>NC_137466.1:145675201-146070201 GCF_964235325.1 Thermobia domestica | reverse complement strand
CCAAAAATATGGACGACAGAGTACTTTCCTGCTTTTCATGTTTGCAGTCTGTAAATCTATGAACAGATTGGTATCTGTTATGAATGAATAATGTTCTTGCTTGAAGTTTGGCCAATTCCAAGAGTCCATTTTACCAAACGGCAGTTCTGACGTTATTTGACTACGGAACATCTTTCTATTTTTTTTATTTTGTTTTAAAAGCTTTTTATCTGTGGGAAACACTTGCAATGCGCCACTGTCACATGACAAGTCCAAGTAAATATACTATTGTGGGTGTCCAAAAGTACATATTGTAAAATACTGTGCAAATCATAATTACGTTTTACTCATAACAATATCTAAAAAAGTTCACTTATTTTTAAAATAATTATTGGTATATGTCGGTAATTATTCTACTATCGTATAGTTAATGATTCAAAAAGAGAAGTCTATACGTTTAAACTGTAAGGAAGTTTAAAGTAAGTCTAGTTTGAGTTATGAGTCAGTTCACATCGTTCTTCTGTGATTACGAGCTTCTTTATATCTATGAAGTAATAAGTAATTTATACTTTGCACGATCTTAATTATGTAGTTTTCACAGAAACACTTTTTTAATGTTTGCTTCACAATTCGCTTCTTATATGTTTCTCTGAAGTTGGCGGGTTTTTAATTCAAACAATGGTGACCAATATAGACAGGTTGCATCAATCTTTCGTGGTAAACTTAGCAGGGATTCCTCTCACGTATCAATATATATATATAATTTAGCTAGTTTATTCAAGAGAGCAGAAGGGATAGATATCAGAGCTCATTTTAATACTAGTATAGTGCTGTCAAAATGTCTTGAGCCGTGGCAAAAATGTGCCCTAAACTCTCACCCGCACGTTGAGCCAATAAGAGTTCTGCTGTTCCTAAGCGAGAGAGCCCTAGCGAAAGGGAGTGGAATTCCTTCATCCAATAGCAGCTCTTGGAATAGAAGACTAGGTATCAAGTCAATGTGGCATATCTTTAGTCAATTTTAACTAAGTCTTTGAGAACTATGGTCTTAGAAGACATTCTGTGTACAAAACCAAAGCTTAGGATCTACATCTGAAAAATATCAATACTACTATTTTAGAAAAATGGAATACAAATAAAAGATGAAAAAAAAAAACTCTTCACTTCATTTTATATATTTCTAGCAGTTTCTTTCGATCGAAAAATTATATATGGTAAAAACAGAGACATTTTCACGATGCAAAGCAGATCCATACATGAATAATGCAATAATGTTCGTCTTCTACGGAGGATCGAAAACAAAACATCGGAAAAGCAAGGCAGAATATATACATAAAATATTCCAACCTACACTTCGAAATGGAAATCAATTCTACTACCTGACTAGAGTTGTAGGAAGAATTATTACATTGTGCTACTTCCTCTCATCTTACGCATACGAATACGTTTGCACAAGCTCTGCATAGTCAAAAGTAGTTTCGGATTTAGTGAAAACTTAAATGAACATAGTTCTGAACAAAGCCAGAACACTGACCAGCCAGCTTCCGCATTTAAATAATAAAGCGTAAAGACATATATCGCTCTACGGAAGTGAGGTGAGAGTTATGCATTGAAACTGGGCATATTGTTCCCTATTTCAAACCAATTATTCCTGGAGAAAGAAAAAAAAAAACGTTGAGAAGAAATAAAAGAAAAGAATATAAGACTGTAGTAACTAATTGGTATATAAGCCTGTAGCAACTAATGGGGATTATATATATATATATATATATATATATATATATATATATATATATATATATATATATATATAAAAGGAAGGAAAATAAAAAAAAATCATAACTGAAATTACCCCGGGCCACTACTTGATACAACTACAACAGAGCAGAGCGACAACGTAATTTTTCTTTATTCAAATAGGTCATATTCTCTCTCTGAATAGGCTCGAGGTTATCTGTATTCCACCCCCACCCACCCCCCCCAAAAAAAAGTTCGTTTCACTAATGCACGTAATATCTGAATGTCCATAAAAGTATAAAAAGACAATGAAACGAACGCTTATCTTCCAAATATTAAACAATAAGGATCGAGTTATTTATTTACCCCCCCCCCCGCCAAAAAAAAATCTGGCCATAGTTCGAACAATAACGGCTGACGAAAAGAAACCAAATAAAATGTACATTTAATTCACAACTTTAACGTTATCTTCGTGTTAGAATAGAACTTCTTTGCTCACTATCGCTTATCTACATAATGACTAAACACTATTCTAACACTGTAATTTACTATCTTTGCACAAACAACGCTGATACAACTAAAAATATGTGTATACTATTACATATCTAACACAATTTATTTTACAATGACTAGATCTAGAAATAAAAGTTAAATTATGAAAGAGAACAATATAGTAATGTTATCATTTAACATGCAAGGTCATTAGATCATCATGCACTTAAGCTGATCTGTTGCGAAACAAAAAAAGAAAAAAAAGCATGCATCAGTTTACTCACCATGAGGATAGGCAATACAGGAAGCTACCGTTTTGGAGATTGCGCCGGCCATCATGAACTCAAGGAAGTCCCTGGAAGTCTTGGCGTCCCCTTCTTGTCTTGCTCGATAGGCCATCAGCTTTGCTTTGATGGCTTCGTAGATAACGAAATGCACCACGGTCTCTGAGATGCCGAAGTATGATGCCGTGATGCCCTTGTAGAATCCACGGATCCCCTGTGAAACATCGCCATGATGTTACTTAGGGGGTAAGGGGCCCGAAGGCCACAGGCAAAGAACAATTTGCAAAAGCAAACAGGGGACTAACAAAATATGCCCCAAACTAAACACAATATGTCGCTATCTTTCATAAACTACAGAAGGTTGTTCGGTTATGTCACATCGATTTTGGGGGGGTACTCACCTTACGAGAAATCTCGCCGGCACCACCACCACCAACAATGGTATTCTATTGGACTCGCAGCTCTGTCGACTATTATCAGACATCAAAGTTTCCATTGAAGCAAACTCCAGCGAAGCACGAGCAAGGAAATTCGGTCCCATTTCTCTCTGGAAGCTTTCCAGACCAGCGAGAGTGCACGGAAGTCGGTATTGGACAAGTCTTTTCAACAGACCAAAGCGCATAAATCAATTGGACTAGCATTAGGGCTCTCCATACATCATGAAACTGAATGACACGAATTCCTAATCGATTTCCCGATAAAAATGCTGGGATGTTCTGGAGGTAAAACTCGAAGTTTGTCCATATCGATCCTCATTAAGTTAGCGTCCGCACCATACAATTACGAATATCCATCTGAAAGATAAGTGTCACAGTGGATTACTAGGAAATTTTTTATTCACTCTCACATTTTTATCAATCTTGTGTTATCAGCAACTTCCCCGCGTAACTAAATCCCACAACAATAATAAACTCAGCAGTAAACTTTTCGGGCAACGGTAATAGCAACTGCAGCGACTCTTGGCATCACAATTACGGTGTGTCGGCGCCTGAATGTGACACAAGCAGTAAGATGAATGTATACTTCATTCACTGTGATGACTGCCTGTGATTTGGACCCCACCAGGCAATTTTCATTAAGTTTTTTGTTTCTCCAGTTTGTTTTTTGTTCTACATTTAGCGCAAAAGCAGATAACGTACGCGGGGTTTTACAAACGCATCTCAGCTGAAAACGTTTATGAAGGGCTGTGTTCACAGTTGATGATGTTAAACTGAATCGCTGGCCCATCACATTGGGTCGTTGGATTTTCCTGAACCTCTACAGTACTCCGGTTGCACAGTCCTTGGAGGACTTCCTGCTGCTGTCCGTCTGCAACTGTATGGCCACATGCTACCGGGCCACAACTTTCACATTGGTCACTCCGAGCGTGAACCCATAATCTCGACACTGGTTCACTATGTGATGTAGGAAAAACAAGAAAACGTCATATCCTTCCCACTGACAGTTTAATTTAGGCACCGTCACCTGACGACACACGATATGCATCTACCTATATATTCAGACACACTACTTCTTTCGACAGCAGACATGTCGTTCTAGCTTCATTCCCCAGATGGTAGCGGTCTTCGTAATTCGATCCGATATACACCGAACAACCTTCTGTATTCTTCCTATTCTCAAAAGAATATTAATAAAACATGGTTAATAGTTTTTCCTAATAAGAAAGGTTTTTGTGGTATGAATGCTACTGTTGATTCTGTAATGTACACAATCGTGAACAAGAATGTTTTGATTCGCCACAAGAGACACATTTATCATACAAAATAATTTGCAAGTATTTGATTTTGGTGCAAGGAAAACGATATTCCAAAATTCAGTACTTACTACTTATATATACTTATGAAATTTTATATGATTTACATTGCTTTGACCAACTTTGGCTTTTCTAAGTATTAAAAAAATAAATAAAAAAGTACTCGAAAATTTTTATCATCATCACAGAAAAAAGCACTAGCAATAACATAAATGTGTATCTCTTTTTCTAGTGGAACGCGGTACAATGTCAATAGGTGTTCGTAAAATATAGAAACAGAATCAAGGAAAAAACTAATGAACATTTATCTCCCTTTTAATCTAAATATCAAAACCTATTTTTAAGGCGAAGATGTTAAATAAACTTAATTATATCTAAGGGAATTCATGTATATTTGATACTGACCAGAAGAAATAGATATTGATTATTCATATTTGAAAACTGTCATTAAATGTGTAAAATAAACTGTTGGGAAATACTATTAGGTCGACATCTGATTGTAGAATGCAAAACGATTCTTAAATAGGAAAAACTATTTTCACGGAAGTTACTAACTGGACTAAAGAATAAAAATCTTCAATTACACAAAATATACACAAAAAAATTAACTTTACAAAGATAAAGTAATATATATATATATATATATATATATATATATATATATATATATATATATATATATATATATATATATATATAGGAATACAACATGACTGCCTAAAATAATAAGAGTCACTGCCTCTTGACCAGAAAATAACTTCAAACCATGACTTACAGAAAAAAAAGATAGAAAAATGTATATTTACTGATGGATGCATAATTAATATTTTAAAACATAAAGCCATCTTACATCGTTATAATGAATGATAACACATACTGTTTCAACGATTCTCTCGCCTCTTCTTCGGCATAACTCCTCCAGCTGCACTGCTAAATGTATGACATGTTCATGGAATTTTTTTCATTATATTTTGCATTTGCTACTTAAGTTTGACGATGAATTTTCTACAATAAAGACAACTTAAAATTACTAATATAATAATAAATTTATATAATGATATTAAATTTTCTGTACACCAAAGATTTGTAAAACGTTTTACTGCCTTGTGACCTATTTCTAAAAGAACATTCTATCAATTTTCCGATCAAGACTTAGAAGTGTGGAACGAACTTGCATAGTATTTATTTTTAAAAGTTATTTCATTCGAGTTAAAGGATTTTTCAAAATGAAAAATTCCATCAACAGGTCATACGTCTAGTAGTGCAGCTGAACATGTCACACTGAAGAGGCAAGCAAAGTCTTGAAACAGAACACTATACTGACCGCAAGGAGTCGTGAATTTGACATATTTTACTATCCAATAGAACACGAGGATGTATCCCGGTCGTCAACTCTTATCCATGGAATATTGCCAGCATCGTCTCGCGTTTTATGGAGAATACCTTCTGAGAGTACAGTGTTGTCGGATTGCTGCTTACTAAGTTTCGTTTGGTTATTTTTTGTTGCTAGTGTTATTTATTGTTCCCGTTTAATTCGAATAACTGTTACCGTTCATGTTATAGTTCTTTTTTCAAGTGCTGCTTTCGTTGCTCGTTCACCATGTCTTCAAAGTTTGGCATCACAGTTGGAACACTTCTGCTGTTTGACGTTTCCTCAACTGTGCGCTCGGGAAGCAGCATCGGAAGGCAATTCCACGAATCGTACCGAGCTCAAGCTTCACGAGTCACTGCGGTCACTATAGACGCTCTTTAATCCTGCACATTCGGGACCACGACTATGCCGAATAAACGATCTTTCCAGATTATCGAATATCAATGTAGTTTTAACGGGAATACCAAAAATAAATTGCTCCAGATAAAAATGCACAAGCGATTAAAACATGTTCAAACGTGATACGTAACTCTCAAGAAAACAAGAAAAGCTGTACTGCAATAAAAACTGACAGTTCTCATAAACACTGATCGAAATAAAAACGCGAGTAGTGCAGTGACACAATATGGCGTTCAAGATCAATATATGTCAAAAAAAAAAAAAAAAATCGATTACAGGATGTACCAAACCTAGAATACCAGATTAAAGAGCGCCTACTGTATATGCTATAATTCATCATAACGATGTATAACCATGATGTTTTTATTTTTAAAAAATAAAACAGAAAATACCCGGAATACTGAAAAAACTAGAAGCAACCAAAAAGTCAATTTACTATATTTTTTTAATTCAAGACAAAATACTTACAATAATCTTTCTGTGTTCCAATTTCGAATCTAAAAATCTTAAATTGGGATGCAGAAGGATTGGTGTATTTTAGCTGTGTGCCCTTGTGAACAATTACCGATTACTGTTTTATGTAAATTTCTTGATTAATTCTTTTTTTTCCGCGCCAAATGGTGTCAGAAAAGAACAATTCGTTGTTCAATTTGTGGAAAATTAGATATTTTTTTCCCCTTTTAGTGCCTTTTAAGTATTAGTACGAATCAAAGTGTTGTTTTTGTTCTCTTAGCTGACAATCAGTATTCACACATTACTGAAATTAAGCTTTTGTTTTAAAGTATTTTGTTATTCTCAATGTAAATCGGTTTGAGTTTTCTTTGCGTGTGCTGATCGATCATGCGTACTGGGACTACACCCGATCCGGATAATCGAAAGAAATGGCAAACAAGGCTTTGAAAAAGGGGGGATTATTGTATGCTATACTGTAGCAAAATTATTGCTGTAATACATACGTAGTTTTACAAACTATACAAAATAAACAGTGGTATAAAACAGAAAAACAGGCGTACGATATGTATGCAGATGTCTAACATGCTGTCTAGTGCACATATTCGCACTGCTATACGCTGTCCACTGTGTGATAACATTGACTAATTATTATACAGTATTCTCGGCGATTTAACGATTTTTCTCAGCAAAATTTTTATTTTTCCTGAAATTGATTCGGATATTTGGCAATACGGACAATCGTCACTACTGTATTTCAAGTTCAAAATACTAAACAATTGATACCACTGACAATAACTTGAACATACGACTTAAGATTACAGAGCTGAACTTTATAATGTGTACGTCTGCTATCTGTGCAAATACTAATATTTGCGTTACATAATGCAGTATATTTTTATATGAGATAGGAGAATTATCACAGCAAAGAACTGATAACATGAAATACAATGTACGAGAAATTGTGTGTACAATGTGGCAATTAAAATAAGTTTACGGTAGTATTTTCGAACTCCTGTTGAGCCCATTAATTCATTAGTGTTTTACAATAATTTTAAAGAATCAAAGCATCTAATTGCAATATAACAATTTTTCAACGTAGCATGAACAGATTACTCTTATCGCCACTGATTGATTACAATGCATGGGATCTTTATGTACAATGTCAGGCTATGTAGAATATTTCCATTTTTCCTTCAGTGTAAATCTGTTGATCTACACTCATAGTAATATCTTCACTCTAACTTCCGAATCTTACTTTATGCTTGACTCATCACAAATAAGCAAATAATAGCCTGAATCAACGAGAAACAACGGAGCACGTATTGAACAGCATATGATTTTCGAGACATTTCTTCCAATGTTTCAAAATCTTTGAAGGAATTTCTTAATCCGAGAACTACACTATATCTGGGGTTTGTTAAACATAAATATCCGTTTGATCAAGAGTGTAATATAGTGACATTCCGGCTGACCAAAAAAACACTATAGTTTAATTAAAAACGTATTAATGTCGCTGCTGCAATTTCAACAATAACAGAAGTTTATTGTAGATAAATGATGGTTCCGATAAATGGATTTACCCGTAAATAGTAGGTGATGAAGCATTCGAGCTGGCAACGCAGCATTTACTTTAGCCCGAAGTGCAAGTTGCACCTCTTTTCTTATTTTAGTTCTAGCCTTCGCGCAATGTTGCGCGTTTCTGTGATCTTCAAATATACCACTGAATATTTCGTTAAGTAACACACATCACTTGTATTTCTGTAATCAATTATTTGAAAGAATTTCTGTAACTACACTATTAATATCTCTATTTAGCAATTTGTTCATCAATGCGAGTAGAAACCACTGTACTCGAAACATGAAATTGGGAAAGTATATTTATTTTATGGTGTAGTTAAATGGCTAGAAAGTATTTCTGGAAATTTGGATCCTAGGGGGGAAGAAGACTCAGTAATTATTTCTCATTTTCATGAGACTGCTTGATCCTATCTTTCACTGAAGTTGAAAACATGAAATTCAACCTATATAAATTCAACTCTCCAAACAAAACAAAACAAAACAAAAAAAAAAAGAAAAGAAAATATCGACTTTTTTTATTTTTATTTATTTATTTATTTTTTTTAAGAGTGGGGTGTAAAGAAGAAGAGAACAAATTAGAATACCTGCAGACGTGAAGTTAAAGTACATGAAGTCCTTACTAAAAAAGCCTGTATAGGGCATTATGCACGTAGATTGAAGGTTGTCAGACAGTACGTTGTGTTGTATATGACTACAAGTGTTTGTAATGCAAGAATGATTCCTACTGTGCAATGAAGTGAATTCAATCGCGGCCATATATAATGAAGCTGCAAAAAAGCGAGTGGTTCTTTTTAGCACTTTTTCATATTGTACTGAAATGATATTTTCCTTCAATATTAGATAAAATTATGGAGAAGATGTAAAATTCATGGTCACCCAGTCCCTAACCCCTCCTAAGTACGAGTCTAAGATTGAAAACACATACACTTGGTATATCCGATATACAGCTAAATTCTCTGTTTTTATCTTATCACGTTTAAGCGTGACTTGGAACACGAAATCCTATTTTAATTCTCATCGAAAAAATATGTCCCTCAGATTGAATGTTAAAACATAGGTCCACGCCTCCTGTGGCCTTTTTGGTCGTTAAATTTCAAATAATCAAATTACGTCTTATTAGCCAAATTTCTACACACAAAACTATAGATCCTTCAAGGGGCCGCTGTGGGGCTTAGTTCGATCTATATAGCATGTACTTTACAGTTCTTGTTGTCCTCTCTCTCTCTCTCTCTCTCTCAGCCGAGTTTGCAAATTCTGAAAACCACATCGGGATATAAACTGAAAGCTTTTAATCACTTCACTATACCGGATAAGGTTAGCCAGCATATTTACTTGACCCCAACCTTTCAACTTTATGACGAATATAATCTGCAAAATGAAGGACTTAGTCAAACAGTTGTGCATGCGTTACTGTGATGTTCTAGCAAGGTCATTTGTCGTATGCTGACATAATTAAAACCGTTATACAAGACACTTGATACTAATCTACTTTAAAATAATATCTTATCTTATTCTTCTATAACTTTATGTGCAATTCCGACAACTAAAAATTCGTTTAAAATTCGAAAAAAAAAAATCAACTGAATGTTAATTAAAAGTTCGGATATTCAAAAGGCTACCGGTATATTTTCTCCCCTTTAATACTATATACAAGATAAACCAAAAGTTGAGTTGCGAATGGTAATCTGTAGTCACAAAAAATTCAAGAATTTTCAAAATATGGAGTAAATGATATTTAACAAATTTTACAGGAGGATCATCTTAAAAGTCATACTGGACATAAACAATGCAACGTAATAATTTAAAAATAAAAAGCTTCCGCTGAAATCGTACCTTAAAATCATTATAGAATTAATTATATTTTTCGGATTATAGAAATAGATATCGAATTTCTAGGAAGTCATTGAAATGTTTTCTTGAATCTCAATCATTTTAGACTGGAAGAACACGAAAGGGAAATAATTATTAATGTGTATTTTTCCTGATTCTATTATTAATTTTTTAAGCGTCTGTTAAACAATTGTCAGAATTCAATGGAATTTTTATTTGAGCTCTTAAAAATGCTTAGTTTTACAATTTAGTTCTCAACGGTATCACTGAATCTTCTGTAAAATCTGTCATTTATGCATTAATGGCGTCAATGGTATAATTTGAGCTTATAAATCTACACAGTTCATTGACAAAATCATCTACAACTACACTCAATGTTTCATAAACCTAATTTTAATACTAATAAACAACTGTTTAGTAAAACAAACCATACACCACACACAAAAAAAATATTTTGAATTACTATCAGTATGAAATGAATTCATGCGTGAATTATTTCACTCTAACTGCACTCCACATGCTTTTATTTCAAAGAACTTGGTTTGGCTTTGATAACTAGATGACTGGAAACTTACTGCTTGTCTATATATCCGTTTAATACATTGGGCTGCTGACATTCGGTGGCCATTTCTTGCTTGATCCAACTGTAGTCTTGTTTTTACAAACCATATTGGATTAGTAGCTGTACATGCAACGAACCCTGAGAAAAAGAAAGAATAAATATAACAATGATTTTAGATAAATACTTGGTACTGTATGAAACAAGTAAAGCAATTTACCATTTAACACAAACATTACATTGTTCACATGTATTTAGTTCAAACTTCTTTCTTTGATGAGCTGTTTTCAACAAAAAAAAAAAAAAAATCAACGAACGTTAATTTCAGTGGCAACAGGAAATATTATTCGTATAAACCAATAATGATTTACTAGTACAGTTTTAGTTGAGTTGATTTTGAGTTTAACGTCCCGTTCAGCACCGAGGCTATATGAGACGTGGACCTACTGATTAACGTGGAATCCGAACCACATGTGCTCCCGCCGGGAATCGAACCCTGGTCCCCCACGCCAAAGGCGCGTACGCTAACCGCTTAGCCACGGAAGAGCTTGTACAGTTTTAGTATGGGCTGCCATTTCCTTCTGTAACAACTTAAACAGCTAACCTGACCGCATTGTTGGATTCTTCTCTCTCTCTACTCACAGGAAGGTGCCCCTTTAGACTAAAAGACACCTATAATTAGTGTAAGTGAATGGTTATGAAAGAATTGGTAAAGTAAAAATGTGGGAGGAAACAACTCCGAGAAAGTACATGGACACAATACTGTCCATCACGAACTCACACGGCCCGCGATCGATCGAATTCAGGACCCCTCGCACTAGAGGTACGAGTTCTACCATTGAGCTCCCATGCCCTATCGTCATGTATGTCGTCGTTTTACATTCACCTCGAGAACGACTTATTTCTGCAATTTCAGATAGATATTTGAATATTTTTATTAATATTCTGTATCATCTACATGATGTCTGCAAGTAGCTGATTCTATCATTTGCTTCATTCTTATTTTTCCTAATCACGTTTTTTAACGTGAAGTTAGACACCATTATTTACGATGTACAAACGGAAGTTAACTTCTGAAAAGTAATTGGGTGAGTATACATTTAATGTTAAAGTACCAAAAGTACACGCATTGAAATTTAATGCATTTCACCATTAAGGTTATACAGAACATCTATAAAAGCGTTGAAAACAACGGAAAAGATAAACAGTTTATTATACTTTCAACTCTAAGAGAAACATTAATTATAAATGTTTTCTTTAACATTGTGTTGTGAAAGACTAACACTTTTGCTTGTGTATCCGTTTCGATCATATTGTTTTTCACATTCTGTCAGCTGTGCTCATTTGCTTGTGTTAGCACACCGCAAGTGCAAATTGACGCGAAACCCTTTCCTCCCAGAATGCGGCTCTGTCTCTCTGCAGGAGAGAATGTACCGAAGATTTATCCAGTTAAAACTAGTTCATCGTTTATCATACAACCACGAGGTCACTTCATGATGCTTAAGATCAAAACGTATGGGAAAAGTTGGCCACGCGCCTCACATTACTTGATAAAACTAGTTAAAATGTCATCAATGTTTACTTGCATTTGATCGTAAGGGGTAAAACTTCTTGTTGATACTATACAAACGACGTAGATGTTCTCAATCTCATTTAGAGTTTATATTTACACACACACACACACACACACACATATATATATATATATATATATATATATATATATATCATACATACATAAATAAATCGCAAAGAACTTTGTTGGATACAGTTCCTTTCTAAATCTGTATGACATATTTTCAGCTGACAATACTAACTAATTAGTTGAGTGCTCGTTTGTAAAATCTACATCTGAAAAATCGTTCAAACATTAAAGTGACATGTAACATGCCAATCTGACAGTAGCTAATTCAATCTTTAAAAATTACAATATTTTGCAGAGATATTAGAATTACACAACGAAACATTTTGAAAATTAAAAGTGACTGACAAATAGATTTTCAGAAATTAGTATAAATACTCAGCAAACGAATTTCCAATCCGGCAATGAAAAATTATATTGACAGTTTTATTTTCCCAATTTCAGACGAATAATTACCGGTACAAAACCTGTGTTTAATATTTACTAGATGAGATCAAACGATTTCTAGGCTGTTTTCAAGCCAAAAGTTGAATAGTTCCTGCCAAATGTTTCAGAGTTCTGAACAGCTGAAGTATTATGAACAAATATCTAATTTATTTTGGTTTGAAGGTTCATTTGTTCAAAATAATTATCATCATAATTTTAGAAATATATAGGTTACATATTGAGCAAGTATTAGGACTCTTACTATACTAATAAAACCGTTCATAATACGAGGGTTGTCCAGTTCGCACCGAATTTCGTTTGTAATATAAGAGTTTTGCCTCTAATCCTCTATTTTTTATTATTATTATTATTATTATTATTAATTGTACTACGTGCTAACGAAAACTTGAATCTTCTGCTTTACGTATGTGGTTTGTTCTTAAGGTCACTCCACTGACGACACAGCCACAGGATTAGTGATGGACTACATGAACACCCGGTTAAAACAGAGTGTGATTATAGAACTCTTGACTGGAAGGTGTAATTCCCATCAACATTTACTGTCGCATGAATGGGGAGGCACGTGTGGACATCAGCACAATGAGGAAGTGGATTCGGACTGTGCGCACAGAGAATCCAGCCACATCGCATCTGTATGACAAGAATTGCAGTGGACGACCAACGACTGTATCCACTACAGAGAAAGTGAGAGGTTGATGCACTGGTTCGTAGTGATCGGTGCATTACGCAGAGGGTCATTGTATATATTACTCGAATATCACTCGGAAAAGTGAATAACTTCTTACGTGACGAGCTTGGGTTCAAGAAGGTGTGTCCAAGGCGATTTCCGCGTCAGCTTACAACGGAAATGAAAGAATTCAGCAAAAACGCATGTGAATAAAATTTGGCTCGTTTCAACACAGAAGGAGATGCTTTTTTCATGCACATCGTAACTGGGCTCATTACTTTGAGCCCGAGACTAAATGCCAGTTTATGGAGTACAGAGATCTATCCTCCAAACAACCTAAAAAGTTGTTCAACAAGCAATCGTAAGCAGGAAAAATCCTGGTCACCCATCTTTTGGGACAGTGAAGATGTGGTGCTAATTGATTGTTTTAGGACATGGTACCACTGTCAACTCCGAGCCGACATTAACCGCAGTTCCCTACATGTCCGCGTAGAATTTGTCTTCACACAAACCGGGGAACTACCACCGTGTTGCAGATGATCCAATATTTGCCGCACCTACCTTACAGTCCTGACCTGGCCCCTGAAGGCCAGCGTTTCGCATTCGAAATGGAGGTTATCAACGTAGTGCGTTCTTGCTCTCGTCAGCAACCGGCCTCATTCTTCACCGAAGACATATAACAACTGGTGCACGGTTGTCTTAAGTGCGTTGACGCCAGTGGGAACTATATTGAAAAATGAAAGGTTCCTCGAAAAGCGGAAGGTTTAAGCTTTCGTCTGAAGGTAAAATTTTTCACATACAGTAATTAAAAATATTTTTTAAAAAAAGTTGGAGATGAAACTTATTGAACAATCCTATTATGCAGGTCGAAAATAAACTAAACTCAATTCGTATACGGTAGCAAACAAATTCTCTATAGTAAATTTAAAAAAAAAAAAAAAATACTTTCTATGTTGCTATCATTAAATTTTAATAAAGATCACAATCAATTTAATAAATCAGTCTGCGTTATCTCCGAGGAAATTTAGAACAGTTTTCTTGTTTCTGCGATAATAATAATAATTCTTCCCTGGGGTCTATTCATACTAATTCGTAGGAGAGAAAAAAACGTGCCTGGATAACATTAAAGAGTTCTTACAACACAACATTTCTGCCATTGTAGATGTATTTTTATAATGAAACCGTATTCCAATTAAATTCGTATTACATCTTCATCTAATTTTGATGAGGAAAAAAAACAAATAGCTAACTTTATTAGAAATCTTGTTGCATTACAAGCAAACAACATTACAAACCAAATATTTGTTTTTCCCTCTTCTGTTTATTGACAATGTCTGAGCTTGTAAATTCCGACTACAATGTACTCTGAGGAATACATTTCTCCCTTTTCATTACGTCTATTAGGATTATTTGTCTACAGATCCAATTGACTTAACTGAGATTATTCTAGAATTACGAACATTGGACTTTCCTATGCAAATTAATCACTTATTTATAGTGTTCAGTATACTAAATTCTTATTATAAAACGAAAGAAAGTTTACGAGGCTAAAGGGGGGGTATTAAGGGAGCCAGATAAGAATTTCCGGATTAAGACGGTTTAGAACACAATTTATCACAAAATGAATAAATAGTTCAACTTGATGACCGAAATGACCTTCTTCATTGACGTCAGTCAGTGTAAGGCAACGCGGGAGGTGCATGCACCAGCCCTTCAGTACACAACGGTCACGTTATTTGCATTCCTTAATGACATTCCCATTTTGTGGAACTTTTAAAGAGAAATACTATTGTAACGCATCTCTTAAATTAAGACTTTTCCATTTAGGGCCTACGTAAACAATGGTTTAATCTAATGGATGCGACAGTTGTAATTAGGTTTGTAATGGATGGCTTCTGACATTTTCTGGCATTTCTTTCATAATCATCTTATTGTCAATATTTGCAGTTCTCAATTCAAATCTAGCTGAATATTTTCAGCTCTTCAATGCTTTCTCTCTTTTGCATCCTTCTTCCACTCACGCCACACTGGAGTACTTTATTTTCTCTAATACAATTCATATTATAAAACGTCCAACTCCAATTGTATTTTAGTTTTCTTTTAATCTAATTTAAACAAAGTGATTTACTTTTTACAGACGTTTGTATCTTGGATCATATACACTCAAAATACAACATTATTTCTGGGTTGAAGAACGGTCCTGAGCACATTTAACTACATTTCTCAATCTGAAGTGAACGGGGACAACAGGATGAAAGAAGGAAAAGGGTTACTAGTATTACTACAACGAGAGATCTAGTTTAACTTATACTGTTCATCCATTTCGTGACTTAACGAAATATAATCATTCTTTTGTTGATGTTTATATTTTAAAGCTTCATTCGAGAACCGTATTTATATGTAGTGTGTATTATTTGTATGTATAGTGTACTAAGAACTTATCTCTTTCTATATTTCTAATTCTATTTACGGGTTCATTTAATTACTTACAAAAATCCAAGCAAAAAGTAGAAAGGTGCAAGAAATAGTCTCTCTCTAAACCCTAAACAGTGCCGGATTTACGTATAAGCTAAACAAGCTATAGCTTAGGGCCCCACTCGCTTGGGGGCCCAAAAAAATTGAAGAAAAAAAATGTAATGTAATTTCCAAATAACAAGAAAAAGCATATTAAGGTAAAACACAAATACAACAATGGTGTTTCGTATTGTTATGTATTATGCTTTTATGAAGCAAGTAATAGAAATCAATTTCTCCGTCCCACTTGTAATGAAGCCTGTTATCCAGCCCTCGTTTCCCAGCCCTGTTTGTAATGGGCCCTTATTTCCATTTAGATATCTATCAGGTCCATAAATTAGCATATAGCATATATTCAAACGTAAAAAAAGGCAACATCTTGTCGCTGAAAAAGAAACCCTTTAAAGAGCCCCTAATACTTGACATATAAAGGGCCCCTTTCAATAGCTTAGAGCCCCATCAAACCTAAATCCGGTACTAACCCTAATGTATACTTTCCTTACTATGAAGGTGTATCAGAATTCATGAAATTCCTCCTCAGGGAGACTACTCAATCCAGGCCCTGATCATAGACACAAAAGTGAGTAATTTTAGCAATTGAGATAGGAAGTGAAGGTGTGTTTGTTTCTGTGAAACGCTAGACACAAACAATACGAGTAGGTGCAAAATAGCTAATTAAAAAAAAAAAAAAACGTTAAACACGTTATGTATTCTTTATGCACTAAAAAAATAATTATTACAACGCTTAAAACTGTTTATTGATGAACTGATTATGATTATTAACAACGTTAGACTTAATATAATTTCTTTTCCGCATTTTTCTGCAAAAGCTTCCATTACTTTGATCAACTTCATACTTTTCCTTTGCTCTGTCACTTTCAATTGAAAATAAAGTTAGATAACTATGGCATTGATGATTCATAAGACTGGAGTAAACAGGAAATTATCGTTTTCAATCTAGAACACGATCTCTGTCTTCGTGTTATGACAGAGACAGGAAGATACATAAACCAAGCCGTATACATATCAGGCCAACTAGACGTGAGTGAACTACGTTGTATCACAAGATTAACAATTCTTTCATTCATCAGGGTGTCTACTAAAATTCCAAAATGAAATTTCGTGACTTTTTCGTGACCTTTTCTTTACCAAATCATAAGATTTCCTAACATTTTCAAGAGCGAATGTGGGTGCGAATTAGGTCGAATTTTCATCCATGCTACTCTTCTTGCGATTTGGTAGCGTCTAAAGCCGGCCATAGACATTTTTGATGCTGAATTTTGATGTTTTATAGAACAAATTTTCCAATCTGTACTTACATTTGCACAGCTAAAAAAAATCGTGACCCAAAAGCTAAATTTCGTGACTTTTTCGTGACTTTCATGACCGTTTTCTGATTTCGTGACTTCCGTGACCGATAGACACCCTTTTCATGTTCTTTATCTTAAGTTTGAAAGAACTTGTAAGGGATAATATTTGAAACTAAAAAAAGAACATATGCCATTCGGAAAAGTTCTTGCAATTTTAGCTTTGCTGCAAATTTCGGTATCTATGAAACTTCAAGAAACTACTACGTTTCTGCTAAAATTGTTTTCATACCTTTTTCATTATATACAAAAAATAAACTTATTAGCCTCCATCTTCCCCACTGGTTCGAAAGAATATTTAAAAAATAATGAACTATTGTCAGTTCACTTCTTTGTAAAAGAATAGAATGAGTTTCGAAACTAAAAACAACTTTACCAGACGCCTTTAGGATTGAATTAATTGAACCAATATTACATTGCACTTAGATCTACAGAGTGGCCCAAAAGTAGATATACAGTACCGTACTGATCAGCTCATTGCATTTTTTTTTTAATCATTTCTTATTGTTATCCATCAGGTCCACGTAGTTTCTTTATTATTTGTACTTAATGTCTTTTTACTTATATCTTAAGCTCAGAACAGCCGAAGCAAATAAACCTATAAGCTAGAATGTTATACTTGATCAATGCAGGGGTGTACACCTACTTTTGGACCATCCTGTACTTATGAAAATAATAAAAAAAAAATATCCGTACTATGATTGGGTACAATAATAATATTTCTTCTCTGTTCTGGTCTTCATGGTGCTACAATAAATGCAAAAGTTTTTAGGAAAGAGACTGTTCCCATCACTCCCTTCTTAAATTTGCGTCTTGCTCCAAGAGGTTACACTGAAAATCAATAATACAATGAAAGTGAAAGATTCCAATTTCCCTGAACGCCAATAGCTTCATTTCTTTCATTTAATTTTGTGCTTCTTAATCATATACGGACAAAACTTTCGGAATTCCTCCTCAAAACGTTAGTCTCGGTGCTAAAAACGGATGTTAAACTTAACAAAAATAATAATAATAATAATAACAAAAGTATTACATCCATCGATATAGAAATACAAGGATGTGACAAGTGTTATTCATAAGTTTATAGTCTTCAGTGTCTTTCTCTTAAGGAAAAATTAGCTTTCAATCATTACTTGCCAATACATCGAACGAAATTTGGTCACTCACTTTCTCACACTAACTTCCTAATACCAAATTCAATCATGCTATTCTCTTTGAAAGATCAAGGACATAATAAGGACAAAATCGATCTTCTGTTGTGACGTACTAATGACACTCTCACGAAAATCTAGCAGCTTCTCAAGAGTATCACGGAAGGTGGGGAGCCATATTCTCATAACATCAAAAGAAACTGCTTTCAAGAGCTCTCTATTAGAATCACGGAAGTCTTACTCTAAGGTACTCTGAACATGAACTGTGCCATTGATTTGAATACTGTTAATTCTAGATTTGGACGGTTTCATCAATAATTACTATCTTACAAAATCTTCAGACACATTTTGATATACGGCAATTATACATTGCTGAAACTATATCGCGTATAATCAATATACAGGATAGAACCGAAAATAAGATGTTCTTGCATATAAATTCCACCGTAAAATTTAAATAAGCAGGAAAAAAAAAAAGCTTATGCCCGAATAAACTAAAGGAGGAGAATGAAATACCAAAAATCATTTAACGGTCGATTCAGGGAAACATGTAGTTAGGCATGTGCATACATATTTTATCATAAATACAGTTACAAACTCGATTATTGAAAGATTACGTTACAATTTTGTGTTACACCTACATTAAAAGTAGCTTCCTGTTAAGTACCCAAAGTTAGTTTTCACAATGCTACTGATGGGTAACATTAAAGGTATATACAATGCAAGCAGTATCTTTCATTTGTCTTTTCTCCTTTTCAGCATCGGAGCCACACCAACTGTAATATTTTCCATAAGTAGAAGCTTTGTTTGTATATAAGAGTGCACATTTTTCATGTATCTCATAGTGTCTGATGAAGCCAAAATGTTAGTTGGCGAAACTGTAACACGCATTAGTTTTTTATGTGAATATATTGTTTTCCTCAGCAAATAGTTTGTTTGTGTTTAAGCAGTTTCTATAAAGCAAGGAGTTTCTACAATGTTACTGTTGCATTATTGCTATTTCGACATTAGAAAATAGCATATTTTTAAGAGCACACGATATGAAGAAATTTAAATTTTTGTGAGTTCAGGAACACAAGACACACCCTAATTTTTCAAACTGAAATTTGAATAAAATATGCGGCTTATATTCGAGCCAATACGGTAGGTGTTTGCTTTGGTCAGATTTTATTTGAATCATTTACCTAGAAATTAATTTAAAATTAAAAATAAATGTACTTTAAATATATAAAGATAGCACAGTTACCACCAACATTTGTATTGATCGAATTATGCTTTAAGTTACGGAAATCAGATTTCTACTTCGATTTTCCTCCTAAAAACGAACTCACATAATCGTGAGGAGGTGATGTTTAATTGGAGTTGAACATCCTGCATCGAAGCCCGTGACGCTAAACACTTACCGTAACACAGAAAACAGAGTTATTAAAAAGTGGTGCAAGAATATGGAGCTCCCAATGGCAGAACTTTCTTTCTCTTTCTACGATGAGCTTTTGTAAGTCAAACATTTTCTGCAGGAATTCCAAAATTAAAAAATCAAGATGATACTATCATGTTCTTACTACAGCGTTACATGGCATTTATTCTACACAGGTGCGGAGATTTTCTGCGATCACATCGCAGATCGCGGCATGTTCTGTTATGGGGATGGAGTCCTTTGCGTTTTATCCAAAACAACTCTAGTAACGCGTTTACTGGTATTTCGGGTTCAATGAGAAATGTTCTGATAAAACAATGTATTTAATTTTACAACTGTGCCCTATGTAGAAAAATGGACATCCGATTTCGAAGATGAATGAAGCCAGAGACCACACACGTCGTAGGCCAAGTGTACTTAACAATCACGTCACGGGCGATCTCTAAAAATAAAATAATTTAAGTTATCGGATTAGTTTCAACAAATGCGGGAACAATTTTCAACTTCAGTCACGAAACATATGTATCTTCCTTTAAAATCTGGGGACTGTTCCGGGACGCATCATAGTTCAAAATCTATTTGCAAAGATATCAAAATTATGAATTAGCAACAATCAGTGGTGGAAACATTTGTAAATTCTAGCTATGGAATCTGAATTAAAAACTTCGTTTCAACTACCTTCAATGATACTTCTACAGCGACTTCAAAACGCATAATCTTATTTCATATAGATATATATATACAAAAAATTCAATAAAAAACATTATTAAAAAAAATAGTTTACTGTTAATACTCCAAAAACGGAATAACTTATTTAAATGAGATTTAAAAATTTCTTTGGCCGCGAAATTGTTTCTGAGCCGTTTTATGACGAAAAATATTTAAAATATTCATATGACAAAGTTAAATTATTTTCTTTGACTGGCATGGGAGGCCCGGATTCGATTCCCGGCGGGAGCTCATGTGGTTCGGATTCCACGTTAATCAGTAGGTCCACGTCTCATATAGCCTCGCTGCTGAAAGGGACGCTAAATTAAAATCAACTCAACTCAACTATTTTCTTTGGCAAGACAAAAAGCTAAAGAGAAAAGAAGGGTGCAAAAACGTACTGGTGACCGGCACAACACGAGATCAATTTCTTTGCATGTCATATTTACGTCGCCAATAGGTCAATGGCAGAGCATTTGTCGCAAAATCATACTGTGAAATTCTGACTTTGTCAATCAGTTTCTCAGTTTTTTTTTTTTTTTTTTGTGTGTGTGTGTGTGTGTGTGTGTACTTGTTGGTTGCAAAAAGATTATAACTGTGTTATCAGACATACGACTAGATTTCTGCAATGAAAACCGTAAGGTCATATATTTACAGAAAATATCACTGAATGAATTATGAAATCCTGTTATCAGAAATAAAACACTGCATACAGAATAGGAACATTTACTACTCCAGCCACTACAATTCAACTTTTTTTAAAAAAAAATCTGAATCGTACATCATACCATTGATGATAAATTTGTCATTCATATTTGTTATCATGTATGGATTACTGACATATATTCTTTCTTGCACAGTCCAAGCTATTATGTCCCAATATATTTATCATGGATGCTCTTACTATGAATGATATTGAATTTCTGTTAAGTATTTATTGCACTTGGAAGTTTTCGACTGGATTGCTCAATTCCTCTATGATGTAACATGTATAACATACACTGTAATTATTAAAAGAAGTACAATGTTATATCCCAATCTGCTTCCTAAGGTCATTGTGCCTGGAATTATAGTTTGCGCACAAACAAAACCAACTTTTTTAATAAACCAAGATCTAAGGGTTTTATAATTTTAGTGGAAAGGTCAGTCTCCCTTGTGCCACCTGGTGATACTGATAAGTGAACAACTCTTCGTAATGGTAGATACTTATTTGACTCACTCAGTCCGCAAGTGGCCCTAATATCCTTTGAACAATTTTACTGCTGATAAGAAAGGTTGGTTTAGTTTGTAATTCACTATACGTATTTTCTACTTGTTTGCTCCACAAACGTAACTAAGTTACCTGATGAAATAGTTATACTGGAACAATCATTATCATAATTAGTAGCAGTATTCTCATTGCTGGCAGATTAGTTGCCGCGCACATTGGGAAGCTTATTTGTACTACTTCCCCACCCGGCTCACTTTGTTGTTTTGATATAAGAATAACTACTTGAATTTAGCACCGACTGCAAAATCTGTGGCGTGGTCCTGTAATCCAGATTTCATGGAGGGTGATCATGTGCTGGGGAACGGTCTAACTGTGAGGGCTGATCTTGCAAAATGATCTGTCCACCTGCCATAAACATAACGACGCAAATATGAAAACTTAAATTCAACTCAATCAACTAAAAATTGCTTCCCTCCCTAGTTTTACTTCTACACAATTTCTAATACGTCTCTAATTTTCTCTAATAATGTGATAAGCAAGTCAGTGCTACTTTCCTACAATCCTAATTGTAAGTTGTCACGGATCTCCCCAGTTTTTAGATAATTATGTTACTTCTCTAATGCAAGAAGAGCGCTAACTTTTAGAAAAAAGGTTCCTAGTAATTTTTTTTCTCGGAAATTCTTACAAAAATATTTAATAAATCGTAGAGAATTTCGTAAAATGGGAAAGTATTTTCTTTCTGCCATAGTACAAGCTCCATCCTATCAAGGATATGAATTGTTAATGTAAAATTACAATTAACTAATGTAAAAGTAAATTGACTGATGTAAATTAGCGATTGTAAATGCAAATTATCGATTGTTAATGTAAATTAATGTGAATGTAATGGATCTTTGGCTTTCTATGACCAAAACATTTATTTAGTAATCGTAATATAAAGAGAAAATGTAAAAAATAAAAAGTTTCAAGTTGGAGGCGCGAAAAAGACAGGCGGTAATATGAGAAAACGAAAAGTTAGTTTCTAAACATAATCAAATCATACATATAACAGGAGAAAACGGTAAAAATAAGTTTCTAAAACATAAATAGTGGCTGCTTATTAGATACCAATTTTCATTTAGTGTAAAAAGAACAAGGAAATTACAGACAGCAATTTTCTAGGCTCTAGTAATCACTACAAAATAGGCACTAGCAACTCTAGTGATCACTACAAAATAGATTCGATAACTTCCATAAAACTACCTGATATTAAAAGTGTGATATGTAGACCCTATTGATATTGTTGATGCAAGAAAAAAAAAAAAAAAAAAGCATTTGACCAATTCTTGCTCCAACTTACTCGAAAGAATTGGAGCCTTCAAATATTGTAGAAACTACCTCGTCAGGGGTTTTATTCATTGTGGATTCAAGTGTAGTCATTGTAGTTTCATTCACTTTCGGTATTCCTTGAAGTTAACTGGAGGCTTTCATTAACTTCACTTTCTTCTCCCTAGCTGCAATTATTGCCTGTTTTATATCGTCCTCACTTTAAGAGTTTCTCTTTCCTTGAGAAGTCAGATCTAGTGTCTTCTTGGGCATATTTGACATAATCACTTCCTACGACGAAAATGTGGTTCTAATACGGGAATCATATTTTTGCTAATTCCCATATTACCACCTGCACCATGTTTACAATCAACTTATCTAAACCGGTTCTCAGGATTTTATTGCGTATTGAATACAATCATAATTTTCTACATTAGTTCGTACTTCATAACTTTCAGTACAATGTCTATCTTCCGTGCTTTAGAACATAAAGAAAAATGAATCAATGTCTCACCTTGCAAAGGTTTTGGTAACACCGGAAATAATAAACATTCAATCACATCCATATTTTGTAACAGATCGCAGAAGCACATTTAGCGGAATACCAGATTGCTTGGTGTTACTTTTCACAACAGTAATGCTTCGCTTCGGCTTATTGATAGGAAGTAACAGTGATTCCTGTATTACATTTAAATATCAATTTTAAATATTTTGCAATTCAATATACGGGAACGTTTCGATATATGTTATTTTATAAACAAATGAACTGTTATAGCATGAATGAATCTTAATTAATGTTTATTTCCGTACATAAATATAAATCAGAAATGCATGCTTTGCTGTATTTCAATTATGGTTGACCAAATTACTATTATTATAAATATTAAATAAAAACAGAACAAAACTGATAGAATTCTCTTCAAGACATATTTCTGAAATTATTATTACTAAAACAACGAAATCAACACTTAATACTTCAAGCAGAACAGAAAAGAACTTTTTAAAAAGTAATTTCAGAAGGTAACTACTGAAATAGAAAATCGTGTTGTTCATTCAAGAGTATTTTAACAGCCAATGTAAACATTCATCAAAGTAAAAGTTAATTATTGCAGTATGAACCGGACACAAGTACTGAATGACCGTCGTGTTATTGCGCATTGTCTAAGTAATTACGCGTCTTTGCATTTAGTCAACAATAAGATGCGGATGCAACACAAATCGTTAGTAAATGATCACCTAATTGCTAATTGCCCAACTGATACGTAAGATGGCCTTGTAACTTGTTCTTTTTTTCTTTTCTTTCTTTTTCTTCTTTTTTTTTAATGTAACGTCCCACGATAAGGCACCGAGCTTAAAAGAACGGCGATGATAAGATAGAGTGACGGAGGGACGAAAAGTGGGAGAACTCGAGTAAACCACCAAGGTATTAGTCCACCACAAAGTCTACTTGAAGGGAGCTGTGATTGAACCAGGGACTTCATCCACCATTAGCAAGCGCTGTACCACTGAGACATATTAGCAAGCGCTGTACCACTGAGACATAGAGGCCTATTTTTTAATCTTGTGTAAGATCCTACGTAGGATTTCAGTTCTAAATTTAGAATACGGAATATTCAAATAATATGAAATAAAATAGGATAAATTTCATGAAGAATAGAGAAGTAAACAGAAAACAAAACAAAATTGACATAATCCCCTTGAAAAAATATCTCTAAAGTATGTTATTAAAATTTTTATATAAACTTCGACTTCTGATCAGTACTTCAAAGTGACGTATTAGCAACAATCAGTATAAACGATTGTCTTATATCGCATTTTGGATTGTCGCGAATACAAGAATATAGAACTCTAAAAGAATATTTAATAAATACAGCGCGCCAGTTCTTATGAAAGATTGCTGTCAAGGGATTTAATTGGTCTTCAGAAGTTCGTCGTATTAGTTTGCTGCATTACTACTTGTTGAAATCTTAAAAATTCTGTTATAAACTGTATTTTATTGCAGTCCTGTATCTTGGTGGGTGAACAGAAAATAAAGACAGTGGGAACCAGTCACGTCCATACTGTTTCCTCTAAACCAATGAAGTTAGTATGTTTCTAGCAAGTTTCTTCCAGAGGGGAAAACGGCAATTGTATACAACTTAAGGTGTTAATGTTACGTGTATTTTATTGTTTAATTAGTACAATTTTTTAATTAATTAACATAAGCATGTTCTTTAGTGGTAGATAAAATAAATTTCTTTTCATGCTAATGCTGAAACTAAAATGTGGTGTCCACTCAAAATTATGGTGCAAAAACTAAAACTGAACACCATCTCTGAAAATTAAGTAAATATAACAGAACTATGCCGGTTACATTGAGATGAGTTAATTTTGAGTAACGTCCCTTTCAGCAGCGAGGCTATATGAAACGAGACCTAATGATTAACGTGGAATCCGAACCACATGAGCTCCCGCCGGGAATCGAACCAGGGTCTCCCATGCCAAAGGCGCGTACGCTAACCGCTTAGCCACGAATGAGCTCGCCTTTTACATTACTATATAGATTTGTGATTCCATCTTTTTATCTTAAAATTGTGTTTTTGAGTGTAATGGCAATCTCGCACCCACAGCAGATATTTTTAGAAGCAGCAGCTCATCTCTGCCCGACGATCTACTGCGTTCCCTCGACTCAAATGCCATACCATCTTCTTGGAACCTGATTAGCTATTGATGTGTTGCGGAAGCTTATTTGAAGACGCAGAAGTGAAGAAAATTGCAGGAAAGCTGGGCAAAGTGTACACTGTAAAGGTTGAAGGACACAAAAGCGAGAACTAATCAGTTTACATCGTCCTACTTCTATTTCATGCTAAGCCTGCGATCTTTTTATCCAACCCTCGTACTTAAACAAGCATGTACATATTATTATTATTATTATTATTATTATTATTATTATTATTATTATTATTATTATTATTATTATTATTATTATTATTATTAATAATAATAATAATAATAATAATAATAATAATAATAATAATAATAATAATAATAATCTGCACGCGGATAATCGTAAGTTGTAGTTTTTTTTTTCTGTGAGCTCTTTCAATGAGTACGAAAACGTATAACAGAAAAATCTCTTAAATGTCCGAGTTTAAAAGTAGGTAAAAACACATTTTCAACCTAACATATGTGACCTGATTTCCAAAGAAAACATGCTCTCTCCTCTGTTCTGCACAAGGCACAACAAACCAAACAATTCTTTGAACTCATTGCACTAAATGTTAAGTTGAAGACTAGCCAGGAAAGAGTTATTCCAAGTTTAAATATATAGAACTAGAACAACACATCATAATACTACTGATCTTTATTAATAGTCCTCGTTTTTGGGAGAGGGTTATTTATGACACTTGAAAGATGTTACCTAATCATTCATACTTTTATATTATATGCATGATTGAGTTAAAGCGTAAACATTATATAGCTAATCCTGCACAAGAGGAAACGAGATAAGATTAATAGTTTGTTCCGCACCGCACCAACAAAATTAATATTTGAGCAAGTTCCTCAGCGTCAAAATTTAATAAAACGGGTTTAAAAAAAAAAAAAAAAACTTAAGCTGTTCCACCTTACATAATTCCGTTTTCAACAACTTTAGGTAATCGTATGTAGTATGTATCATTATGGAAATTAACGGAATACTGAGTCGTGAAAATAACAGACTGATTTCTGCAAGAAAGAAGACGGAATTAAAAAAAAAAAAAAATCCACTTGACGCAGATTACAAGTGTCTTATATTTAACTCACTATTGATGTCAGATGACAATGAAAAAAGGGAAAAGGCGGCATGTCTAAAATGATTTTGTTTCCTATAAATGTTTAGTGCTCGATAAACCCCTTTATAGTGCAGTCGCTTGGTACAAATTTCAATAAGAATATTTCTTTTCTGGATACCAGAATAAAATTTGGCACAGTTATTTAGATGGTAATACACAATAAAAAACCACCGGGACACAAGTCATAGGAGCTTCTATAAAAGGAGGGGAGGGGGATAATGATTGCAATTAAGTTCTTTGGCAGTAGGGTGATAAATAGAAAGTAAAGGGATTAAAATTAAATAATATGGGAGCATTTACTAAATTATTGCGTTGAATTATTGCATGTTAAGATAGAATATAGTGTCCCTGGTGGATGAGTGGCTCCACTCGTCGTCTTGCAATCAAGGGGTTCCGAGTGCGATTCCCGGTGGGGACACAAGTGGTTCGAATCCTTCGTTAAACTGTAGGAGCCGTCCTTAGAACGTCATCATCATCCCATGGAAGGCAATGGCACGACCACCATGGGTTCACCTTGCCCAGAGACCTTCGGGCCAACTACCTGTCTTCGGACATACCACCCATCATCATCATCATCAAGTAGAATATTGAAAATAAAATTATATGTACAAAAGTTTGTTTCAAATCCATTCGTTTTTATTTCGAAAATTGCTAAAATGAGAATGTAACCTTAATGAATATTCCTTTTTTTTTTTTTTTTTTTTTTTTTTTTTTTTTTTTTTTTTTTTTTTTTTTTAAAGAAAGAAATTGCGAACAATTTTAAAGAGGACTATATTTTAATCGTTCTGTACTAGAGATGGAATGCTTGTCTAAGTCTCATCTATCAATAACTCACTCACTGTATACATTGTCCATCACAAGAGCATAAGGCGGTACACTGCATGTTCAAGCTTTGACATTTGCATTTGTTCATACACATAGTTTTGCAGTGGCAGCAGGTTAATTCCGAACATTTCATTGATACTTCTGGAAGAACTGTCCATAATGGTGTAAGCCATGGTGGGGACTCTGAGACTTTCCATTCCCACTCGGTAACATCAAGAATGTGAGGCTGACGCTGTAGACACTGTCTCCAAACACTGGCTTGAAACATTTTTCTTTTCAAGTGATATCTTAAAGCATCTTCAGTAGGGGTATATTTTCAAGGGATCTATTCTTCTGTGTGAAAAGTATCCTTCTGCATTCATTGACTATTTTTGTTGCGCTGATTGTGTCATACAGAAGCACTGTAAAATACTGTATCATATCAAAATCATCATCAGATAAAATGAATGAGGTAGACAATCGAATAAAGACGTCCGTTAGTACTGTCAGTGTCTTCCACACATTCCAAGCTTTAGTTTTACTAACCCCATGAAAAGAAGATACTGTATCACAACCTGTGTAAGCATGAAAAAACAGCAATGCTTCACAAGTTTCAGGACATAAATTTTGTAACATTTCACAGAGTAAAAACAGTTTTCTGTTTTTCCCAACACCGTAAATAAAGTACAAGTTCTGCAAATCGAGAGCCTGCAACTCCTTCATGGCCGCTGCCGCAATTATTATTACATCTGAATCTACTGTTGAAATTACAACATTTTTGTGGCCACATAAAACTGTATCTTTCACATGTAGAAGAATTGTTGTATCTGCTTCTTCATGTGAACACGGAGACAGTTGGTTGTTGTTATGCTAGGATCCTACGCAAATTATGAGGTCTTCATCAGTGCAAATAACAACCTTACAACCAACTTCCAGTGATTCAATTTCAGAAGCAAGTAAGTGAAAAAGTTGCTTTCTATTTTCATCAACTTGCAAAAATTTCCTAAATACCCTTGGGAATGGTGTTGTTCTTTTGATTAATATTTTTTCTCCAGAACCTCGTTTCAAACGAGTGTCAGCCTTACGACTTCTTGCCAAGTATCTGTCAAATACTACATCAACTCTATCAAATTTCTGCAGGTGAGATTCTACGGCAGGTCGAAATATTTTGATTGCAAATTCTCCAAATGTTTTAGATGAACCTGGAGTGAGATAATGCATAAGGGCAGCACCATCTATAACAACAGCCGAGCAAAATGAAATACTACAGTCACTGTCATGATTCTCACAAACATCTGAAGATAAACAGGTAATAATGTCAGACTTTCTTGATGGTTTGCGAAGCTTGTCGAACTCGCTAATAGAGGGAGGATATCGGTGAGTTTCGTGAGAAAAAAATGTTGTAACGTCAGGTTGCCTAATCTAACTCGCCACATACAATTTGCATAATATATTTGCGTCCTTTCTAAGGACTGTTGTTTGCATTTGAAGTTTAGATTTCCCCTTTGTCATTCTGTTGTTAAATGACACTAAATTACACCTTTTAATTACTGTATGAATTGATGTTTTTCCCTTCAATCAACCTCTCTTGTACAAAATTTTCATACAGACATCTTCCAAGATTCCTGGCTTCTCTGACCGACTTATCTTCATGTTTTGTTTCACATATTTTGCTAACTGCTGTTGTTAATATATCTTCTTCAAATGGGTTACTATAGTTTCTAAAAGAAGCTACAACATCTAAAACGTGTTCCTTATATCTCTTTTCAAAAGCTTTGCTGCTTTCCTTATGCTGTACGTCATTTTCATCACCTGCATCTTCTTCACCATCGAAAACTGAAAATTGTTCTTCAAAGTCAGATATCATTTTTACAACATCTGGCCCTGCAACCATCCATTTCAAAAGTGCAGCAGGTTTGTCAAAAAGTCCTATTGCTCCACCAATTCCTTTAACTTGTTTGTTATTTTGCTCATGCAAATGGTCATCCGCCATTGCTGAAAATGCTCGATTGCTCTTCTGACTTACGAATTTGCCTTTCATGAATTCTTTATATATAAACGGATGGCGCATCTCCAGTTCTTTCAGTATTTTGATGAAAACTGGCAACCAGCGGGCATAGTTTGTGTGATCTAAAACAAACATCCAGGGACATATATCTTCCAGAATAGTTTTGAATTGTACAAAAATTTCCTTCACGCACACTTTGTAAGAAAGAGAGCAATAGAATCTGTAGTTCCATAGTTATTGACCAGAAAATAAATTGCGGAGATCCTTCATTGCGTAGATTACACCATTCGTTAAAATCTAAACATGACATTCTTTCAGAGACATTGATATATTTATATGCTTCGTATGCTTCTGTTTTCAAAATATATAGTGCAGCCACTGTTACTTGGTGAGCATAGCAAGCGCGCTTGACATGAGAGCACAATAGAAGCGATTCATCTCGTCCGGTTGATGTTACTCTAGCATCAACTAATATATCAGTCCATGAGATTACTGAGATTACTTAAACAATATGAGATAACTTAAAAACACATAGTAACACTTAACTACAATAATACCATTGGATTTACTTATAAGGTCTGAACACGTCATTCAAAATTTTAAAAACGACATTTTCGTTGTTATTACAGTAAATAGCATGTTTAATTTTGCAATAAAATGGATGTAAATATGCCATAATTCTTTATATTTGTAAACCTATTACCTCAATATTTTTAAAAGCGTGTTATTTGAATTTAGCATGCCAATGAACATATAAATTGGTCCGAAGAACGGCAAAATTGGAGTATTTTCAGTTTCTACCGCCATTTTGGACGCCATCTTGAATTCTGTCCGACGGGGTGCTCATCGGTTTTGTGTCCCGGCGGATTTTCATTCAACATGTTATAATTAATAAATGTGCCAAGTTTCATACTGGTATCCAGAATAGAAATATTTCTGTGCCAAGCGACTGCACTAATTATGCCTTAGCTGGCCTCCTAGATTTTTCTTCTTCTTTTCTTCTTCTGCCAGTAATTAATACAGAGTTACGCACGAAGGTGCAACTACGTCGTCACTACATCCAGTTGCCAACCCCTGATCTAAGACAATCTAGGTTTTGTCTGCCAAACATTCCAAAATTTCAAGTAATTCCAAAGGACTAAACGATATCGAGTATTCAAATCATTTTTTTGCACATGACTGTATATGAAAAATACTACGTGACTAATGATTTCTTTTGCGTCAAGAGTTCTTTAGTGAAAAATGCCATAACGTAAGACGAGTCATTTGTATGCGACATTCTCTTTTTTAAGTCAGAATCACACGAGTTTCTCACGTGCAAATACACCTACTACAGAGATACGTTATGTAAGTCGTTCACACAGAACGTTTCTACGATTACTTAAACAAAGTGAACGTAATGAAAAGCAAGAGTAAAACAAGAAATGTGTTTCATTTTGTACACCAATTAGAGGCTGTGTTCAAGATCAAGTACAAATATTACTCAGCACTTTTATATTTTTCGCTCTCCTTCACGCATCAGATATTAACAGCAGAAATAAACACAATTCACTGTCAATTATGAACAACGCAAGAAAGAAAGAAACAAAACAAAACAAAACAAAACAAAAATCACAGAAGATAGAATAAGAATTATTTTCACGAAAATATAAAATCTATCGCTCTCGTATATAGAAGACAATAATTGTCATAATTCTTTCCAAAGCTTTCCTTTTTCTTCTGTCAGGAGTTTTTTAAATCTCATTTCCGCAATATGTTGTGAGACGTTTAATTTAACCAGAAAATCAAGTCATGAGTTCCCATCTAAGATCGAACCCAGGCTTCCAGCAACGAACGGGAGGTTAAACGTTTTGTCCTCGTTCAAACGTTAGCTTAACAAATAACTAGCACATTTTAGTCTCCCCAGCTTGATTCCTAGAAAGAGTCAGTTTGTTAAGTCTCTTCATCCCGGCGAATTTAAAATACCCCTAATTTTACATTAATTATGTGATATCTTCAAATAGTTAAAAGAATCGAAATGTGGAACAAGAGCTCCCTAGGCAATATAATTTTACATAAGAAACCGTTATCACGACTCACTTATCTGCTTTCGATTTCGAGCTATTTTGAAAATAGGCATTTATTTTCGCGTTTCTAAGCAGCTGAAAACGGAAAGCCACTAGGTGACTTGTAATAATGGTACCGCATGCAAAATAATATTGTCTAGGGCGCTCTTGTTCCATATTTAAATTATCTTTTATCTATTTGAAGATATCACATTAGTACTGTAAAATTAGCGGTATTTTAATTTACTGTAAAATTAGCGGTATTTTAATTTAACAGGGATGAAGACTCTTAACAAAATAACACGGTAAATCAAATTTCATGTTTCTAGCAGAAGTTCTTTTCTTTATCTCATCCTAAAATTACAATTTCCAATGGGAAATAATTAATTTCAAATGTACTCTCATACTGTCAAAATTAAATGTTTTAATAGACTGGCTTCAACGGTGAAAGAGTTACAGCTATTCTATTTTTTGAAAAAGAAAAAAACACTCACGTGTAAAATACTGCTTAAAAATGGATTACTTTGTTTCATAATATTCTCCATTTAAAAATTAAGCAAATCTCCTCATAACAATAGTAACGGCCATAGTCACATACATCCTACGCACTGGTTTTGAAACTAAATATTCATCAACATCTGGCAATCGAAGAAAAAAAAAAAAAAAACGGCGGAAATGCGCACCATGACCTTGACTTTGCCTTTGAATACAAGTCACGAAAACTTCCGCTATGCTGCAATCTCTAATCTTTCAGAATGAATAAGAATTTCAGAAGTAAATGATAATAATTGCATTTAAAATTTCCACTCAATTATCAAATTATGGCATTATCAAATGTCTCCCTTTCTAACTACATTATATAGCAATGAGTACTGAACACAACGAGCAGCACGCACGCTGGCAAGTTAGTTATCGATTAGAACATATACAGTACGATCATAATAAACTTCCAATGTGAGCAATTTTCTTCCTTTTTCTTGTGATGAGCAATAACCCAAGTTGTTGCAGTTGGAATGTTCATTATAATCGCATTTAATATTTGGTACTTTACAACAGATATTTTGACAGTGTTAACTCGTTCTCGAGACGGAAATTCCTCACTCAAGTGGTCACATTTTCCTACTCAAATTCTCTTTATTTTTCGAAGAACCACGACATTTGAAGGGGTCAAAAATACATTTCCTGCCTTACTTCACTTACGAAACTATTACAAACACATTATTATCTTCTAATGTCGTCACTCCAAATATTTTTCTTAAGAGTGTTATGGAAAGTATGAATCAAGTGATGAAACTGCTACAGTTTATCCTTATATTCTGCTTCGAGTTACGCACCTACATGCAGCGAAGTTGAGCATCGATTGACCAACTGTATTACTCACTTGAAATGAAGCAACTCTCAAAATTAAACATGTGCTATAGCCTACAAATGACTGGTTTTAGTTGAGTGCTACGTGGACAACACATCACTCATCATCGTTGTTCTTTCTTTCTAGATGTGCTATTATACTATTTTGTAATTCGAGTTGTTTTCCAAGAGCGGCATCCAGAGCACAAGGAAATCATGCTACATTACAAAGTTCTGAGGAAAAGAGACAAAATTTGTATGGTACACTAAAGTACATGGACCAGTTGAAAAGTTTTATATTTAGGTGCGTTTGTAGGTCTATCCGAGGTTACAACTTAAGTAATAATGGGATATATGAGAGGCGTTCAGTATATACTAAGCGTACCAATCGTGGAATGACACTCGATGGAACTCTACGGTACCCAGCAATTCGCTGTTTTCAAAGCTGCTATTCAACAGTGCGGATTCCAGCTTCTTTCCCATCTACCTTATTCTCCAGACTTGGTCCCAATTTTTTTCTTGTTCAAAAAACTAAAGTAATACTTGCATGGTTCACGTTACAGCGACAATGATGTGTTAACATTGAACCTTTATGCTGTCCAAGACTAGTCTGGTGACACATTTTTTCTGCTGGTATACGAGTCTTACTGATCGATATGCTAAGTGCGTTGAAATCAGGGTAAGTTATGTACAAATCTACGTAATTACTTTCAAACATTCTTCTATTCCTTATATATTGGGTTTGGAACTTATTGAATGACCCTCGCAACGACCTACAAGCTAATTGAGCTAGTACAGTAATAAGTCATCAATACAATACGATGCCTTATCGTTAGTCATGGGGTTATTATCTCGACTGGAGCTTACCTGAGAACCAATTAATTCAAGTAATCAGAGCACGTCATCATAATAACAAAGTACATGAATTTCACTAATGCGACCTAACATTAACTCCATCAAAAACTGATAAATTGTTTTATCTTTTCTAATTTCACTTGCACGAAAACACGAATGATAAGTTATCTTTAAACTGTACTAACAAGATTTATGCCTTATTTTCTTTCAAATGAAAGAAAACAAAATTGAACTTTCTTTGTTATATATATATATATATATATATATATATATATATATATATATATATATATATATATATCAACATAACAGTACGTAACTCACTCTCAATTTACGTGCCCTCACACACTGGTTGGCCAGATCTATATCGTAAGCGAAATAGTAATTCTGAATTCAACATACATATCCTTTCAACTAAAAGAGAAGGATTAAAACTTGTATTATAATAATAATAATAATAATAATAATAATAATAATAATAATAATAATAATAATAATAATAATAATAATAATAATAATAATAATAATAATAATGGGAATTAAGGTTGACAGAGAAAACTAAGAACAACAAAACTCAACTACTGTTTAGCAGTAGCACAAGCTCACATGATTAGGGATGCGCACGAGACAAAATCTGAGGCTGGCTCGTCTCGAAAATGTGCTGTAAAAGTGATGTTTCGACTCGAATTTTCTCAGGAAAATTCTGTCTCGACTCGACTCGTGCGCATCCCTACACATGATAAAGGATCGAACCAGGAAATCTTCGCACAAGAGGTCGGCGCTTTACTCGGTTACCGTAAGTCACTTTATAGTACTTAAAAAGATACACAACGGATGAATTTTAATAAGAATAGTGAATCTTAGACGAATAGAACTTTAGACGAGTTTAATTAACTGCAAGGAAAATAATAAAAATTTACTGAGTCCTACATTGTATTTTTTTTTTTTTTTGTAAAATTACAATGAAATACTGACAATCACGTTACAATTCTGTATCTTTAATTTTACTGCGATGTACAAAATGACGAATATACGTGATATTAAAGCAAGTTACGAGTGATTGTTACTATATTGAAATGATATGAAGTCTTTCATTTTACGCCACACAGTTATGCCTGTTATGCTAAAGGAGGCGGTGATGATGAGAAAGAATGCAATGGTGGAATAAATGAAATGGGAGGAAACGAGAAAACCCCCAGAAAAAACACGTACACGGTGATATTATTATTGATTATTTTAGCACATATATTATTATCTCAGCATCAATTACTTTCATATGCGTCGTTGAAACCTAATCAGTATAGAAGAACGTTTGGCAATGATTCAATGTACTTCTTATGAAAGATATTAATATACTGAAGATAAATGGATAAGAAAAAAATGAAAGCACCACAATGTAAGCCTCAAGTATCTGTGAGAGTGAGAAGTTCAAATGTGTGAATGGAACAGAATATATAAATAACACAGAATATAAAAAAAGACGTAGTCTGCCCATTATCGCGGAAGGAAGGTCATAGTTTTGAGTCAAAGTGGCATGGACTGTGATACGATAGGAAGGCGAAAACGATTAAGTCACATTACGTTGAAGTGACATTCCCTCATCATGAGAACTATGTTAATGAACTGCTTTCCATGGACACTAAAGTTGGATGTTTTTCGCAGCAAATGACACTTTACATATTCCCCCACAAATTAAATAACAAGAAACAGGCTTTCTTTAGTAGACAGTTTGAAGATCAGAAGTTTTGACCTTAATCACCAAAATTATCTACAGTGAATTTAAACTAGTTTTCGTGCATAGGAGTTTTTACTTTTTCCCGTCTTTCTCTTTTCTTTTCTAACACTAGCTAAACTATTTACACAGCGCACAGTTCAAATATGAGCGTGAATCTTCTTTCCACTTCTCACTATATCTGTGCAAGTCCCTATACGAACACAAGTAAAGCTTCCAAAGGGGATGAACTGCTATAGACAAACATATAAATATAATATTTTAATATGTAGAATGTTGAGGGGAGTTTGTGGCAAACATGGATAAATAATAGATGATACCAAATCCAAATATCTTTTCTTATAATTCCATATCCGAGTACGCTTCATTATGGTACCATAAGTGACAGTTCGAAGTTCCTAGCTTCCAATAGGTTTTGTCATTCAGATTAAAGCAAAGCGCCTAAAATGTCCATCAACCCGCTATACGTAGCTCCTATACTGGTTGCCTTCCACAAGAGTATCAACCTAGTTGCAATATTAAAATAATAAGGTCAAAATGACGCCTAAAATGTGGAATAGAAAAATAAAAGCCATGTTTTTTCTGAATGAGAATTGGCAGATCTACACAAAATTTGGAATCGACCAGCGAAAACGGCACACTGCTAGCACTTGAGGTTTTCGAGATCTCATTGTCGAAAGGATTGAACACAAACATATCCCACCTTATGTAGACGTATGATTCGAGTCATACTAAAGGACTGACTAGTGCACGAAAAGTCGAACTCTTTAATATGGCACTAATCACGCGTCACAACAACTCTGCATAAGGCCCATAAACTTTTCTAGCATTTTAATAAACAGAATAGATAATGCGCTTCAATCTAAGAACACACGCATTGGTCAATTCTTAATTCAAATCTGCGATGTAGTTGAACAAGTTTTGCAGCAATGCATTTTTTTAGTGACTAACTAAAATCAGATCATTTTACATCAAACGACCAGGTTAAAATTTTCAGAACAAACCAAGAAATACGAAATAGGATTATAAAAAAAAAAAAGTCTATTAGAAGTTGGTTATAAAAAAAAAAAAAAAGTTGTGTGTTCAGTATTAATCCAACATTCCTTGTTCCAAAATTACTTTGAAAAAAAAAAGAAAGAAAGAAAGAACACGTCACAATAGTAAATGGAACTTATACAGGTAATGCCAATGCATTCTCTAATCGAGAATGGAATGGCCATCGAACAACATTGAAACAGGCGATTAGCTAATCATGATGTGTGAAACAATTCCCAGATATCCTCAAAATAGCTACTATCTCATTACTCGTTTAACTTCAATTTACTCTGCATGGCACTATTTAAAGACGAATTGCTTACGAAGATTAAACGAAAAATGAGAGATAATGTAGAACTCAGGAAGCGAAAAATTCTTATTTTAGGAATTATTTCTGTTTTCTTTGAAATGAACTAGAATTTCAATGATGTAATTTTCCTAAATTAATGTTCAAAGCTAGTTACATGTTTCTTGCTTTTTTCAAGTGGATTTGCATTTATATAAATTTAATAGTCTATTTTTACTTGAATTAATTTGATTATTAAATATTAAAGTTATACATGAAAATTTGATTCTTATGAAATACAGGCCATTTAAAAGTATTTGAAGAAGAAAACCATTAAAATTCGAGTTCATTTCAAAGAAAACAAAAATAATTCCCGAGCTCCTTCGTGGGTAAGTGGTTAGCATAGCGCCTTTGGCGTGAAAGATCCGGGTTCGACTCCCGGAGGGGGCTTATGTGGTTTGTATCAGTAAGTTCCGTCTCCTACAGACTCGCTGCTGAAAGGGACGTTAAACTCAAAATTAACTCAACTCAAAAATAATTTCCACATAAATCGATGACCTAAAATCAAAGATGGCTTGGATGTCCAGCACCGTTAAGGAATACCTAAATTTAACCACGGATCTCTATTGTTCCATGCTGGGGGGGGGGGGGGGAACGAGTAAATGTAAACGAAAACTTGTATTTCTATTTTCATGTACTGTATTCGATTACAAAAAGAAGGGAACTAATCTTATTTGGGATTTCATAATTCATGTGACTAAAGAATTAAACCACTTCTTCACTGCTGACCTACCATATTCACTTTCTGTTGCTCATCCAACCTATTAAGATGTTCCTTTTTTTCTTTTCCTTTATCTGCAATGGAACGCTAAAAATAGACAAACGCTGAAAGCTACCTCAAGGAACAATTACACACAGGAAAACTTACATTATCAAGGACAACGTCCGACAATTGGACGCCCTCTGGCAAGAAAGAGCGAAGTTACATGCAGACCGCATTCTTTATGGAGAAACTTATTATACAGACTCGTCGGTTATACCTAACAGTGAGTCTGCATTAAAAGAACGCCTCCCTGTTACTTGCCATGCTACACACGTTCCACCGTAACATATGGAACACCACGACACTATCAGGCAGGTTAGAATCTTACAGCAGCTCTCTCTTCCTCTAATACTAAAAGTTGCGCACAAGACAACACGAGACGAGACACAGCTCTTAAAATGCAAACCTAGCTTTCGAGACGAGTCATTACTATCACTACAGATTTTCGAGACGAGTCTGCCAAGGGCATCATTCGGGGCCACAAGGGGCGATTTTGATACATATACGCATTTTAATCCATTAATATACTAACAAGCAACGTTAAACGACAGTGCATATCACAGTGTAGTTCCCCTCTACTTCAGAACAAAACCTGAAATTAAGCTAGTAGAGATTTGTCTAACTCGTAGAGCTAACTCGTTTCTCGGGACAATTTCTAGGTTCTACAATTTTCTTAGTTCCATGTTTATGTTTAGGATCAGTTTTCTGGAGTAACTGTACGAGATGTGGACCCACAATTTAACATGAAATTCAAATTACATACAGTACCACCCGAAACAGAAACCTCTCTATTGCATAAAAAAAAAAAAAAAAAAAAAAAAAAAAACATGAAACTAACAATTTAGCTGCGATACTGAGCTAAAATGTGTATCATTGACCATTTACTAAGTTCTAATAATTTCAGGTTTATCTCTAATATGGATTTCTGCAACTAAAAACTGATGTATAGAAAGTAGAATAAAATGCTAACTAGTTATATCGTAATAGTGAAATGTTAAAGGAAATAGAAGCAAAGAAAGGGAAAAATGAAATGAAATCTTTATTAAGTATCACGTTCCACGATTATGCCGGCTAGGCTAAAGGGAGAAATGAAGGAAATGGTGAAATGAAAAAATGTGTTTGTTCACTACAAAATTCACTTGGCGTGAGCTGGGATCGAACCAAGGGCTCCATGTACCACAGGTGAACGCTCTACCACTGAACCACCGTGGTCCCCTAGATAACGAAAGGGGAAGACATTGGGGACAAGGGGGGAGGATCATGAATTTCGTATAATTTAAGAAAAACACTTCAAATGTATGGTGTGCAGTATTATGGAAAAGAAAATTTAATTTCTAGTTTACGTCCTACGATTATGTGCGTTAGGGCAAAGAAGACATGATTTATGAAAGTTATGTTGTACACCACAAATTCACACGGCCTGGAATCAAACTAGGAACTCCTGGCACCAAAGATGAGTGCTCTACCACTGAGACGCTTCAGTCACACGTACTGAACGTTGATCCAACTATCTTCTACCACCTTCTCCAATGTAGTTGTTGCTTTCATTGATTGTAAATTGACCCAGTTGTCAGAATTTGCAAGTTTGTTAAATAGTGTTATTTGTACAGTTCACTAAGTCTTCAGAAGTGGAAGAGACATTTATTATCTCGTGCTCATCCTGAATCGTTCTCTCCCACCACAGATTACAGAACTGACATGCTATTCTTTTAATAATGCACAATTTCGGCTGGTTGTTAAATTATCGAACATCCTGTAAGGAAACTATTGACAATGTAAAACATGCCAATGATCATCAGGCTGTTTGTGGTCCTTTGCATTGTTATTACCTAAATAGTCTCCCAACATATCTCTACTTAATTCATACTATCTATTTACCTAGCTTTTGTTCGACGGATTACTATGAATATACGTGATCTTACACAAAGAATTTGTCCATTTACAGGAAAGATGAAATATATATTAATAAATACACAATGAACTCGATTAAACAAAACAGACTGACCCTCACAACAGACAAGGTCGGAAAATTAGTTTTATTTCAAGCAAGAACGCCTTGGACAATGCAAAAACAAGATTATTTGCACTCCCTCATAAGCTGAGCAAGGAAGCGAGGTCATCGAAGCTATCAATAGACCTTCAAACTGAAGATTGTACCATTTCTCATTTATAAAATCATGGTTAGCACAGAAATTAATAAATGGATGTTCTTTGAATTCCTCTTCCCTTGCTCTCTATGACTTACTAATTAACAAAGTGGCATAGTCGGATCTTCAAACTAAACACGATACTCCATCCCCGACTTTAACTTTACGCAACGGTAAATAAATTGTATTTTTGTAAGTAGTGAAACTCCGAACTTCGTGTCAAGGACATTGTAATTGAGTGTTCCAATCAGAGGCGGCTTTAGGATTTTAATTTTGGGTAGGCCCGCTCTCTCGTTTATGGATACAGATACACGCTTGATTGATTAATGAAAGTAGGAAATTACTTTTACAGTAGTGGTTGATGCTATTTGTTACATAATTATCTACCATTAAAATAAACAGTGGAAAATATATTTACTCTTTATTGTATCTTTTAGCGTTTATATATTTTTCAAAATTTTTGGGTAGGCCCGTGCCCACCCGGACTATCTGCTAAAGCCGACACTGGTTCCAACTTATAACTGTCAAACCACGATTTGATAGTAGTTAACCAAATATTCGGATTTCTGTACCGAATCTATCTTCCGAGCATGAAAAAGAGATTATACAAAAAAGTTATTATTAGGCAAGACTTGGATGAAGAAACTTTAAAGTAAAACCAAAAATGATTAATTCCTATAAGAGAATATAGTGGGGAAGCAAACGAAGTGTTACTACTGACCAGGGTTTGAAAAAACCCGGGTATTTTTGAAAAAACCCAACCCACCTGGGCCCATGTGGGTTTTTTCGGGTATTTTCGGGTTTTATTGGGTTTTTTCGGGTTTAATTGGGTTTTTTCGAAATATTTCAATCTCTTTGGGGTAAAAATGTTAAAATATGATTTACATTTCATGAGTGTCATTGTCACAACTTGCAACAACTTTCTATTCACTGCTGTTTTGAAAACAATGCCGCCATTTTGAAATTTTATATTGGATCGCCGAAAAAATCTATACAGCAAATTTAGAATGTCTTGTGCTCCTACCCTCAAAATATCAACTTAAAAAGTCCGAAAATTGCACCTTGTAGCATGGATACCCGCTATTTTGAAAAATGGACGCCATTTTGAAGTTTTATGCCGCCAAAATATATACAGCTAATTTAGTCTCTCGTGCTTCTACTTTGAAAATTTCAACTTGAAAGACCTAAAATTGCGCTTTGTAGCGTGGATATCAGCAGCGGCGCAAATTTGTCATCAATATTGGGGGGACGAGTATATATATGCGATGTACAAAATATTTATGAAGGCGAAAAACAATGCTGAGGAGGATTACCCATGTCGGTCCCGGTGTCCTCCATAAAATATAATTAAAATATATGACATTATTATAATTGCTTTATAACTTTAAAATCCGACCGGCAACATTGAAAACAGTTTACAAGGGATGATCCAAATATGATCATTCCCTGTAAACAGTTTTCAATGTAGCCAGTCTGATTTTAAAGTTGTAAAGCAATAATAACATCATCATATTTTATGTCCCCTGTGTGGGACAACATGTGTAGGGGAGCAGAGTTGTCTTCAACATTGGGAGGCGGTCAGATTTGAGGCTTATTCTGGAAGGTATCAAGTTCATCTCACTTTCCTTTGTGGCAGTTGGACACAAATCATCACATTTCTTCCTAAAAGACACATTTCCAATCGGATTATTGAGGGGGACAGTTGCAAGAATGTAGGGGATATGTCCCCATCATCCCCCCGGGATTTTCGCCAGTGGATATCAGCTATTTTGTTTTAAAAAAGCGCACCATTTTGTAATTTTACGTTGGTGTGCTGCCAAAATCTAAACAGAAAATTTAGAGTGTCTCTGGTCTGTATCCTGAAATTTAAAAAACCGAAAGTCGAACACTGTGTGGTAAAGGCAGACAAACTAACAAATGTAGATCGAGTTATCCTAGGAGCCTCAGTGACGTTCGCCAAATATGAGTACCAAATAGCTATATTAATTTAAAACAAAGACATAATTCATCAAAATGTCTTAAATATTTTTCAACGTAAAATAAATGGTCTTATAGTTGAAGTTCACTTTCGATGCTTTGTGCATACAATTACGGGAATTACCCGAGCACTTGTTGCAAGACCATTCTTTTCCGAAAATTAATTTAAAACAATTAACAAAGATAGGCCTATAATTCATATTTTATAAAGTAAATGTTTGAAAATTTCTAAAATGAAATATCCTCCAGCGTAAAATAAATAGATTTATTGTTGAAGTATTCACTTTCGATGCTTTGTGGGTTCAATTGCGGGAATTTCCCGTACACTTCTTTCACGACGGGTTTTCCCTGAAAATGCAGCTTGCTTTACTGTACATCGAAACTTCCATTAATACTGAAGTTTGAATGCAGCACTTGAAATAGTAAGCGTTACGTAGTCTTGGGAGCTTCGAGCATTAAGCTTCATAATTTTGACAAGAATTTTTACGTCACTGCTAGTGTTGATTCTACAGAATGCTTATTTGAAGGGTAGCAACAAATAACTGAACTTAACTGTTGTTGGAAAATCAAATTTTACTGAATACTTTTGTTACCATCAGAGGTTAGAAATAATACTAATAGTTTTACTAATGTATTTACATATTTACTGTTAGTACCGGCACCTATGACCTTAAACCCGTCAACGCCTCGGCGGCGCCGTGTCAGGTAACACACTATTCACGGAAAGTATTTTCTAAAATATACAATCGCTTACTTTACTTCAAATAGGCTATAAGCACAATCCGCACATTAATTTGTTCTACAATAATCTCAAGCTAAGGCGAGGTTTTTTATTTATTTATTCAGTGCATTTAGAGCTTTATAAAGGCCCTATGTTGAATATTGTTGTCTATCTTAACATCTTAACATGAAAGCATATAATTCGCCCAAAGAAAGTTTAAAATCTGATAAAATTAGCTTTCAATGTTATCACCTTAGTTGTACAATCCGCGGCAAAAAATCTGCAACATGAGCATATAAGTTTATTGTGAAATGACGAAGTGTTTTGCTCCAAAATAAGTGTGCACGGGAGGACGCCGAGGTTTATCCTGGCGTGATTCGTTCCACTTAGACGTTATGTTTATTCCCTGTGCTGTTAGGCGTAGTTTCACAATAAACTTACATCCTCGTGTTGCAGGTTTTTTTTTTTTTGCCGCGGATTGTACCAATAATATACTAACAAAAAAGTCAAAAACCCAGGCGGGTTTTAAGATGGGTTTTTTCAGGTGGGTCCAACCCGAAAAAACCCGGTGGTTTTTTTCGGGCTGGGTCCACTTGGGCAAACCCTGCTACTGACATTATCGGAGTTAGTTGATGATGGAAAGAACTTACTGTTGTGTGCTAGATTTTTTTAAAAATAAGATTAATGACTGATTTCACTACTTTCTTTTCTTGTCTCTGTTCAGAGATGGACTTGTAATTCTCATCAACCAATCAATAAAATAATCCAACTATGAATATCTTTCTCTCTATGCGGAAAAAAGTAATATAATTATCTCTCTTGAAATGTTCGGTTTTTACTGTAACGTAAATTTTGTCCACATTTCCCACCACCTATAGGATATAACCTCTTATGCTTCAAAAATAGAAATTCAGTGGATCATGATCAAAACAGGAGTTAACAGGTATATATGAGAGCTCACATTCTTATTTTGTCTACAGAGTAATTAATTCTATTTATATAAAATGATCGACATCATGGACGCCCGTCGGGATTTTCCAGGAGGCAATTGCCCCCCTTTCCTGTGGATAGTCATGTTTTACATCATACGAACTACTATCTACGTCATACACATCTTGCCGGCAACTACAGAAAATAAAAAATAAACAATTACTCGGCAAGTTCTTCAAAAACAAATTCGAAAATTCTACGTTAATTGAATTTTAAAGCGTACAATCAAAGCTTTGTATGAATAACCGTCTAGGCTATTAAATTTATAGCCATGTTTTGCGTTTTCAGAAACGCATTATGAAACTAAAAATAAGTATCATGGAATAAAACTATAATATTATTCAGCATATGAGTATTATTTTAGTTTCCCTTATCTTTCCTATTTCCGATAAGTGAATTTAATGTAAGGAATTCAGTGATAATCCGCCACTGATGACGTGTTTTTCTGTATTGCCAAGCTTTTCCGCTGTATGCAAAACTTGACAACACTGTTATGAATTGCTTATAGGTCTCCCAGGAAGTTAGCCTCCGGGTATTTGGCTAAGAATACACAACAGCGTTTTTATGCAGATCACGCCTTTCAAGCGTGATGCTGCAATGGCCACGCGTTGCGATTCATTGACTCCTCTGCCTCCGCTTGCTCACTCGAATTTTCTTCCCATTTTTTCTTCATGTATGTGATCACTATGAAACACAAATCGTATTCCAAATTTATATAAAAGACTGATTTCTGATTTGAAAATACTTGAAGCTATCCTCTATAAGGGATCATTATGAAATTTGTCATTCAACTACAATACTGCAAGAAATGAAACGGTAAGGTACTCTGAGAGGAACAGGTCCGTGGTCAGAAAGGCATAATAAGTTGCCTTCAATTTTTCTTTTTATCTCCTAGCATGATAAATTTTGCTGAACACTGACCAAAATGCCTGTAAATTCTGGAATCAAGACACGACTTACAACCACAAAATTCGAAGCTTGTTTCAGGAATTCTGACCACTTGTACAGTTTAAAAAAAACTGCGTAGGCTTCATAAAAAAGGAATCCTGCACCTTCAAGATTACGTACCGATTTTAATCCAGTTTTCTCTTAATTAAATGAATTCACAAAGAACATCGTAACTAAATAATTATCCACTATAATGACAAAAGACACACAAAAGTTCGACAAGGCCAGAAACAGTGGTACGAGATACACATGAATGTATATAAAAAAATAATAATAAAAGAACCTTTTTGTTAACCAATTTGTTCAAAATTACTATTCGTTATCAGTTATATCCAACTGAATGCTCTGAGACGTCGCAGTTTTGGTTCTCACCTCTTCTGTCAGTGGTTACAGGCAAACATGAACATTGACACTATAGCAAATGGTTTTTCACCTTATAATAGTCGTAGATCCAAGACTGCTCGTTATCGTCCTAAAATGAATCCAAATCCTTGTCTGAAATCAGTATTATCACTTGAGGAGGCGAAAATTTCCCCCCTTGTTGGAGTTGGAGAAACATAGGATTTTTAAATAAGTTATATAAAGATCATAATGCCCTTTACAGCAATATGACATCTTAAACCATTCGGGAGATATTAATGAAAACGGTAGAACGGGTGGTTAGATTTTTAAAATTCCATCATTTTAGATAGAAAGCCACCAATTTTCAAGAACCTTCCTCTCTTTGCAATTTCTTCGTATATGTACTGATAACTCTGGATCCCAGACTTTTGATACACTAAATATCACAGAATATAATTCTCCTGAAGTAAAGATTTACATACATTTAACGAAGAAATTAGTACAACCAAATCATTTTAATTCCCGTTCATTTCAAAGAAAAGAAAAAAAAAATACTTTGCCATGAAAATTAGTAGGTTAAAAATGATTGCACAAATGTTCAACACTCAACCAAGAGCATTATTTGATCGTAGTTACTTGTAAACGAACTAAAACGGTACTTGCTTCTGTCGAAACAAATACGCTAGTCATAAACACTTTTATAGTCTATTAAAATATATGTTGCTTTCTCTCCAATGTTTGGTATGCATGCGAAATCTATAAAAACAATATTTCATTTTCTTACGTGTTTATAATGAAGTTCCATTAGGAACAATAAAATTCGTCATTCAAAATGTTTTCATAACATTGCCTTAAAATAAGCTCAAGGAGAAAAGGACACCCTATTGTAACTCGCTCTTTAAGCACAAGCAAATCTTTTATTAAGATAGGTAGCAAGAAAACGTAATTGATTTAACCTCTCGTTTAATAGCAAAATAAAACAACTAAATTTAGATTGATTGATTGTAATTAATTTTATATTCTTCAGCAATAATTACAGTACGAAGCAGTGCTTAAAGTAATATCAGGTGAGGTGACGGTATGGAGCAAATATAACCCCTTAGAGCAGTAATTTAGACAGAACCCTAAAGAATATCTCTACTCCTGACATTTTTGCACAATTTCTGATGTGAAGAATCTATAGAAAGAGACTCCTCACTATCATCAGCCAAACACAAGTAAATATTTATAAAATGATTTTAATTTTCTAAGATTTTGTTTGAGCATATCAGTGATCTAAATGACGAAGAACACGAATGGTACGTATATTTAAACATGGCATTTATAAAAGTAACCAAAAAAGTTATGTCGCTTTTTGTGAAGGTCTGTATTTAATTGGACCTCACACCGTGAGTTGAATGCTAATGGAGATAAGGCGAAGGTCAGTTGTTGGTGTGGGTTTATCCAACATACTGTCTGGTTGTGAGAGTTCAGTTACACAGTGAACTTGCGTAAGGACACAGTGCACCTGGGTCCCCCACAGAGCGTCATAAGGGCGTGTATGCTGTACGAGTTCAAACTGAGGTCAAAGGGCCATGCTCATGACGCTCTTTATAAGATGGAAGATATGCCAGGCCTTTGGTAAGAGTGTCGTGACTAGTGGACAGTGCAGCGGTGCTGTAACAAGTTTAAGGATGGTGATGAAACACCCGAAGACGCACTACGTGCAGGAACACCAACACATGTACAAAATGAAGATCATTAGACAGCAATTGAGGCGAACAGTGGCCAGACATGTGAGGAACTGAGACTACAATTCAGTATGAATCGACAAATCATTCGACAGCACCTCCATCAACTTGGGAAGCACTATAAGTTGAGTCGATGGGTCCCACATGACTTAACTCCGGGCCAGAAGACAACACTAGCAGACACCTGTGTTTCTTTGCTGTCTCCTCTGAGGAAGGAGTCATTTGTAGACAGGTTGTTGACATGTGTTGAAAAGTGGCTGCTATAGGAAGCTCCACGGTGCCGTCATCATTGGTTAGCATCCCATGAACCAGTTCCAAAACAGCAAAAACCAGCACTGCACCAGAGGGAAGTCCTTCTGTGTGTTTGGTGGACTGCTCGTGGCATCGTCCAACGGGAACTTCTACCAGCTGGTCAGAGCACTACTGCAACTGTGTACTGTCAGGAGTTGAGCCATGTTCACGAAAAACTCAAAACCCTGGAACCAGCACTTCTGAATCACAAAGGGATCCACCTGTTACAGGACAACGCTAAGCCTCACGTGGCTACGATGACCCGGGACACCATTCTATGCTCTGTACTATTGCATTCACCATACTCCCCGGCCATTGCACCGTCCGATTATCCCCTGTTCCATTCCTTTGATAATCACCTTAGAGGACACCAGTTGAAATCCCTAGTAGAGGTGCTAAATGCACTTGATATCTTCTTCGGTTCACGGCCCATCAATTTCCACTGCGATGAAATCCATTGCCTTCCAGAACGTTGGCAGAAAGTCGTCAATGCCGATCAGGACTATTTTTGGCCTTAGGTGACATATCGATATTCGTGGAAAATTTGTGGTTGAGAAAGCGACAGAACTTTTATACAGTAGCATAGTGATCCAACGTGGCCTTTAAGGCTTTGTAGTCACTCTCGTCTCGTCTCTAGTATCTAGTTATTTAATGATTCTTTCCAGTCTCATTTTCATTTTGAAAAGCTTCTTCTGGGCTCGTATCGTCTCGTGGTCAACACTAATTTTCTTATGTTTGTAAACACAAAAGTCGAGACAATGTGAAAAAATAATTTTGAATAAAAAAAAGAAGTCCTATCAATGTCAGGGGTAGACCAAGGTTAAACATTTTAGGCAGGCGGTACGGTAGTTAAATTTTTTGATGGGGGTGGGGGTGGAATTGCTCAAACAAATGTTGAAAAAAAATCAGGAGCACAAAATCTGCCATTGAATAGGATGATAGGGAACTGTTATTTCTTTCGAAGCAGCAGCAACGAAATCTTTGATAGTATAAACATATTTGTTGACTCAACACTAACGCCATACTTATTTCTATGTGTAAAATGTTTGTTTTTTCCTAGATGCAAATTACAATTTTAATCACTTATTTTTACCGGTATGCCATACCGACCGATTTTCTAACTTTCGGATGCATAACCGGCTCATACCGGCTCACTTTAAGCACTGGTACGAAGAAAAAAAATCAAATCTTTCATCTAGCCTTGTACTGTTCTCCCACTAGGAATCGATCTGATTTTGGTTTCAGCGCTCCTTCAGCAGCGAGGCCAAATGAGACGTGGACCTACAGCTTCACGTGAAATCCGAACCACATGAGCTACCGCCAGAAATCGAGCCCGGACCTCCCACGCCAAAGGCGCGTACACTAACCGCTTAGACACTAAGGAGCTCTCACTAGGAATCGAATCCCGCGAATAAAAAACTAGAACGATAATCATCCATTCATCAAGCATCCTTAACTTGCAAATAAAATATGCAAGGCATCTGTCGACAACATAATTGTTACCCGTGAATGAAATGCTTTTTAAAAAAATGTCGAATCCAACCACTGTACTTTTTTTTAGTGCCTTTATGTTTCTTAAAACAAATGGGAGAAGTATTTCAACTGTAAAAGCAAAATATCTCTTGTATAAAATATAAATTGAATAAAACGGCTTATAAATAAACTGAATAAAACTTTCCTTATTCAATCACTTTAATATACAACGGCAAGACGTGTTTCTACTGCGACAAACTATAGATTTTCTTAAGCCCACTAAATTGATTAGAAAAATAGTTAAAGGAAAAAAATGAAATCTTCGAGTTTTACGTCCCACGGTTATGTCCGTTAGGCTAAAGGAGACGGTGATAATGAGTAATAAATGAAATGGTGGAATGAAGAAAGTGGGAGGAAACGGGAGAACCCCGAGAAAACCCACGCACACGGTGTTTGTCCACCACAAAGTCCACTTGGCGGGGGCTGGGATCGAACCCGGGACCCCAAGCACTAGAGGTGAACGCTCTACCACTGAGCCACCGCGGCCCCCAAAATAGTTAAAGGGTTGCCAAACCTATTAATACATGTTTTCAGTTCTTCTACAATGGTAAATACAACTGCAAATAGATTTGGTAGTTAATTTAAAGATACTAAATATTTGAACTACTACAAATTTAAGCACGAAGTGCAGCACGTAAAAAAGAAAGTAGGAGTGAGACTTTAATTTGCGAGGCAGGAGACAAATCTATTGTCGACAAGACCAAAGGTTAAGCCACTGGCACGCATCCAAAACATCAAATCGCTCGATAACGCGTAGCTTCATTGCCGAACGTAAGATCCTTCTAAATATAAAATGTTATCTTTCACAAATATCGGCAAATGAAAAGAACAAATATCTGTCATAGAAAGATACAACCGGAGCTCATTTAATCAATGTTACTAGTCATGGAACATTTTACTCCACCAGACTAATAGAAATACAACAATTTACAATTTATATAATAAAAATAACATCATATTCGCCCCTTAGCAAACAGCAGTAACGCGTACTTAGTACTGATTTCTCTATTACTCTAGAATTTTTGTTTCGTAATACGTATTTTACTCGCAATATATACTTGTTAAACATGGTGGAATTTAAGACGTTCATGTGAAATGAACCGTCATACACTTTTGAAAAATAACATACATTTGCAAATGCTTTTTCTTCCAAACTACAAGCTACACTTATATAAATACATCAGATTGTTAGTACTGTACCTATGAGCTCGTGCTTCCCAGTTCAAATCCCAGTATTACCTATATTATTCGCAATACACGATTTTTTTTTCCGCTTATGACTCCCTTCCGGTTACGACTAGATACGGAAGTACACAAACTATTAGGGTAAGAAGCTTTAATGCCCTTAACACATGTATTAATGTGCGTTGTTTCCACTTTAATCATAATTATACCTTCTCCTCGTTGATCTAATGGCTAGCGCATCTCCCTTTTGTGAACATGGTTCTAGGTTCAATTCCAGTGTGAGAGCATAAAAAATTAACTCCATCATCATGCACTTTCTTCAATCATTCGCCTCTTTTCGCCTAAAAGTCATAATCGTGGGACAATTAAACTAAAATAAAATAAATTCGACGCTGCATTTTAGAAGCTTTTATCTAACAAAAGTACCGCTAACAGTATGTTTATTGAGGAATAAAAAGAAAAATATCTTCTCAAAATAACATAACGGTTTGATTACCTGGGGCGGAAGGGAATGGGAAATCTTCCCCGTAATTTCCACAACCCTGAAGGGGAGAGGGGCGCTCACACAGGGTTGTACTGCGCAAGGCCGCTGACATTCATGCTTCGCGGCACGTAGACCCGACCATGACAAACAGGAGAGGGGAAGACGCCTCACTTTCCCTTGCAAAATGACCTTTTTGTTTGTGTTTTCTGCTTTTCTATCAAAGCGGGTTATCCGTGCAGTGTGTCACGTAAACAAAACTGTCCTAGCGCACGTACGCATAGAGTAAGCTTGATTCAAACTAACTACTTGCATTTTATACAAAAAGGATATTCTTAATTTTCACACTCAATATGGGGCTAATGACTACAGTCGTAGTCTTTCTTGATTTAATTTTTTGGTAGGTCTATTATATCATTACAGAGTCGTGACAACTTATCCTTCCCACTTCCCTTACATACCTAACGACTTCAAATATTGTATCACTTACACAAATTGAAAAAATATACTGTTTTCTCAAACCAGCAGCGTCACATCTCCTGGAGGATAGAGACGAGACTCGACGATATTATGGTATTTCACATTTCTGATTATTATAATATTATATTGATTAATATCTATATCTATATCTATATCTATATATATATATATATATATATATATATATATATATATATATATATGAGTAAGCGCCACTTTCAGTGATATTAGTTAATTGGTGGAATGGGTTAGGATTGGACCAAAGAACGGTATGTAGGTAATTTAATTTCAGAAATGTACCTACAGATGGCCGCGGAAACTTGTTCGGTATGTGTTATTCATTACGTTGCATTGCCTGGGATTGTTATACTTTCTTTTCCAGTTTAGTCGAATGTCTGACAATGTGACATATAGCCTCTATATCGAGGGAAGTAACTCAAGTGATAGAGCGTTGGCTTCGCATGAGGAAGGTAGTGGGTTCGATTCCCGCTGCCGACCATCCTGACTGGGGTTTTCCTCAGTCCTACCAGGCAAATACATATTGAACCTGCCCCGGCCGATACCTTCCCAAATCCTTTCCATTTTTGTTGTTGTTAGATATCCAGTATAAAATGGCCTTCGAGCTGTATCTGGCGATTGTTAAATAAATAAATATATCCTAAACTCAGAAAGAGGGAACAATTGCTTTCCTCTGACACCCCAAATGATGTCTCTGTCTCACATTTGTCCCAAAATACCAACGTTACGATTCCTACTCTTATACAAATATAAATATTCAATGCATTCTTTTCGCCTTTCAAAAACTTCTGTGCTTTAAGTTTCAAGTCAATAATACTCGCATATTACTAAAGAGCAAACCTCATTTAAATGGTTGTGACTTCTTTAAACTGAAAGTTCGAGCAGTAAACCCATATACTCCGTACTCAAAGAACATTAAATGTCAAGAAAAGTCACCATATATTAAAGATCACTACAAGTCCCTATGAAAGAAGCAATATAAATACACTCAATTTGATCACACTGCATCAGCTGGTAAATTGATCCTGTACCCCATATGTTCGACAATGACGTTCTTCAACGAGAGGTAATGTTACTATGACAATACAACGTCAACACATCATAACACAGTATTACAATGTGTATAGACAAAACACTTGATTATCCTGGCGACAGAAACGTGTTCACGGAACTCATGTCTCCACCATCCACGAGGAGACTGGCGAGATGAAGATTGTCTGCTACTTTCTGTAAAGATTTGTTTAGGTCATTGAACGGCAAACAAATATGTTGGAGTTCATATCGAATAACTGTGATACGCAGGGCATAAGGTCTATATAAACACGAACTATACATCACGTTTCCAACCTGACGAAAAGAACATACCTCAAACATGTATCAATATCCTATGTTCATAAATCCTGCAGTATATGCTAATAACCACAGCAGGTTGATATTTTGATGTTTATATTTAGTCTACATTTATTAAGGGGACCCGAATTCAATTCCCGACGGGAGCTCGTGTGATTCGGACGTTAAGCTGTAAGTCCAAATCTTATATAGCCTCGCTGCTGAAAGAGATGCAAAGCTAAATTTAAATCACAAATCTACATTCACTGACGCTATTTCATAAACTTTAAAAACAGCCATGACCGCCCGTAAGTGGTGAGGCTGGATTTTCAAAAGACGTTCGGTTCTTCGATATTCTGTTAAAATATATTTGATTCGCTTACACATTACATCAGTGATTCCCAACCAGTGTGTCGCACAGCCTCATGGGGTGAGTGGCGAAATTCTAGAATTAGTGTTTCATCAAGTAGGCCTCTAGACTTCATACAACATATTTTATTTTTACCATGACGCCTTCAATAATGAAGTAAACCATTCCTGGCAGGAGCTCATGTGGTTCGGATTCCACGTTAATCTGTAGGTCCACGTCTCATATAGCCTCGCTCCCAGACGCGACGTTAAACTCAAAATCAACTCAACTCAAAAGTCAATCAATGAAGTAAAACCAACTTCGAGTCAGACTGTATCATTCAACAGCAGCAATGCTCAATTCTACTTGGATAAACTTAGATATTAAAATAGAAATTTAAAATTGTATACTTTTACAATTCATATTAGGCCTATCATTAATTAAAAATATAAGTAAGTCACCATGTCGTGAGGGTTCTGTGAAGTATGTCGTCAGTCAAGAAAAGGTTAGGAATCACTGCACTACAGCATTTAATATATTTAATGTAGTTTACTGAAGTTATGCAATGTGCGTAAATAATTATTTTACACGAAGTACTTATTACATGCATCAAAGGGTGCGGCCCTGTGCGTCGATCCTCCCTCCTGGAACAAAATCCTATGGACAAGGCAAATTTGATCCTACCTTAAACAAAGAGCATCCTCCGAACATGAAAAATAAGCCAACACTAATAATAACTTGAATCTCTTCGAAATTCACAATCTTCACTCACTTTAACTTTCGAAACTGTGCAAATTCAATTTGTACGACGAATCTGAGATACTACTGACGCACTTTTTCAATGGTATCTATAGGAAAATACACTGTTAAATCGGATGACGATGTAAAATGTTAAGTCGAGAATGATACATGGTTTTCAATCCTGATAACATTCTCATAAAATAAGAGGGTGAAGAAACCAATGTGAAGTTTTATTATTATTATTATTATTATTATTATTATTATTATTATTATTATTATTATTATTATTATTATTATCTGAATTTATGTACCCGTGTCTCTACTACAAAATAATGTAACAATTCCACTAGAAATCAAAATATTCCAATTAACTTTCAAACACAAATCAATTAGTAATGCAATTATCCCATAAATCTCAAATGGTACTGGTTTATTCAACACCTCAGTCTGGAAAATTATTACATTTCTATGACTAAAGTGTACTTACCCGCACAGGAAGCTGAACAAATATGTACAATCGCTGTGTCCGGGGTCAGGGCATTATTGAAGAATTTTTTGGCGCGGGAATAGGCACAAAAATATATGGCGCGCGAAGGGGCTACCCCAACTAAGTTGGGGCCCAGACCCTTAAACAGAGCTCGAGGACCTTCGTTCTCCACGATATGCCTGAAAAAGAAAGAAGTCAACTATCAGACACAGTATTTAAGGAAAGGCTGATATTAACAGAGAAAGTTTTGACTACAAATCCATGAAGAAAGAAAAAAAAAATCAATAGCTATAATTCTTTCAGTATTATGTGTTCAAGAGCTGTCCTGATCCAGAATCGAAAGTGGGATACATATACTGAACTGATGTGAATCTATGATTACATAAAGGGCCCGAGTCACTTTTTTAAACTTACCTTATGAACTTTTCGATTCTCTACGCGTACATACAACTTCGTGTATAAACAGGGAAGGTGTCGAAAATGTTACAATAATGTAAACGCAACGCAAAAAAGGTCTCTAGTTCTGGATCGATATCTCAAAGAGACAAAAATGGACTCAAGTCCTCTCTGCAATCAGAGATTCACATATAAAAGATTGATATACAAGGAATGGATAAAAACTAATGGTAACATCGTTATAATTCGTACATGGCCTTATGCACAGAACATCTTTTACATTATTTCAATATAATCGCGTCCCATTCTTATCACCTTCTGCCACACATGCGGGCGGCCTCGTACAGCGTCAACTCCTCGATATTCGTTGATGTCCCTCAGGGATCGCTAAACAGCACGATGATAGCTCCTCTTTTGTCTTAGTGCTCCCCGTGAAGTGGTTCCTTGATTTTGACGAAAATATCGTCACGAAGTCTCTAAAAACAAGTCACAAAGTGTCACTGCACCCACGTGTCACTTCAATCTTGAACCATATTGCTCATCTTTTCACTACATATTGTTATGACACTTCAACTTCCCTCCTCTACTTTACGCCACTTCTGCTTTTGACTGAAAAGCGAAAGCCGTTACCACTAGCCACACTTCATCGCCTCACATTTCCTGATCAGCTATGGAACTCCTGTAGTGCTGACACAGAGAAGTGTTGCCACTACTTTTTACCCAACCTATGTATAAAAGATCCGCGTACAAAATTACTTATTTTTTTAATGCAGTGCAATTCAAGCATGATAACTTTTATTAATCACACCTTAATTGTACTGTGATGATTAACAATGGAGGAGGGGGGGATTCTTCATAAGTTTACTAATTCACACATCACAAGCAAAGTTGGTTATCTCCACTAAAAGCGAGTGTAAGATCAATATTTTCAAGGTCGATTTCGATTAAAGGCAACTTTCTACTTGTAGTCAAAGCCACTTTCAAAGTACTAAGTACTGTATTCTCCCTTGGAATGAGATTATTTCTATAGATATTCAACCAAATAAATGTTAGTTCTCTCTTTTCAATATAGTAATTCACGTATTTATCGATGTAAGTAATTTCAAATTATACGAACACAACTATTTCAGATTGACTTTTAACTAAATTACAAAAACTATAGACGTTGTATTATAGTTAAGGTGTATCACCACCCGGAAAGTAGCACGCACTTAGCTCATTCCCTTAACTACTGCGCAATGAATTATAAATATTGTGCTATAAGAGAGTTATGTTTCAGCTACAACACAAGACACTGATTCATTTGATTATGTATTCTGATATCGTAAAAAGTAACAAATAAAAGAAAATATTTGATTTGTTTTACAATGAACACACAAGATAGAACTTGCTGTTAATCTTACTAGAAGTGCTCAGTTTTATGAAATCTTTATTTGTATGTATAAAGTATTTTCAAGTAACGATCTTATTACGAAATAAATATATTGTTTGACTGTTTTTCGTGTTATGTGTACATTTTTATTTAAATATTAATATACATTTAAGAAAATAGATTTTGAGAAGAAACTTGCGCAGAACGCCATAATGCGTTGTTGCCAAATTTTTACGTTTACTGTGGTAGTCACAGTAAGAAAATTCCTGGAACTTAGTTGTGAATTGCGCTAAGGGTCGAAAACTAATTTCTCCAATAAGTATTCAAGCAAAATCCCATGATTACTTCCCCTATTATCTGACATCAGTAAACACTCGACACTATCTGGCAACGCCGCATTATTCAAGCAGCGTTTAGCATAGCACCAAGAACACCTAGTGATCCAACTTAATTTTCACTGCTAAAAGTTGCAGCATAAGTTGCTCAAACACATCTTTCCCAAAGAACGAGTAAATAACTTTTAACAATATTTTCAGCTTATTGCATTTTCAGGAAATCATAATAAAAAAAAAAATGGATTTAGTACGCATGTATGTTAACGAAGAATTGAAAAAGAACGAAGTATCCTTGTGGAGTAGAATTCAATATCCTTGCATATATAAGTTTAATCAAAATTATCAGGAATACAAATGATGAAAGAACCTGTGCAGCGGTCGAAAAATCTACCACGTTATTGCATATTTCAAAAATTAACCTTCGATTCTACCTTTATAGAATATTTCCTATCAAATTGTTTAAAAACTAGGACTTGAAGGAATTTGAGGCGCGTGAATACTCAGTAAGGGAATGACAACCACTGGAAAAATTAACCACACAGACTGAAGAATGAATGAAAGACAATTTTGAATTCGTCCCCATCTGAAATCGAACCCGTAATCCTATGTATTAAAGGCACATATTTGTACTATACTAGGAGGGTACATAGAATTTCCAGTTTACAGTCCGAAGATGATGGTGAAAAATAAATAAATAAATAAATAAAGCAACCCTTAATCTTGTCAAGGGGAAAACTAATGTTTTAAATGAATTTGGAAGAAAAAATATGTATTTCCTAAAATCGTTAACACAAACTAAATTGAGCCTACATTAACAACTTCAGCGCATTCTAAGTGTGAATGCTATAACGTTCCTAAGTATTACTCTTGCTGATAAGAACGAAACAATCACTACGAAAGACCTTCGTATCACCTTTAAACAAATAAAGCGAATTCTGATCAGACAAGCAAGAGCAACTCCGCAATTCCCTTGATCACGCGGAAATTCCCTCCCAACTACACGCTGATCATCACGTGAACACACGGAACACTTCACTGTGACATTACGGAAACAGTGTTTCCAGTCTTCCCCTCTCGCTCTTTCTTTCAGAATCATAACTTCATTCGCCTCATTCATAAATAAAATTCAGTGCATAAATATAAACATAAGTGACTAATAGCTGAATATGTATCATGCACATACCATACTCTACTTGTATCCAATGTTGCCAACAGGAGCACTCGGAAAGTAGCTACATGACATAGAATATAGCTAAAAATGGCTAAACTCGTCTATAATTATGGCTAAATTTATAGCTAACAGAATCTAACGAAAAAGTTAGAACATTCTACAATTTTACTTTATATATCTAAAAAGCATACTGTAATATTTTCTCTTACATTCTCAAATCAAACCCGCACATTTGAAGCAGCTACAAAACGTTTTGCTCGCATCAATGACTAGACATACTAAACATCCTTTGAATTCTTTCGTCCGTTCCCAATTCTTGCGGTAATGTTGGTTATATATTGATGCGCTAGTGATTAGCAAAACATTAACAAGTATGCAGCCCTAGGAAAAACATACCCTACAAACACTTAAAAATAAACATAACCACGCACTGAAACTATTTATTGAAAGGAAATATTCGAAATCGCGATCTGTCGTTATAATGTGTCACGTAAGCAAGAACGATACGATACGATTCAGAAGGGAAATTGTGGAATACGAATACACGCAAGAACTACTGATATCAGAAGAATTTTCTTTTTATTCAAATTTTAAAAAAATATATTCATATTTTTTTCTTTTCATTAATACACAAAAGAAAAATAAACGTAGAGAGAAGAAAACACTGGTGAAAGAGAGTAAGAAGAACCGGCGACTAGTTTTCGGTACCCTCTGAAGTCTTCTGAGTGAAGATAGGAAGAGCAAATTAGAAAATGTACGACCTTATTTCAAAAAAATAAATTTAAAAATCTTGTTTAAAATGTGTCTTCCGAAACTTTGCATAATCACCTTTAGCTACAAAGTTTACCATGGCCCACCGAGAAGGTATACTCTTTCAAACAAAATAGACCTAGGCTAAATAAATAAATAAATAAATAAATAGGAATCATCAAAATTGGTGCACCTATTACTCGAAATTACGCAGAAACATACTCAGAACATATATATAAAGGGGTTGAACTGAAAACCTCCCCTTTTCTTAAAGTTGGTTAGCAAAAACAATAAAAGCAAACGAAGCTCCATTAACATTTTCGTACGGAGTACTGTACTTACGGCACAAGGACATGGGAATTATTATTATATATCTATAAGAAACGAAAACTATTTAGAAGCTTTTCAAGCATGGATGTGAGAAACTGAAGAAAATAAGCTCGAATGAAAGAAACGAAAAAACAATGAAGAAATGTTCGGGAGAAAGAACAATATTGGAGGAAGATGAAACGAGGAACTGGTTGGGGCACTGTTTCAAAAGAAATTGTACCCTGACGGATAGAAAAACAGGGAAGGGCCGAAAGAGGCTACAACCGATGGTCGGCATTTAAACGCATAATTACTACGTCAAGTGGCAACACTGCCGCTAAACAAAATCTTGCCTGCATTCATTTAATAAATGTTACACCTATTATGATAATTCTAAATCTGAAACGAAATCTAATCTTTACGTCCCAGGATTATGTATTTGAACGTGAAACGAAATGGGGGTACCCTGAGAAAACCTACAAACATGATGTTGTCCAGCACACACTTGCTTGACCTGGAATCGAACCGGAAACCCCTAGCACCAGAAGTAAAATCTGTAATACTGAGCCCCCACTTCTATTGTTTGTTTACTGAAGATTATCGTCCCTTTCCAGAACCGAAGCTTTGTAGAAGACATGGACCTACAATCTGAACCAGAGGAATGTGTTCAAATTATAACGCTCCTCCAATGGAAATGAACCTGGAGCTCTGTGTACCAAACGCGCTTGCAGGGAGGACTCACTAGATCAGCACGGAAGACTTCCATTTGTTTTAAACATTATGTAGCCTTCTGAACCCCCAGATGTCAGAGAGCCTTGTATCGAAAGAATACGCATTAAATTTGAAAGTGAATATCTGGGCATGGGCGGAGATCCTTTTAAAAGTGATTCTTTAATGCATACAGTTTCACTTGGAAATGTAAAGTTTTTGTATATATATTACTGTTTCATACAAAAAAAAAAAAAAAAAACTGTTGCCATATAACATTTGCCGTTGCATGAGTACGTATTAGTTATCTGTCTTCCCGTGGAGTTAAGAAAGCTACAGGAACTGTGTTTTAATTGCCACGGATAATGGTCCAAAAATTAACCTATTGGAGCGCAACAATTTCAGCGTTCTTTCATTTCTTCTTACAAGAGCTCGATATGTTAGTCGGCCGTTTCGAAACTAATTGAGAGAGCATTTCGGAAATAAAAATCTTTCTCAAGTTATTCTTTAATTGCACAAAAATCGACAGTTCCGAAAATGTCTTTTCTTCTTTCTAATAGTAAGGAATATTGATTAAAAAGAGACTAATAAGAAACAACTTCTACCTTATCAATTCTTTTCCCTGCAGCGTTTATGATACTCCTGTATCTCAGTGTCTGATAAAACCAAAAAGTTAGTTTGGGAAACAGTCACAAGTATTTAGTTTTTTAATGTAAATATATTGTTTTGCTCAGCAAATAATAAGTTAGCATTTATGATGTTCCGTAGTTACAAATTCCCGGTGAAAGAAAAAAAGTTTATTTATTTTTTTCTACTAGCATACACAACAATCTCTTTTCGTTCTTTGAAAAGAAAAAAAGAAAAAAAACAAACATATTTGTCGGCACAGAGTAGGCCGATTTTGGATTCTAGTATTGTGCACAATTGAACTCAGATTAACACGTGTAGGTTAATAATTTGTGTAGGAGTGTATATACAATTACATAAATTTAGTGTATTCAACATAATTCTAAGTTTTAGGATTTGGGTTTTGATGTGTTCCAAGAAAGTGAAAATTGCACATAATGGCAACGAACATGTTTCGGAAAGCTACAAAAATAAATTCATTAAATGTCATAGCATATGATTGTCGTGCTACTATCTTTCATTTTCTAAGAGTAATAACATACTTTAATAGCATGCGTGGAATTAAAAACGTAATTTGTTCATTAATCCCCAGTTACAATATAGGCCTAACTTTTGAAAAACGCCTCATTATTCATTACTATAATTAATATTATCTTTTATATTTATTTGTTTGCAAATTTGTTATTAAATAATCTGATCACCCAATTTTCCAGACAGAATTTAAAGAAGTTCATGAACAAGGAATCAAATCTCTTCTTACACATTCATTGGGGTTTAAAAGTACAAAGGGCTAGTATCTACTTGCGTTGCTCTTGTCAATTTATTTAATAGAATATGAATTACGACATACGGTATTTTAACTGAAAAAGATAGTACCCTACTAGTTATACAACCTTTCATCAGTGTTAGAAAAAAAAACAGGGAAACTAACATTGATATACAAATATTCAGATTGTCTTGCCCCCCCCCCCATTTTTAACGTCAAATCGCCGCCACTGTATCTGAGCAATGTTATTACTACTTATTTCCCGTGTATATGGTATCCCTAATCACAAATTCCAATCTAACCCCTTACTCAAGTTCTCTAATTTCTAGGTTTAAATTAAAGAAACTGGTCATCCCAAAACTGATCTCTTGGTGTCCTAGCTCCACATAGATTCGCTACAAAACTAGGCTAGAACTAAGGCTGTGAGATATTCGAATTTCGACATGAAAATTCGATAGCGATAAAATAACAAGGGTTATTTTTTGATATCGATATTTGAAAATTTCCATCCATCAATATATCAGAAATCGCACTACCATATATGGAAAACGGTTAGGGCATAACATCCGTACATACATTACAATAATCACGTATTTTAATGTTATGACCAGGAGCGTCGTCTCAGACTTCGCTTGAGGGGGGGGGGCAAGAACACTACCGACATAACATTTTCACGTTTTGCACTAGTATATTAATAGACAATCAACTAAAATATGTATTCCTCGAACTCTTGGGGGTGCAATTGCCCCTTCCTGTCCTTTTCCCCTAAATGACGTCCCTGGTTAGGACTGAAAAATCTTCCTCCAGATATTCAGAAAAGGAGTGAGAAAATGAAGCTCTCAACACATGTAACATTGCGTTGGATTCCCTGAGACTATTATCTTCATAATATAAACAAGCAAAGAAGAAAACAGTAGTACTAAAGTAAGTACCGACAAACTGTTAGAGGTGACTCCTCACATCAAACTAAGCGACAAAGTTCATATGGACCTTGGCGAAAAGTGCATAGTTTCAGAGCTAGGGCTGTCCAAAATCACGAAAAAGCCAAATTTCAACAGGCCCTTTTTCGAATTCGAGAAACTGTGGATGGTGGTCCTTATCAGCGTAAAGGAAGCTACGCATACACATTCCAAATACGGATAGAGATAAAATGGATACCTTCACGAAGACCAGATTAGTGATAACCAATTTATAATTCACTGTGGGGGCCATGGTGGCTCAGTGGTAGAGCATTCATCTCTTGTGCGTAGAGTCTTTGGTTTGATCCCAGCTCACGCCAAGAGGGCATTGTGGTGGACAAACACCGCGTTCATGCGTTCTCTCGAGGTTCTCCCATTTTCTCCCACTTTATTCATTCCACCACTGCATTCACTTGTCAACTTCACCGTCTTCTTTAGTCTATCCGGCATAATCGTGGTACGTAAAACTGAAAGAAAGATATAACTTGCAGTTTCCCAGGACAAAACAAAAATCATTTTGCCTGTTCTCACTGAGGTGACGGTTCACTGATGTGCCCAACTCACACATTTTCTGAATCTTTCCTCTATTCTGAGTATTCTGTTTTTGTTTCATGTGTTTAGGCCGATTATGAACATTCAAAGTAATTATATATTAAATGCATTTATTATATATATATATATATATATATATATATATATATATATATATATATATATATATATATATATATATATATATACAGGGTGTTAATGAACTATACCGACAAACTGTAAGAGGTGATTCTTCACATTAAACTAAGCGAAAAAGTTCATATGGACCTATGGCGAAAAGTACATAGTTTCAGAGCTAGGGCTGTCCAAAATCGCGAAAAAGCTAAATTTCAACAGACCCTTTTTCGAATTCGAGAAACTGTGGATGGTGATCCTTATCAGCGTAAAGGAAGACACGCATACACATTCCAAAAGTGCATATTTCTTCAATTTTCAATAGGTGTACAGAGTATTCCCTACAGGGTGTAATTCTCAGATATGCTCTGAATACAGTTTTCAGTTATACCCTGATTTCAAGGAGGGTCCGAAGCAGGCAGGAGGTAAGTCTTGACAACAATGGACATCCAATTCTTCGGAGGGAAGTCGGAAGTGTTAGGAACCGGCAGCTTTATGTTCTTTTCTGTTCGGAATAACGTGTGATGTGATGCATTTCGTCACGGTACATTTCACGTTTTCTTCACTTATAAGCGTGAAAGAAAACGTTTTACCTTCGTTTTCCCGAGTACGAGAGATCGTGCTGTCGAAGATCCTTAACACTTCCGATATCGCGCCAAAGGATTCCGTGTTCACTGCTATCAAGGCTGATCATTTCCCTACTTTGGAGCAATCATAAAATCAGAGCATATCTCAAAATTCAGTTAATGTCACGTCTGGGAATTTAACCCTGCATGGAACACTCTGCACATCCATTGAACATTTATGAAATATGCATTTTTAGATTGTGTATGGGTGTCTTCCGTTACGCTGATAAGGACCACCATCCACAGTTTCTCGAATTCGCATTAGGGGCTCTTGAAATTTGGCTTTTTCGCGATTTTGGACAGCCAAAATGAAACTGAAACTATGCACTTTTCGCCCGAATCCAATTGGCGATCTAGAACAAAACCGAAACATTTGGAATATAGGATATCTATTCACTCTTATGCGGAATACATCAATCCCGTATCATGCAATTACGTTGACCTTTGTAGACATAATTAGTTTAATTCCACAGCAGAAATACATTTCGCACGTGGTTCCTAGTAAAAACGCACGCGCGACGCATAGTAAAAACTAGTGCTGTTAAAATTCGAGTATTCGAATAATGGATTTTACGAATATTCTCTCTCTTCTATTATTGGAATATTCATTTTCAATATTCTAACAATTGTTCAAATAACAAGTCATTTAACAACTGGTCGAATAACGAATATTTATTGCAATAATCGTTCGAATATTGAAAATTAATATTAGGATATTCGAACAACATATGAAAAAGTATTCGAATAATTTTAACAGCACTGGTCAAAATGTTACTGCTACCAGAGGCGGACCAAGGGCCGGGCAATCCGGACGACTGGCCAGGGCGCCAAAACGAGCCTCAAAAAGTAAACCTTATAACGTGTTTTCTAGTAACTTTTTGGCCCATATTCTTGTAATGTAGCGTCAATTACATCATCTTTTTCCATTCCACCATGGAAGAAGAGAATTTCACAGTATCGACAAATGAAGACATGGCATGTAGAAGAAAGAGTGGAGGGGGAGTTGGTATTGTTTATAGCGGGCCATGTTCTTTATGAATCTTTCCGGGCAATGAATGTTATTGGATTTTATATATGTTACTCTTGTAGAATGATTCCTGATTTTATTGATGTAACAAAACAATTTACAATATACCAGTAACTATGTCTTCATTAGTAAAAAATGAAAATGAAATTTTTGAGCTTTACGTCCCACGATTATGCCGGTTAGGCTAAAGGAGACAGTGAAGATAGGAAATGAATGAAATGGTGGAATGAAGAAAGTGGGAGAACCCCGAGAAAACCCACGTTCATGGTGTTTGTCCACCACAAAGTTCACTTGGCAGGAGCAGGGTTTGAATCCGGAACCTCATACACCAGAGGTGAACGCTGTACCACTGAGCCACCGCGGCCCTACGATATTTTTATTTACACATATCGGTACATAAATAATAATAATAGGCCTAATAACACCATGTAATTGATAGCATACGTACATTTTTGAGCACTAAATACACCTTTATTATGTATTTGAGTATTAATTTTTCTTTTAGAAAAATGGGTTTAAAATATTAAAATCACTGTAAATAAATGTAAAATATAGGCTAGGACTAATGAGGCGTCAGTAAGTCATTTTGCTCGTGTGAAAATGCTGCCTTGGTCCACCCCTGACTGCTACAGCAATTTTTATTCCAAAAATATGCTTCAATGAATAAATACGTTACAACTCTTTCGATTGCAACCGTCATTCTGTTTGACGAATAATAATGAGGGGAAAGACGGAGAGGGAAAAATAAGGAATTATGTAACCAGAAACAGCGCCGAGTTTCTTCGTAGCGATCCACACTTTATCTGAATTAGATGTATGTCCTTGGAACATTGCCAAAGCGTGAACACCGCCTACTTGAGTACAAAGAATATATCGCCCACCTACTTACTACCTGTCTGCAACGATGCAGCAGAAAAAAAAAAAAAAAAAGCTATACGCAGCACCAGTCGAAAAGTCTTATAACGTTGCTCACTAGACCCTCCCCTCCCTCCAAATATACAAAACTATTGAATATTTATTTTCACAAATAGCAGCGGCTTATTTTAGAATTAGTTGTCTCTATAAACAGAAAGTACAGTCACCCGATGAGTCTGCGCGAAAAGGCGAGGATGACCACTACTACATACGTGACTGTTTACATGTTTCAGCGACCAGGCACTTGAATTTAAAAACAAGAAAAATGAATCATAGAAAGACTGCCAAAACGAGCAATTACTACCTCAAATACTTCCACTACTATAGCTCCTTACAAAGACACAACAGGGAAGATTTATAACCCCAAATCAATACCTGACCTACTTTGAACATCACCACTCCCTTCCTGACTTCATACACATCACACTGCTTTAAAACCACAAAAGATTATAAAATTATACTACTACCATGCTACTACTGCAATCAGGACTATTTGCTCTTCCGCTTTATGCATGATCAGTACATGGTAGCTCTTGAAGAACGTTACATCGATAAAAATTATTAAAATTTTATCACTATAACCTAAGGGGAAAAAATTGAAATGTGCAGGCCGACTAATTTCCGTATCATTTGCCAATAAAATGCTAATTTTTATGTGACTTCTCTCAAGACTCTCCTCTGAATCCACTATTATTAGAATGAGGAACACGTGTTCTCTTCAACTCTGATTAATAGTATACGTCTCTCCTTTTCTTAGAGACCGCAACGAGAAGAAATACGGCGGGAGACAAGGAGACAAGGTGGTTAAGTGGTATAGGTCACCTCCGGTGTGAGGAGCTTCTGACTCGATACCAGGCCATATGAGTTTGTGGAAGAAAACATGTGCCCGTGCACTTTCTTCCACGTTTTCATTCCACCACGTCTTTCAAAAGCATCAAGTTTCCTTTAGCCTAAGGGGAATAACTGTGGAACAATAAAAATAAGAGAGACGGACTTCTTGGACGTCTACATCTCAAAGGTTCACTTCGTAGAGCTGACCAGTGGTCTCCAACCCTTTCTGACTGACGGTACACTTTACTAAACGTGCACAACATTGCTACACACTGGTTCGATTTTTTTTTAATCTATAGTAAAGTAAAATTATAATAATGTAATTCTATAGGATTCTACAAAGTAGAGACTCTACGCACTGCCACACCACCGCATTGTTGCTCCCACTGGAGGCGCTGACTGGTACAATCAGTCTCAACATTGATTTTTTTCATGATTTTTAAATTCCAAAATTTCGTGACACATCATAGGACACGTGACACACTGGATGGGAACCATTGGGATATATTAACTAGGACAAGGAGAACAAAATGACGACGATAATGATGATGATGAACACTCATGCTCTAGACGGGTATCGAACATATGACTAGTTATGAAAAATCTCTTAATTATCACGCTTTAGTGCTTCTTTCCCGAAATAACACAACCATGAGTACTGCAAGGACTAGACAATTACGGCATAGTGTATTAATTGGACTAGAAACTTCGAGTTGAACAATTATTGAAGTAGGAAAAATATTTGTATAGTATATCGCAGCCCCAACATTTCTAGAAGTTTGTTATCTCTTTGGATCTTCCATTATCTTGGCAATGGAAAGAAGAAGAAATATCTACTAGCGACTTTTCTTCAAAAATAACTAACAACTTACATGAATCATAAAAGCCACGTAAAGGAAAAATCTCAAATCTTATCAGAATGTTTTGCTACTTTTAGAAAACGATTTATGTCATGTTGTATTATCTTTAAAGGTGATGCATCATATCAGATATGACCTTAAATCACAAGCTCATTATTTTGTATAATCAATTATACAATGAAAAAGGTTTATAAATAAACGCACTCTTACCAATGCTCTCTGTCAGTGAGTAGCGTTCAATTCATACAATTATTTATGCTTAAATAACAAAGTACATTTTCAAGAAACGATCAGAAAATTAAATACTTTCACTGACTGATAACTTTCTATCTCACTAATTATGCCAAAAGAACCGATAAGGATAACAGAACTGCGCAGTTATCAAATAGTAACAAATCATCTTAACATCCAGACGAAAGACTATTTACACTGAAAACTACACATGCCTTCGCCTAAAAAGTACTACGCCACACTTTCAAATCACGATCTTGTCATATGGGTCTCTTGTGATCACCATGCGTGGGTTTTCTCGGGTCACTTACATCCCTTCACACTTATCATTCAAATGAAAAGGCATTAAATCAACCTTTACTCCATTTATCATCCTCAAAGTTACAAACCTATGGTTAATCATACTCCGTATTCCATCTTTGCTACAAGCTCCCTTGTGGCTATGTGGCCGCGGTGGTTCAGTGGTAGAGCGTTCACCTCTGGTGCTTGAGGTCCCGGGTTCGATCCCAGCACCCGCAAAGTGAACTTTGTGGTGGACAAACACCGTGTGCGTGGGTTTTCTAGGGGTTCTCCCGTTTCCTCCCACTTTCTTCATTCCATCATTTCATTCGTTACTCATCATCACCGTCTCCTTTAGCCTAACCGGCATAATCGTGGGACGTAAAACTCATAAATTTCATTTCATTTTCATCCTTTCCCTTGTGGCTATTACGGTTAGCGTACGAATATTCAGCAAAGTACACCTGGATTCAACTCTTGGTGCAATCCGCAATTATTCAGTATTAAAAAAAAAAAAAAAAAAAAATCTGAAACTCAGCCAGTTTCATTCACAGACAAAAGACAGCCTACATGATGAACATACAGTAATCAACTTTTATACAATGAATCAAGTTTGCACCCAATCAACAATCATAGTGTAGATGTTCTGAAAGCAAGATAGGCTAGTTATGATGGTTGTCTTTGAGAAATGGTGGTGGGGGAAAAATACCACATTTATTAGCATTAGCAACTGTTAACTAAACAACCTGTCTGCAAAGCCAGTGCCAAATAAACTCGGAAGGAAGAGAGCACGATTGTTGCACACGCGTACGCACAATCTAGTCATCGTAATCACATGCTCAATGGCTTGTTCACAAATAACCTTTGATCACATAGGCTAATACGAAAGAAAAAATCAACCTTCACCTTTACACTTGATACGATCTTAAAACTAAGTACAAAATAGCAATAAAAGACACAATTTATCTCTTACCTCAAGCACTGGATCAGTCCTATAGTCTTGGTTCCAGCATTCATTCCACAATTGGAAATAGTAAGAACCTGTGCTGAATAACGTGCACTTGACGCACTATACCGGCGCCTTTGATCACGCGATATCGTCTTACACGTTAAGTTTCCATTACTTTCAGAGGATGCAATCTTTGGCACTTGCACATTTTGCACACAAAAATGTGATCCTGAAGACTGTAACCGTGTCTTGACAACCTCCAACGGACATGTAGCTATAGCTCCAACAGTACCAGCCACCCTGAAAGAAAAATAATAATAAACAAATTAATTAAACAATCAAGGAATAAACAAATCCACTACAATAAAATTGTGACGCAAGCCCAAGGGCGTAACCAGATAGGTGAGTGTGTCACATGTAAACCGTAAGATTCTCCCACTGAATGACTATCTCTCAGGAATGTAAAAGAACTAAATAACTACCAACTTGAAAACAACTTTAAGCCATTGATTTGCACCCGATTCTTACTTTGTTATGGATGACTGGCGCTCTCATAGTAACTAGCTAGTTGTATGTCAATTAGGGGAGATGATTGTTAACTCTTCAGATCAGAAAAAAATGTACTGGATAATACTGCGTTGTAAAGATAGTCAATATTTACCGTAGGTTTACGCGCGTAATCATAAAATCCCTCATACTAGTCTTATTAGCAGCTGGCAAAACTGTGGTAGATGAGAGTCTCCGTAACGCACCCGTAATTTTCTTTACTTACAAGTTAGAGCTTGTTTAATAACTTAAGTCAGGGCCGCGGTAGCCCAGTGGTAGAGAGTTCATTTCTGGTGCATGGGGGTCCTTTGTTCGATCCCAGCTCGAGCCGAGTGAACCTGATGGTGGACAAACACCATGTGCGTGGATTTTGTCGGAGTTTTCCCGTTCCCTCCCACTTTCTTCACCATTTCACTCATTTCTAATCATCACCATCCATCATCTCCTTTAGCCTACCCGGCATAACCATAGAACGTAAAACCTAATGATTTTATTTCATTTCATTTTAACTGAAGTAATTCAATGTATCCATTCTTCCTTTTCTAAGATCCATCCAGCTGAGGGCATGAATGTTATAATTATCCTTTCATCATTTATTTTTCATCTCCCCATAACCCTTAAGGGCATAAACTCAATTACAAACACTGGAAATACAATATTATCGTTTCTTTGTACTATTAAACTGTCATGTATAAGTCTTGACCTTTAGTAACACTGGAGGCAAAATTCGAAATTCCTATCTCTTCAGGCTATCAATTATCGATTACTTTGAAGATAATATAAAAATAATGAAAACCACGTTCCTCTTATATTTCACCCTAATGTCAGGGGAAAAAAAAAGTCACTACATAATCTCCGAACACAAACCACCTCCTTAATCGAACTCAAGCTGTTCTGAATAACCCGACCTACCTCAAGTACGTTTCATGATATCGTACACATTAGCATTGACCTTTTTTATGTGCATGACAAAATCGCCAGATATAGGTAATGAAAGAACGCTCTCCAGAGAAAGAATTTTAGAGGCACAGTACATATATACGAAATACATGTCATTTGTGTCCATGAAACTATGGCGAGCTCATAAACAAGTAGTAACTCGCAGAAACAAATCATGACATGTATATGGAATAATACAATTTACATAGTACTCATATTAAATCCTTCTTGCATGTTCTTAAAAATAGCCAAAAATACATTCACAGCCTGTTTTAATTGTGAAATCACGCTTAACTTTTACATGTAGGAGTAACGGAAATAATCAAGGAGCAACAGGATAAATAGGAACACAGAAATCTCAAAATTGAAAATAGAAATAATTCTTAATTCTTTCAATCATGTATCAAACTACTAACATCTGCATGGAAAATTACCATTTTTCACAAATAAACATAATATCCAGCCAAACATGTCTATTTTTCAATATTCCACAATGGTACAGAATAGAACATCTGCACTAGTTTAAAACGTACTATAAAAAAATTCTCAAATATCCCCGAATTTGTATGAAAATCCATTATATCAAGAATACGTGTACAAAGATAAAGTTACATTGCAGCCTGTTTCTTCTTTTGTCATTTAACAATAATTCATGAACAGCATGAAACATTGAATACTCCAGTCTTATCAAAGAGCAAAAAATGAATGAAATAAATTATATTCATTATTCTACATTCGCAAAGACTACTGATAACCGATGAGTACCTACAAAACAGCCAAATACTTCATACTCAAAATACAGAAATAAACATACCCGCCAGCGACGAGGTGGATAACTGAATCTCGCTGAGACATCCGATTTTCTCACACTCACTAAAATTATTGAATTACAACAAATTCTAAACACACCACTTGTTTACACCAACACACAACCTTCTTTCACAACTAACGTCTGCCATCTAACACGTACACCGCTAGTTCACTGCGCTAAACCTTCAAGTCAGAATTGATCGTTCTGTGCATGCACTGTTCACGTGCCGCTTGGAACACGATTGGCTCTCCTCACCAGACCTCTGTATTGAGTCGTCTCCATTGGCGAGTTTACCGGCAAAAATCACGTGAGTTTGTTTACTAGTGTGAGATGATAGTGTATTGTTTTTCATGGGTAATACAGTTCCCTCTATTGAGAAAACATTGAATTAAGATAAAAACTGAATGGAAGCCGATTGTTATTAATTTCTGCTATCAATGAAATCAAACCTCAAAGTACTGAAAGTGAGAACGAAATGAATTGGAAAAATGTGCAGCTATCTAAAATGATACCTTAAAATTAATCTTCAAATATACAAAAAATGGACGTGGGCTAATATTTAAGGTGAGGAGTGAATTCTCCATAAAAGTACAAGGCTATTTTGTATTTTTCATTGTGTATTCACTTTTTCGTGGCTTGTGCTTTGAAAACTATGTATATCTCATTTGCTGCATGCCAAATTTAAAAACAGTTCAATTGCTTTGGGTGTAATTCATAAGTATGTATGGAAAATCTTCGTATACCACTAGCTAGTAATCATATTAAATAGATTTGCGCTAGTATGAAGAAATGACAAAGTTTTTTCGGTCAATGTTCCGTTAAGGGGGTCCAGTAATTTCTTCCAGACGAAATTTGCAATTTCTCCACTTCTTTCTATTGATTTTTCTTTGATTACGTAATATAACGTTATATTAGATTAGATTAGATTAGGTTAGGTTAGTTTTGGACCCCTTAACGGAACATGGACCATTTTTCTTTATATATATATATATATATATATATATATATATATATATATATATATATATATATATATATATATATATATATATATATATATATATATATATATATATATATACCTATAAATTAAACTAGCCTGTGTAGTAGCTGATAATTTCGATAACTACACAGTGACGACTTCTGCGGAATTTTGCAAAAGAAGTTAGAAAATTGTAGGTACTACCACTACTACGAGTTGTAAACAAGGTTCGCACATTTCTGAAATCAGATTTCAAAACGAGAAGTTAATGTGGGATTGTTCCAGGATTTTTGTTTTGAAATTCAATTATTCTGAAAGATATTTCCCTAGAGACGTTTAATAAAGTATCTTCATTTCTTTTATTCTATCATACCAGATTGACATCATTATAAGCCATAACCTGGTAAGTGCCATTCAACTGTAAGTCCTGGTTGCTATCTTTAATTTTCTTCCAGAACAAAAGTGAATAATAATGGTAACAACGCATCTTCTTGTTTCAGGTCACTCTCAATGCAACACCTTGTGAACAAGTATTTCCCTGTTTGACTTTACTTTGAATTTCATTTAAAGACGTTTTTATTAATCTAACTAAAGTTTTTGGTAAGAATTTTGTACAATATATCCCTCCTAACCGAATTGTATGCCTTTCTAAAATCAATAAGTAATTGATATATCGGTCTCTTGTATTCAATTTCTTTTCTAGTATTTCGTGGGAGACCCGGGTTCGATTCCCGGCGGGAGCTCATGTGGTTCGGATTCCACGTTAATCAGTAGATCCACGTCTCATATAGCCTCGCTGCTGAAAGGGACGCTAAACTAAAATCAACTCAACTCTTTTCTAGTATTTGACGAATGGTAAATATCTGGTCGATAATTGATTGATTTCACCTAAATCCACACTGATAACCTCCAATGATTTCATTTGGGGGCACAATAGTTCAGTGGTAAAGGGCTTACCTCTGGTGTTTGGGGTCCCTGGTTCAATCTCCGGCTAAATAAGTTTGTGGACAACATCGTGTCCGTCGGTGTTCTCTAAGTACTTCCGTTTCCTTCTACATTCTCATTCTACCAAATCTTTCATCATCGGTCTCCCTTAGCCTTAAATGAGTTTCTTCGTGGGTAAGCGGTTAGCCCACACGCCTTTGGCGTGGGAGACCCGGGTTTGATTTCCGACGGGAGCTCATGTGGTTCGGATTCCACGTTAATCAGTAGCTCCACGTCTCATATAACCTCGCTGCTGAATGGGACGTTAAACTCAGAATCAACTCAACTCCCTTAGCCTAAAGAACATATTCGTGAGACGTTAGATTGAAAGATTTCATTTCATTTTCATGTTTCCAATCAATGATTTCATCTGCATATGGGGTCAATCTTGCTAACAGAATATTTGGAAGATTTTTGTAGGATGTTGACAAAAGAGAGATGCCTTAATAATTATTAGTCACTTTTGTCACCTTTCTTGTGAATTGGAACAGTAGTTGATCCTTTCCAGTCGTGTAGCAATTCCTCTTTGTTTCAGATGAGGAGAATGAATTTATGTGTCTTGTTAAAAATTTTTCTTCCCCAATTAAAATTAACTCAGCTGGAATTTTGTCTGCACTCAGAAATTTGTGATTCTCTAATTTCTTGATAGTAATATCTATGTTTCTGTATGCATTTCGCTTTTTCCACGAACATTATTTTGAATTCCCCAATATGTATTTTGATTTTGGATGTTGCTAAAGTTGTTGTCACTAAAATTCATTGTTCATGGCTATTGGAAACAATCCACTAAGTAGAGTTTAACACTACGCAAATATTCTGTTACTGAAGATTGCCAGCGCGGGACGAAATAAGAAACTGATTGAATAAAATTGAGGTGTAAAATGAGTAATATTTCTTAATATGAGGTTAGTTTATTTTCAACAGGTCTAATATCTGTTCTTTGCATACGATTACTAATTATAAATCAAACTAAGCAAAAATAAATAAATAAATAAATATATGGCAACAGAAACCACACTCATTTTATTTAAGTGTCTCTGGATTAAATCGAATCCTAAAGAATTGTTAATCGATACGATGGAATGCTTATCTACTAGCTATTAATAATAATAATAATAATAAAAATCGCATCTTAAAACATCCAGAAATCCTATTCTGCCTACAGTTTTCAATGCATTCCTGCAACATCTTGTTTTTCAGATACACAGAGGAAGAGGGAAGAATACCTCGAAACTGTATGCAGATTTGACTTGTGAACATTTTATAGTGCGAGATTCTTCTTAAGCTAAGGAATGCAAGGTTGCTTATCAAATTCTTCGTATTAACATAAGGAAAACATTTACTTCAAGAAACTGCACGTTATAAAGATTTTCCTGTAAACGGCACGCAAGATAAAATGAAAAATGTTAAGTGACAGAGGCCTACCAAACTGTACTTTCGAAAAACTTCTGTTTTTCAGCTCAGATTTACGTTTCTTAGTGTGCTTTATCCAAAATTCGTTGCAGATTTTCTCTGTCACATACAGTTTCATTATAGTATGTGACTAATACGCAACAACGCAACTTATAACAGCGAATAATACAATAACTATTATACACACAACTACTCACTAATGTATTCTGCACCATTACTCCCATAACTTAACTAACTAACCCTATGGCCTATGGAACCCGGAGGTTCAATGCCGCGTTCACAGGCTCTCCACTGACTTCTATCCTTAGCTAACTGCATCCAGTTCCTACTTTGTATTCCAATATTGTCCTCCCATCTGCGCCTAGGTCTTCCTAATTGTCGTTTTCTGATTGGTCTTCCAGTCATCTCTTCTCTCTGAAACATCGTATGCTGCTCTTCCTTTTATGAAAGGACAACGGGTATTCTCGATAGAATGACCAACAATAGTCTCCGATCATAACAACAATCCGACAACATTGATATCTTCTCCCCATTAACAACTTAGTATCTTGAAAACATTCACACTGCTCCTCACTACTACCAGGTTTTTAGGGAAGAAGTCCAAGTGTGATTTAAGAAAGTGAAGCTTCTAGTTCATCCGGCATCCTTATTCCCCCAAAATTTGGAAACCACGTCTTTGAATGCAGTTTATGCGTCTTTTTCACTATATATGATTGCAACAATAAAATATAGGAACCATTCTTATAGCTCGTGTAGTTCCTAATTCATTTCTTTTAGTGACTGACAACTTGTAATGGTACAGTTTCCTTCAACAGAAAGGAAAACAGTATTATCTAAATGGTTTTTTTTAGGTATTAATCAAATATTAAACAATATTTAGCTCTAAAATTGAACAGAGTGTGTGCTAGTCTGGAAAACATGGAAAACCTGGAAAAAGTCAGGTAATTTTATAATTTCTGGAAAAGTCATAGAATTTTCTTTATATTCTGGAAATTTTTGGTAAAGTTAGGTTTATTTCATTGCTTTTACATTTTTTCTGTATAATGTTTGGAAAACAACTTTTCGCTACAGCAGAAGTCATCATACGATGAAGGACTTCTGTCAGAAGTTCACAACTCTTGCGTCTGGAGCTCATGGTTTCTGATCTCCACGTTAAAAAAAAAATGATCTTCATGTCCAGGGGCGTAGCTAGGCTATTGCAAATCAGTGACCTCTAAATAAAGTCCTAAATAACACTTGTTCTGACCTTATTGATTTTAATGTAGCGGCAAGTTAGAGCCAAACTATGTATGGTTAACTCTAATTTATAATATAATGCTTACCTACATTAGTTAGATTTAAAACTCCTATTCCATTTCTTCCATATTCCATTTTCAGTGCAGTTTGGCGTTCCCTGTCTTTTCTGGTGTTTATTATTATTTTGCAGGTAATTTCTGTGAATATTTTTGGTAACTTTTTAATAAGATCGTTTTTTCTAGCGAATGCTCATATTTTTGTAGAAAACGTGAATGTAGTATACTGAACTCAGCGATTATTATCACACTTGAAGAAGTATATCGATTCAGTTTTAGGTAGTAATCGAGAACCATCTTGTGACAACTTTAAAATTGTGAGAATCATGTCTGAAACCCAATAGCAGAACATGCTACAATCTGCGATATGATCGCAGAAAATTCGCCGCGCCTCTGCAGAAAATTTGCCAGAGGAGAAAAGAAAATAGCCAACAGAAAAGTATAAAAATATGCCTGCTATGTGTAGATTGTTACTACTTGAATTAGGTTACGTACGTTCCGAAAAGATACTATTTCAGATTAGACTTCTGAAATTACTCTAATATCATTAACTCCTACAACTAGTTGCATACGCCTTCATAGTATCACTATTACCATTTAGAATCAACAGTATTTCCAATCATACTTATTTATTCCATACTCTTTACATATAAATCCTTGCATCAACTTACAACTGTAACTCTATCATTCTTTTTGACACTTGAGATACTCAATTCTTCCACTAAACATTCAACTTACTATATCATCTTATATCACAACTTCGTAACCATTAAACAACAAACATTGTTCATTTAAAATCAATAATTATTCATTTGTCTTTTTAACAAATAAATTCAGTGGCACTCTAAACAAGGACTTTCTTGCCATTATACATTTTTGATCCTTTTATTGTCCATTTCTTGCACCTACAACATTCTCCCAGCTTTTTTCTTTTCTTCTTCTTCTTCATCTCTTTTGTTTTTTGTTCCTCGCTTGCTATCAGTCTATCCGCTTGTAACTTAAATCTGTCAATCATCCTTCCATCATCTCCTTTTTCTTCTTTGTCTTCTTCAGTTTCCTTTTTGTCTCCGTTTTCCTGCATCGACTCGGTTCGTTCCCTGTTCAATCCTCTTCTCACCATTTTGTTATACTTGTCATCCCATTTATCTTCTGTGGTCATATTTTTCTTAGTTTCTTCTTGTTTATTAGAATTCATTTCTTCTAGTACATCTACCTCCCCTAACTTCATAAAACACTCATCTTTTCCTTCTGATTTCGTTGTCCTCATATCACAGGTCCTCTCAGCACGTACATCTTCGTTTTCAATATCGTTTTCATCTTTTTCTGTTTTTAGACGGTTTGCGTATATATGCTTGTATTGGTTATGATTAAAATTCGTATCACTATTCCATCGCCTTTCACTTCGGTCTTCATCTTTTCGTAGCTGTACTTGATCCCAGTTATACTCATAGTGTTGTGAGTGTTCGTTCATTTTATGTTGCTTGCAATGCCCTTGTCTAGATGTATCCTTATATATTTCCTCTGATCCTCTTCTTACTATTTGAATTTCTCTACTTTCATCGAATATTTAATCTCGGTTCTGTCTTGACCTCATAGTAAGAATTCAGCATGAAATCATCCATTGAAGTAAGGTTTTCTTCTTGTTCTTCTTTATCATTGGATACCAAGCCATCTAACGCTTGTTGGAAATCTTCCATAACAAAAGTGTGCTTATCTTCCTTCTGCAGAAATTGTTCCTCTGGCATCTGATTAAGTTTTCTTTTGTTAACGTTCTTCTCTCTTTTAGGACAACACCTGGCGAAATGGTGGTATTCATTACAATTCCTACATTGTACATCTCTTGCTGGACACTGGTACGTTAGAGGTTGTCTTCCACAAGCTACACATCCATAGTTCTACTTTATGGACTTTCCGGCAAAATTGGTGTTATATTGAACCGTACGATTTGTTGTTGAGCGCTGTGGTTCTAATCTTGAATCCGGAAGCTGATTGGTTGTTCTTTCTAGTTGTCCTAACCTCGTATCAGTACTATAAAATACTGTAACTTCTTTTTCTAATAATTCTATTTGATTGGCAATCTCTATAGCCGTGTTCATGGTTAATTCTTTGCTAGACAACATCTTCTTCCGAGCGACCTCGCTTGCTATTCCGGAAACTATCTGGTCTCTAAGGGCATCTTCTCTGAATTGTCCAAAGTTACACCGGTTGGCCTGCTTTTTAAATTGGAGTATATAATCTTGACACAGTTGACCAGGTTGTTGTTTCATATTATGTAATTTATATCTTTCCACTATGAAATTTGATGTTTGCTGGAAATGTGTAACAAGAAGCTCTTTAATACTATCATAGTTCAATTCTGGAACTCTTTTTGGTGCTGCCAACTCTTTCAGTATCTTATACACCGAGCTTCCTATCAATGATAACAAAATGCATACTTTTTTTCTGTGATGGTACATCATTAGCCAAACAATATTGTTCATATCGTTCAATATATGTTTCCACATCAGGTTCATCTACATCTAGCGGATCAAAATATGATACTGACTTGTGTTATGCCATCCTGTATTTCGTGGATTCTTTTATAACGCTCGTCGCCAATTGTTACTACTTGAATTAGGTTACGTACGTCCCGAAAAGATACTATTTCAGATTAGACTTCTGAAATTACTCTAATATCATTAACTCCTACAACTAGTTGCATACGCCTTCATACGTATCACTATTACCATTTAGAATCAACAGTATTTCCAATCATACTTATTTATTCCAAACTCTTTACATATATTTTCTTGCATCAACTTACAACTGTAACTCTATCATTCTTTTTGACACTTGAGATACTCAATTCTTCCACTAAACATTCAGCTTACTATATCATCTTATATCACAACTTCGTAACCATTAAACAACAAACATTGTTCATTTAAAATCAATAATTATTCATTTGTCTTTTTAACAAATAAATTCAGTGGCACTCTAAACAAGGACGTTTTTGATCCTTTTATTGTTCATTTCTTGCACCTACATAGATGTCTTAAATAGACGGATTACTCGCATAAATATAGTTTGAACTGTTTTTTACGTCGCGTAAAGTGTATTTTTAAGAATCACAAGTGTTTCTCCTGCAGAAAACTTTTGACTTACAAAAACTCATCGCAGAAAGACAAAGATAGTTCTGCCATCGGGGTCTGAAAGATTCTTTGCTTGGAGCTAAATTAGTTTTCTTCCAAACCGTTGCTGTAGACATTCAACCTTCTCTTACGAAAGTTCAGACTCATCAATGCTTCCTTTTCTTTATGGTAAAATACATAAACTTAATAAGTCCCTATGATTAGATTTGTTAAAAAAATCCATTGTTATTGAAGCATCTGAAGACCCGATGAAAGTTTGCCTTAAAAATGGTTTAAGAACCTGTGTTCGGTTAAACAGGTTGTTGTCGGATTTGCAATAAGTACAACATTAAAATCAGAGAGGTTATTTGAACTGGATATCCTTCGTTTCCGGAAGGATTGTTTGCATATTTTACAGGTTTTTGTAAGAAGATTCTGTGTAAATTGCCATTGAAATACAGACTTACATATGGTGCTGCATGCCTCTCTCCCGATTCAGTTTTAAACAAGAGACTTGGGTAAGAACAAATAATCGTAGCATTGGAAGTGCTTGTAGAGAATCATTTGTCTGGCCCTGCTGCTGCTGAAGTAAATCAACTCTACAGTGAAATTTATACTCAAGATTCAGTTATCACAAGAATGAAGAATTTTGACGTGACTAAGGATCATTTAGATCACTTGTTCTTCATCCTTGACAACACTAACACCAGCAACAATAGTGTTCGTTAAGAAAATTCTAATGTTATCACACGGAAACGGGTCCGTTGGACACAGTTTCTCATTGAATATAGAGTTTCTTGTGGATAATCTACACAAAACGTCTTTAGTTTCGCAAAAAATAGTACATGACGCTATCACGTTCCACGGAGGTGTTCAGGCAATGCCAATCTCAAAACAATTATTCATGCAGCAAGAAATGCAAATGCCAAATGGAAAGAGACTCTCAGAAGGAAACAGACAACAACTGAGGCAGAGAAAAATGGTTCGAAAGAAACAAAGAGAAAGAGAGAGAGCAGCTGCAGAGTTGGAAGAACTGAAGAAAAAGAACGAGAAGTGGAATCTAACCACTTTAATGCATTCAGTGTTCTTACACTTAGAATCGAACCCATCACCGTAAGCATCAAAGGTGCACGTGCTAGTCACTAGATGAGAGGAGTGTTAATATTGTTCATAACTCTAATAATAATAAATTTATGCAATGTTAACGCTGTTCTTCAAACTTACGTTATTAGTGGAGTAAAATAAAATGGATGAAACAAGTGAGATTGGAAAGCAATGTTTCTTTAATCATTTACCTGCTTGTGTTCGTAAGGAATATATAGGTTCAAAGGAAATTTTAAGGACGTAAGAAAAGAAATGTTATAAGGAAAAAGATAATCAGGAGGATATAGTTCCACAATCAACGTTTTTTTTTTTTTTTTTAAGATATATGCTGAAGAAGGCATCCACTTTCTGCCTAAACGTTTCTTTTTATATAATTTTGGGATTTTTTAAATGAATATTCAACATACGTACATCCTACTAAATGAAGTAAATGTTTATTTGGTATGATAAAATATAAAGCAATGACTACTTTAGTCCATACCCGGTCACAGTGCGTACAACTAACACACTAAATGGCAGTTGATTCGTTTTGTTTTAAATTTCACGCCTAACTTCCTTTTTTGCTCCATCCTTAGTAGCATAATGGTAATTGTGCCTCCGTCAATATCTGAACCCAGAATGATACACACTAAAAAGCAGACGTCGTAATCATTCAGATATTGCAACATCCTACAATTGTATCGTGTTCACGAAAGGAGTTTGAAATACTCTTTAAATAATAATTTTTAGCACTAAAAAGCGTTTAATTTTGGCATTGTTACTTATTTTTACAGATCTTCCTAGTGGAATATTGTGTGTTCCACTTGTTAAAATTTACTTCTTGCCGGTATGTGAGGAGCCATCATGATGAAGCTATCCTCGCAGCATAAAGCATTATATTGTTACCTGATTTTAATAATATGGATCTTCTTATTGTTGGCAGGTAAGTATACTAATATATCGGTCTTTATCATTTCACATTATGAACTTGCGTTTTGTTTTAAATTGTGTAGAATCGAGTACTAGCTTGACCTTTGTGGGTAATTGAAGCAATGTAGTTTTCTTCCGAAACAAACAACTTACTAGCCTGGATCATGTACTATAATGCTTCTATGAAGTTCAGTGTAGAAATGATTTCAGCAGTCTGCTTGCTGCTTTCATCGGTCAATCTAAAAAACGGAGAAACTTTTGCCATACTACTAGAATGCATATGAAGTTCAGTTTAGTTCACCACTCACAAAATATCGCTAGAGTAACTTCCTTGTAATCTGGTAAAAACTACTTTAAAAATTTATTATACATTAAAAATACATTTACAACATCCTGGAAACCTCTACCGTTAAAAGTCTGTTATCTTGTGTTTAAACTACAAGGTCATCAATGCAGTGATTTTCGTTGATAAGAATAAATAAAAGTTCTCGAAGTATCAAAAAGCCACAAAATATGCAAATGGTTTAGAAGCAATCCTCATCTCTTCCTCAGCATATCAAAAAGAAAACTTGTTGCTTCACAAACAACATACTATATGAAATTCTCTGCTTGTCCTTTCTGTAGAATAAAATTGATGATGGTGTAAGTTTGTAGTTTCTATGGTAAGATTTCTTTATCTTCGTAATTTATGGATATGTTTTGTCAAGAGTGGATTAAATTGAATGTCATGTGATGTCCAATAATATAGCGGAAATTTATTTTTTCTTAGATTGACTGATGAAAGTATCAGGCAGAATGCTGAATTTACTTCAGTGTTGAATTTCATAGAATCATTATACATGTATGAGTCAGGTTAGCGAGTTATTCGTGTAATACACATGTACTAGACATTATCTGTATTACATTTTAAGTTTCATGCTTACCGTGCTGGTGAGTTAAACACTTTTCTACGTAGTCCGCTCCCTGAATAGCCATACTTCTATACACTCTCGAAGTGGGTGCTCAGCCTCTCTGACCATTTGAACACTTCCATTGTGCTTTGACAATCCAGTGTCTACATTATAAAACAGCTCTAACGGTTGAATTGTACATTAATAGAATATAATCAATGTATATATATATATATATATAATATATATATAATATATATATATATATATATATATATATATATATATATATATATATATATATATATATATATATATATATATATACATTTGGCTAATATTCTGGATATATTAAAGTTAATACAGAAGACGGAATTATGTTGTAAAGCTGGATCATAGAGGATTAAGATAATAATAATTTTGATTAGATTGGATTAGCACAGAACAGAATGCACTACGGGGCTTTGTATCTGTGGCGTGTAACAAGTTTCTTAATCCAGGGAAATTAGATGTTTATATATAGGCTGTAATTTAATTCATGTAACGAACGTCAGGAGGTGATTCCTGTCATCGAGATAAGCGAAAAAGGGCTTAAGAACATATAGCACGTGGAGTCTCTGGTTCGATTCCAGCTCCTACCAAGTGGGCTTTGTGGTAAACACACCGTATGCGTGGGTTTTCTCGCGGTTGTCTCGTTTCTTCCTTTCATCATTCCACAATTGTCATGCATCTCATCATCACCGTCTCCCTTAGCTTCAGAGCATAATCGTTAAACTTTTTAAAAAAAAGAAAAGGAAAGAAAAAATTAAAAACCCACTGGTTGAAAGAAAAAAAAAGGCTCTTCCAAATACAGCAGTATAGCTGAGTGGATTGAAATAGTTAATGCGGCCCGCACCGTCTAAAGGATTGAAGTCTTCTGCCAAAGAACATAAATGCTAATAGATGAGCAGTTTTTTGGTGTCCATTCAGTGACTCGAGAAAACATATCGTCTCCATCCGTAACACTCTTCCAAAACCGGACGTGTTAGAATTGGAATTCACTAGTATTGTCGGTTTAATATTGATTTACATAGAGCAAACATAATAAAAGATGCCAAGCAGCGGTTGTTTCGGATTGGTTCAGCATTCCAAGAATAGGTTCCTTCTCCATTAACCGGAAATAGTAAACTTTACTTGTACTTCCGGTTTCAACCATGATCGCCATACAAAGGAACTGTAGTAGCTAGTGACATAATGTCTCTTAGAATCGAATCATCGTATCCAGAAATGATATTATCTTCACTCATAACACCCCACTGAAACCGGAAATGGAAGAAATTTCCTAGTGCTTTCGGCTTCAGTGTTGCTCTCGATGGAACAAAAGCGGTACTAGATAGCGAAAAGTGGTATTTTGGGATTGATTTAGGATTTCAATAAGACACGTCTCTACCTGTAACACTCTCCCTAAAGCGGAAGTGGCAGAAATTTACTGGTGCTGGTACTGGTTAATGCTGATCTACATAAAGCAAAATCGCTAAGAGATATCGAGAAGTGATGTTTTGGAATCTGTTCAGCTGTCAGAAAGAAGTGCTACCTCCTGAAATAATTCTCTGTTGAACCCGGAAATGGTAGAAATCGATTGTTTTCGGTTTCAACTTTAATAGTCACTCACTCACTCACTCTATGGCCTATGGAACACGGAGGTTCAGTGCCGCGTTCACAAAAACTCTCCACTGACTTCTATCCTTACCTAATTGCATCCATTTTCTACTTTGTATTCCTATCTCTGCGAGATCCATCTTAATATTATCCTCCCATCTGCGCCTAGGTCTTCCTAATGGTCGTTTTCCTATGGGTCTACCAGTCAAGACTTTAAAAGCGTTTCTACTTTCTTCCATTCTAGCTACATGACCTGCCCACCTAAGCCTCCTAGACTTAACGACCCTAACAATGTTGGGTAAACCGTATAAACTATGTAGTTCCTCGTTATGAAGCTTCCGCCATTCCCCATTCTCGTTCATCTTGGGTCCGAATATTCTTCTCAGGATCCTGTTCTCAAATACTTTCAGTCTATGTTCTTCCCTCAGAGTAAGCGACCATGTTTCGCAACCATACAGAACAACAGGCATGATTATCGTTTTATATATTTTAAGCTTCAAATTCTTCGACAGAATTCGCGACGACAAGAGATTTTGAACCGAATAGTAACACGAATTCCCTGCTTTTAGTCGACATTTAATTTCTTCGTGAATATGATTCTCGTCTGTTAATATTGATCCTAAATATTAGAAATTATCCACTTTATCAAAAGTATTATTTAATATTTTAACGCCTTCACAATTTTCCGTATTACGGTCCCGACGCACTTCCATGTATTTAGTTTTCTCTGCATTTACTTCTAAACCCATGTCCCTGCAAGCGTTTAATAAGATCTCTGCATTTATTTCTACAGTTCTCCTATCATCCCCTATTAAATTTACATCATCAGCATATGCCATAACCTGGTGAATGCCGTTCAACTCTAGGCCCTGGTTGCTATCTTTGATTTTCCTTATGGCGTATTCCAGCACAAAGTTAAATAATAATGGCGACAACGCATCTCCTTGTTTCAGGCCATTTTCCAGACGACGTGGAAGCTCGTGGACAAAAATTTTCCTACCCGGACTTTACTTTGGGATTCACTTAAACATATCTTAATTAATCTAATTAGCTTTCTCGGTATTCCAAGTTCTGTAAGAACGTTGTATAATGTTTCTCTCCTAACCGAGTCGTAAACCTTTCTAAAATCAATAAATAGTTGATGTACCGGGGTATTGTATTCCCACTTCTTTTCGAGTATTTGGCGAATGGTAAATATTTGGTCGATAGTTGATCGATTTCGTCTAAATCCGCACTGATAATCTCCAATAATTTCATCTGCGTATGGGGTCAATCTTGCTAATAGAATATTTGAAAGGATTTTATAGGATGTTGACAGAAGAGAAATGCCTCGATAATTATTACAGTCAGTTTTGTCGCCTTTCTTGTTAATTGGAACGATGATTGATTCTTTCCACTTTAATAGTCATAGAACAAAATACCGGTATAGGATAGCGATGAGCTTTTTTTTTTTTTTTATAATCGATTCAGTGCCTCAAGGAAGTGTACCATCTCCACCCTCATTACTCTACTGAAACCGGAAGTGGTAAAATTTACTAGTAATTCTGGTTTCAGTATTGATCTGCATAGAGCAAAAGCGGTAATAGATATCGAGAAGCGATTTTCTGTTTAACGATTCAGCGTCCCATAAATAGACCTCATCTCCTCTGTTAACCTTCTGTTGAACGCAGAAGTGGTAATTAGCAATTTCCGCTTTCAGTATTGATCGCTATAGAACGAAAATTGTAAAACATAATGCCATCCGGCATTTTGAAATTGATTCAATGTCTTTAAATATATATATCTGTATCTCCCTACTGAAAGCTGAAGTGATACAAATTTACTACTACTTCCGGTTTAAATATTGATCTCTGAAAAGGAAAAAAAATGTTAAGAGATATCAAGAAGCTTAAGCTTTAAAAAAAAAAAACATTCCTGTATGTGTAGCGGGTGGGTTCCTGTTTCAACCTTTATCACAATAGTGAGCGAGAAGCGGTATTCTAAAGTGGAGTTAATACTATAAGAGTAAATTTGATAATCGAAAGTGGTGGAAATATATTACTACTTCCGGTTTCAATATTCATCACCGTAGAGCAAAAGTGGTAAATTATGGTGAGTAATGGCTTTCTGATACATATTCTGCGTTCGATAATAAATTTTATCTACGCTTTTATTTATTTATTGGAGTGACTCTCAATCTATAAAGCGAGAAGAGAAAGCAAAGGGACTAGTGACAGAAGTAAACTACAGTCGTAGCTACAAAAATTATGAATGTTAACAACGAGGCATTCAATAAAGTACCGTACAAACACTAAATGGCTGTTGAGTAAGAACTGTGGTTTCGTTGAGAACAAAGCTGGTAAAATAAATAAATAAATAAATAAATATATATATATATATATATATATATATACTGCACTACAATGCACTTGTAGCCGGAAATGATAAAAATCTGCTATTACTTTCGCTTGTAATATTGATTCCAATAGAGCGAAAAATGTAATATGAAGCGACAAACGATTTTTGTTTCATATGGATTCAGTATCCGAAAAATAGATTTCTTCTCAGCTTTAGTCTTCTACTGAAACCGGAAGTAATAAGAAATTTGGTTTGAGTATTAATTCCTATATTTATTATACATTTGCTCAGTTTGTATTGTTATTTCGCTCGAAAAGTCGCTTTGCTTTTGCGTACTGGAAGGATACTAATTGTATCATTTAGTTTGATCTTGTAGCTGTGTGCAGCGTGAATTCACCTGACCAATTTTTTGGTAACTTGCCAAGATTTATATAAATAGAGCCCGTAATTAGAATGTCTTAATTAGGTAGGATGCCAGGAAGTCAAGGACACTATGAAAGTGCTTTTTTTGTGTGTGATTTAACTTTTGAATAAACTGACATCTCTTCATTCAAGTGTACTTGAATCCATTATGAACTGAAATCAGTTCTTGACGTGTTAAATTGTAAATTAAGCTTAGCAAAATGGAAATCTAATTTGGCTGGTTTTTCTATAATTCCGGAATTCCGAACTGTTTTGGGCAGATTTTAACATGGGCAAAAACTGTAAAACTGTCATTTGTCATCGTAGTTGGGTAAAACAGGGTGTTCTACTCACAATAACTACTTCTCATTATATATTTCCCTTGTTATTCTGTTAGGTCGCTGAACCGATTTCAAGAAGCCCACCTTATTTCTAATCGTTTTTGCTCTGATATCTGTTGACAGATGAATGAACTGAATAGAGTTTCTATATAAGACTTCCCTACCTTTGCATAGCATAATGGGCGCTCATGAGTTCGGAACTCACGCTGTGCGCGAGTTTCAAGTCATTATGTGAGCGTGAGGTCGAGTGGGCATAATGTCGAAAGGATGTTATGAGCTTGATGTCGAAAAGATGTGAGTGTAATGTTGAAGAGATGCTGTGAGCGTGATGTCAAAAATATGTTTTAAGCATGAGTTTGAGTGAGGTTAGTCCAAAGGGGACACCTTTGGCAACGGTGCAAGAACTTACGAGGTCAATTGAGTGCGAGTTGCAAATCATGATGTGAATGTGGGTCGAAATAATTTTTTTTTTTTTTTTTTTTTTTTTTTTTTTTTGAGTGTGAGGTCGAACTGTGTGATATCGAAAAGATGTGAGCATGAGTTTGAGTGAGGTTAGTCTAAAGTGGGCACTTTTGAGTCTCATTTTATGAGAGAGCATAATCTCTTACTCGATTGATGCATTGAATGATATTGAACTAGCTTTCCCAACGTCGAAACTACATAATACGAAATCTATTTCTCAAAATACGGGCTGAAGTACTGGGACGACCACGCGATTTAGCAATTCGGCAGCTAAGCTTCTTAGTCAGACAAAATATCTTATTTGATTAATTTTCCAAACATAGCTTGTAGAAAAGAATGTTGAAACTATGAATGTAATGTACAGTAAGAGTATTTTTGATGCCATGCTTCTATTTATTTTTTTCAAAGTAATATTTTTCCGTTGCCTGCAGGTTTGATATGCAATTCGAAAATTCCAAATCACAATGTACGTAACTCAGGAATTGATAATATATAGTTAAACAGCCCATATAATATTGATAAGTTGGTTGCATAATTTAAACTTACAGGTAAACAAGGCAATACCAGATCGAAAATTAAACAAGCCAGTCAGCCCCATTTCGAATCTAGGAATCACAAAGATTGTGAAGTTTTTGTTACCTTTAAAGAAGGGGAGGGGGCACGGTGGCTCAGTGGTAAAGCGTTTACCTCTGCTGCGTAGGATACGTGGTTCGATCCCCGGCGAAGTAAGTGTGGTGGACAACATCGTGTCCGTTCTCTTGGAGTACTCCCCTTTCCTCCCACATTATCATTCCATCAATTGTTTCACCATTCATTCATTCACTTGCCTTAACAATCCATTTTTCTTAGCCTAAAGGGCATAATCGTGGGACGTTAAACGGAAATATTTCACTTTTTGTATATATATATAACAATATCTCTGACTACGCACGTACACTTGACCTCCATATTTTCAACCTTGTAAACAAAGCCAAGAGTTGTTTCTACGTATACACCATTTTCTGACCTCAAGAAGTTTATTATTATTAGTAGTAGTAGTAGCGGTATTTATTTATTTAATTTTACAACTTTATTATCATTTCGCGAAAGAGTTACGCATATAGAGGATGGAATTCAGCGTCCCTTGTATGCTTCGAAGCTTTGTGAGATGCGAGACTTACTGATTAAGGAGGATTCCTAATCATTTCTCGGGATTGTATACCCACCGGGAATCATGCATACAGGAAGCATGCCCGTTAGCGACTCGGAACATTAAGCTAAATATAATATTCTATCTTCCTCAGCAGTTGGGGAATAAAATTCAGTAAAACTGTATGTGATACTCTTTCTTCGAATACTTGCAAAACACATTAATAAAAAATTATTTTCTTTGTATTTTTCGTAAAGAATCATTGTATTTTTTTTTCTTTGCCGTTTCTTTATTTTCTTTGGTTTTTCAGATCTTTTGAAATATATGTATTGAAGCTTTGAAGAAGTGTAACTACAATTTGCTTCTGTCGCTAACAAAACTGTCTTCCAGTGTTGCATAAAGTTGTGATCAAAAATAAAATTTTATTGTGTGATTTTAAAGTATCAGATCAGTTGAATAATAGTTCTTCCACGTCTTTCACAAATTAAATGTAAATATGATTTCTAGGAATGTACAAGTACATTGGACAAGAAGAACCTGGGTCAACGTCACGGCACACTGGAAATGATGTACCGGTCAGAAGCTTCCAAAGAAGTATAAAACTAGATATCAAAACAAAACGAATATTTAAGTTCTGCAATTCACCAGAAGAAATTGTTGCTGGAAGTGAAGGTAAGTGTTTCTTTTGTTACTGATGAGAGAGGAAATGAAATACTGATTCTAATAAGCAATAGTGATGAAAAGTTTCTGTTTTCAAAATTTATGGAGCTAACAATTGATATTTTTTTACTCTAATCTCTTTTATTTCAGACTATATGAGTAGGTGGGTGTTAAGTATATGCTAGAATAAAAGTCTTGGATATTTATAATTATAAAATTATTCTTTTCAGTTGTAAATAAATTCTTCATCTTAAACTCCTAAATGTAATTTTATTTGTAGAGGCAAATAGATGTTGGAAAAATCAGTTGTTTCGTGTATTGTATACATCTGTTATGTATCTATTTATGAGGACTTAATTTACATTAGGCAGCCGCGGTGACTCAGTGGTAAAGCGTTCAGCTGTGGTGGACAAACACCGTGTGCGTGGGTTTCCTCGGGATTCTCCCGTTTCCTCCCACTTTATTCACTCCCCATTTTCATTCATTTCTCATCATTACCGTCTCCTTTAGCCTAGCCGGCATAATCGTGGGACGTAAAACTTAAAGATTTCATTTATTTACAGAAATTTCATTTCATTTACATTAATGTCATACTAACGAGAAAAAAAAATCAAATAAAGTGAATAGTGTATAGTTCCGAACTCTGCGTTCAAGATCTGATAAAGTATTTCATGAAGTTTGAGACAGAATAATGAAAACACTTGTACATATACGAGACTAAATAATTTCCAGTTACCTTTTAATAAAATCGTAATTTCGATGCCTCTTTCACTATCACTAGTATCCTCTACGGAGTATATAACCTGGAAGTGTTACTGATGCTTTTCTGAATGGAGTAGATAATTACTGATGCTTTTCAACCGAGTGTCACGAACGGAACTTTTCAAAGTCCACTGCAAAATTTCCTCGAACTTAGATTACCACACGTAAAATACGCTCGGAAACGTTTGAGAATAACAAAAGTATTTTTTGCACATGTATTTACAGAATTAAATCATCGTTAGAGTTGCCAGTCACTATATTAGGATATTACTTACGAAAATTACTTACGATATTACTGTTCCCTGTTTATTATTAGGATGTTATTAAAGATGCTCAAACTTGTAAAACAGAAATTCTCTAATTAGACTTACTGTACCTTCGACTTGGGGCTTTATATCACACTCGGAACACAGCACTGCACAACCTTTCAGGGTACAAATCGCCATCCATATATATCCCTATCAGCAAATATTGTTGTCTGTCTGGTGCGTCATGATTATTATTTTTCTATTACACAGAGCGATTCAGGAAGAATGTCACATAATTTGTGAGGTGATTCTATATGTGAAAATAAACCGAAAAGTTCTCTGAACATATGTCCGATTTTCGTTACGGAAATGGAGCGGGTTAAAGACCACACACACCCATGAATGATTATGAAGATAGGTGTGAATATTACTTAACGAAATGCCGTGTAGGCGCTGTGGTGGACAGAATAATGGTGGGATAGATGACTGATCCATCCTACAAGAAGCGTGGTGGTTTTCCAACAGAGGCAGCACGGTGACGTCGCATCGAAGGGACAGCTGCAAGTGTGCCCAGTGTGCACTTTTGGAAGACATGACATTAGAGCAACGACGGCAAATTTTCGTGCAACATAATGGAGCACCAATTCACTGTACCAGACAAGTATCTGAAGAACACATTTCCTCAATGATGGATTGGCCGTGGCGGACCCATTAACTAGCCTCTCAGATCACACGACCTAACCCATTAGACTTCTGTTTATAGGGCTGGTTAAAGGAGGATGTGTGCGCTACGAAGGTGGATTCTTTGTCGCTGGCATTACCCACGCTGTTGCCCACGTTAAACCCTGCCGAGATGATGTTCGATGTGCAACAAAACACACCCTCCAACGCGTTGACAAGTGCATTGAGATGTGTGGGGATTTTAGAACACCTCTTGTAGGACGGATCAGTCATCAGTCCACCGCAGCGCCTACACAGTATTTCGGTAAGTATGCAACCCGCTTCAGTTCCGTACCTATCGAAAATCGGACACATTTTTAGAGGACTTTTTTGGTTTATTTTCACAGAATCACCTCACAAATTATGTGACATTACTCCTGAATCACCCTATATATTTCACAAACTTAACTGTTTCCTTATTCACTTCGGATTATTTCTTGAAGTGCTTCTCAGTTACCATTTCTCTTTTTTTTCTTTTTATTCTCGTGAAAAAGAACTTTAGCACTTAAGATTCAAAGTCGGTCGATAGTTTTTTACTAAGGAATAGGAAAACTAGACACAACTTTCATTTTCCTTACTCCAATAATGTTTTCATATCCATTAACATTGAACTAGATGAATGTTTAGTGAAGTCTGCTGAATCGAATGTTTCGGTACAGTGACAATAACTGTAACATTTTATTGTTTGCTGTGATTTATGATTAGGGCTCAGATTTTTATGTGCTAAAAAACTGTAAAATATTTATTTTTTATGTGCTAAAAAATGAAAAAATATTTGCTAAAAATTCAAAAAAATATTTAACAAAAATAACAAGGAAAATATGGGAAAATGCCCAACATAAAAAAAAAGAAAAAAAATACTGGTGCTCACAAATAGCTCCTATTCATCAATGTCGAAATTCCATGGGCATTGCAGTGAATAACTAACGACTTTTTCAAATTGTCCATCGTAAAGTCATGCCTATTGTCACAGAGTAATGCCTTATATTGAGAAAAATAAATTCTACATCACACGATGTTAACATAGCGTATTTGAAAAAGGGCATATCACAAATATTCACACTAACAACTTCACTTGTATTTTGGCTTCCCATACTTCAGATATTATATATAGGGTTTTATAGCCAATGTTTTTCTCAAACAAATCCTTAAATACTTCTTCTTACGACTTACGGTTTCCGGTTTTTAATAAAACCGGTTTTGCACATCTCGAATAAAAATATTTATTTAGTAACGGTCACACAATACTTTTGAAATTCTTTTTTCTTCTTCTATCTTAGGCGTAATATCTCTTCATTTTTTATTTTACTTTCTTTATTTTCTTTCTTCTACCGTATTCCTAATCAATATGTTCTTTTTAAATATTTTTCCAAAACTAAAGAAATGCCTTGTATAAAGTAATTATTTATGTACAAAGATGACTGAGTCTGTTTATACGATTTGCTCCCCAAATCATTTACATTACCTGAAATCTAAAATTGATCAGCAAACGTCAACAAGTTTCAAGGAAGCAGGTGACACCTAGCATAGAGATGGAAGATTTCAAGATTTATTTTATGTGTGGGAGAAATTCTGTTCAGAGCATGTAACAGATGATATGCAAACTATGTTTACGGAGTCTGTGTAACTGCTTCGCGATCCTACTCAAGGTACACAACCTACCCACAACGATTTATCTTGTAAGTCTAATGAAGGATATCAATAAAAAATCAATGCATCTCCTTCAAGTCACAGCCTCTTAGCCTGTCGGTACCAGTGCGACATGTCATAGCCAATGCAGGTCCAGTGTAAATTCTAAATGGCAAAACTGTGTGTCTAGTCCATTCAAAAGAAATTTGTTCTGACCAAAAAATTTCAGAGAAAAAACAAAATTCCAAAAAGAGGAGCTTCGATTCCCTGCTGTAGTAAGTTCAAACCAGCATAGTGACTTCTTATGTTAAAAAAAAAGAAGAAGAAGAAGAAGAAGCAAAAGCGAAGTCTAAGAATTGAAACAGTTCACGTGAGGCAAAAGCAATTTGTGAAATTGATACAGAAAATAAATATCGAACGACGTGAGTGTCAAAAGAGTAATGTAAGATCTCAGCACGTCCATTCCGGAAATATGTCAAGATGGGTGCAGTGTACTAAATGTAAAAGATGTTTTCATGTTAGTTGTGTATCCAGGAAACGTTGTGAGGATTTTGGAATTTTCTATTTTCATAAAATGACTGAATCCGATTCTGAGAACGAAAGAAACTTTTTTGTGTGAGATAGCTAAATGAAAACTGAAGTGATATCTGTTCAATGATGTAGAATAAAGTTGCTTCCTATTCCTATAAAGTAGAATAAAGGGTCTTTCATACAGTGAAAATAAAGTAGGTTCTACAGCGAATTTTACAGTTTTTCGATAATAACTTCAAATAATCGAAAAGTAAAAACGCAGTGCACTAGACATTACTATTTTGCATGTGATACCGTTATCATGACTTACCTATCTGCTATTGCTGTGCAGATATTTATACACCCGCGAATAAATGCCAGATCTATAAAGAGCTTCAAAGCGATAGCAGATAGAGAGATACGACAACAATATCACATACAAAATAATATTCTATACCGCATCGCGTTCCCACTTCTCGAATTCTTTTGTTTGTTTCGAAGATATTACAGAAAAACTAAAATTAGTGATAGTTTAACTTCGTTGTATGGAAGACCCTTAAAATATGATTTTCTGCCAGATTGGACTTTTATGTATGAATATAAAGGTACATAAGCATAGCTTCACATATTTTTCCTTTTATAAATGTAACATTTTACTTAAAATGTAATCATATTGTAGTTTCCTTTTACATGTTTATGCAATTCTTTATTTTCATTGAATATTGTACCTAATTAAATAATACTTAGTAACAATATTACTTTGATAACACTAGAGTAGTGATCATATCAATGTAAATTTAATTTTACCAAGAAAATGTAATACGAATAAACACAGTAACCTATAATAAATGTCACCTAAAATGTGTGACCACTACTTAATATAAAAGTGACTACAACTAGAAAGAAGTGGCCACTACTAACAAAACTTCTCTTACCAATGAAAAATTGGCACATGTTCTTAATGCTTCCCTTAATGAATGAAAGCTGTGCTTGCATTGAAAGAGAACAAAATTTAGTTTTCCTTTAGATGAATAAAAACCACCACTGTAACATTTAAACACAAGTGACGAAAAAATATCAAAATCAAAATTTCCTTAAGGGTGTCCACTAACAGCCCAGTCACCCTATGCTAATATTACTAAAACTTTAACCTTTGTAGAGTTATTAGTATTATGTAATTACAAAAAATACATATCATGCATTGTTGCCTTAAATTAATTGGCTTATCCTTGATACGAAACTAAGAAAGATAATAATTTCTATTATTGTTTTTGATAAGGAAGATTTTGTAATAATTTTCTGCAGTGGGAACTGTACTGCACCGTACTTACTGTTCTGAAGTGTTTAAAAATTACTGTAAATGGAATGTACTCATAATTTTAAGAAAGTGTTAAAGAAAACCTAGTTTAAATATAGATACGTTCTTCTTTTGTAGGTCAAGTGAATAACAATTACACCCTGGAAGGTATTCTAGTGTTATTGAGGCATGGAGACCGAGGACCGTTATCACATATCAGGAACATATCTTCCGTGAATTGTGCAATGTCGTCTTATACCTCCATTCGTGCGTACAGTAATTTTCTTCAGAATATCACTAAAGCTCCTGGGTTTTCTCAGTTTCTAGGACCATTTCACAATTTCCCTCTTCTCCCGTCGAACGAATGTGCTCTTGGGCAGCTGACTTTGGTAGGTGTATCCCAGCTTCATAAACTTGGACATGTGCTACGAATGGTGTATAGTGATAAATTAGGCATAGGAAATGGTACTTTAACAAATGATGATATCGTTGTATATAGCACTAGATATAGGCGGACATTCCAGAGTACGTTAGCTTTCCTATACACATTTCTAGCACAAGAAGACATGCAACGTGTTGTCCTGAAAGAAAGTCAAAGTCTGGCATTTTGTTTCAATGACTGTGTGTGTCCAGCTGCTGAAACGTATAGAAAAATATTTACCGTAGAGAGTTCGGAGTATCTAAATTCACATCCTGCAGTGATGAAATTGGTAAAGTTTGTGACGTCTATTGTATTTGAAATGCCACATGAAACAATGGCGTCAAATCCTCATTCCTTACATGATGCGTTGTTAACCTATATTTGTCATAATTCTCCACTGCCGTGCCTCAATTCTGTGGGAGAACAGGATCTCTGTGTTCGAGCAGAACATGTTTCCAGTCTTTTCACGTATATTGATTGGGAATCCAGACAATACCTTAAAAGCCATAGTCTTAGAAAAAGTTGTTTATTGCGAGCTTATGGGTTGTTGAGAAACATAGTTTCTTTTATTTTGCGTATTGTATCTGAGAAAAAGCCAAGAATTGTTTTGTATTCCGGCCATGATAAAACCTTACAATACTTAACTTTTGCGTTAGGCATTTCAGATGGCATAACACCTCATTATGCCTCAAGATTAATTTTCGAGCTGTACCGAAGAAAAGGCAAACCCAAAAAAGAGAGCCCAGTTGCGAGAGAGTATTATTTTAGAATTGTATTTAATGGCAAAGATTTAACAAGCCAAGTTAATTTCTGCAAAAACTCAATAATTCAATATATTCCTGACAAAATACCAATGAACAATAATTCACTCCCAAGAAAACAATCAAGTTACCTATGTCCAATAGAATCTGTTATTCGATTCTTACATGATGATTATTTTCATATATTTAACGCTACTAATTTCAAGGATTCTTGTGTTGTACGTGATTCTCAGTAAATAATCCAAGTTACTACTCCTTTAATTTAAGAATGCTCTTTTAACTGTGTAGCAGGTTCTTTCTAGTTATAATGTAAATTATGTAATGATATTTGTCGGATCAAAGTTATTAAGTTATTTATTTTCTATTGTGGAAGAACCAATTATTCAGAATCATGTGTGTAAGATGATGATATAACACAGTCCTATTCAAATTTACGTTCCCTTTTATTTCAGTAGTCAGTAAGTTCTACATGAATTCACCTAATAATTTGGTCAGCATGTCGGTTTCCATTGTATGTTTCTATTCTGGCTTTTTATAGTGGAGTTCAATATCTTTTGGTTCAAGTAATTTCTCAGTTGCTTTACAATGTACGCCAGAAAGTAAATTTCCGTAGAGTGGTAAACACAAAGAGAACATAATGACATTTGAAGCGTATATTGCCAAAGGTACACCACAGGTGACACTGCTTTTCAACATATTCACCACCGGAATTGAAACTCATGTCATACCGTGGAATTAAGTCTTGTATTCCGGTATCGTAAAAGTCAGCCGCTTGGAAATGGAACCAGTGTATGGCAAACGTCTGCAATTGTTCATCACTGCCAAAATGCTTACCAGCTAGGAATATCTTGAGATGTAAGAAGACATACAAATTGCTCTGAACAAGATCCGAGCTATACGATGGATGACAACCGATCTTCTGCAGTCGTTGCACTGAGACGTGTTTGACCACTCACCATATGTCTCGGATGTGGCTCCGAGTGATTTTCATGTTTTCTTAAACCTCAAGAAATTCCTGAACGGTAAACATTTTGATAATGATGAACAATTGCAGGCAGTTGTCATACAGTGGTTCCACTCTCAATCGATTTACTTTACGACATCGGAATACAAAAGTTGATCCCACGGCATGACAAAATGTCTGAATTCCGGTGATGAATATATTGAAAAGTAGTGTCCCCAGCGTTTTGTCTGTGGCAATAAATGTTCAAGGTCATTGTGTCTTTTTCTGTGTTCACCACCGACCGTAGGGAAATTTACTTTCTGAACGTACCTCGTATAATTGACCCGGGGGTATTTTTCTACTGTAAAGTACCTGGATTGCCTTGAAATTGCTTGGATTATCGTGTCCCTGTGAAGAAACTGTATGAGAGAGGACTCTACAATTTAAGGTGGCATCCAAATCGCCGTAATGCGTTCAAATTTCCCCCACTAGAATTTGAACCCAGGACCCCGTGGGAACCAAAGACCCAAGCGCTAGCTAGCCACTAGACTAGCGTTGAAGTTATGTTCTCAAAGGGGTTCATTTTAGATAGCAAGTCTTGTGACATTCCTTATTGTGTCCATTCACTTCTTTTTACACCTTATTTAAATTTTGTTTACTGCCATTACTTTCCGGTTATGCTAAGGATTTAATCTTAGCGAAAAACTGAGAGAAAAACCAGATATTTTTTCACGGCGTTTTGAAAATAATCATCCAAGTACGTCGTCTTTATTGAAAAAAATTATTTTGCTTAGCTGGCACGTATTGTTAACTAGACTGTACAAAGTGTTTTAGCTGTATTGCTACAGTTCTAAGAGAAGTTGTAGTACTTCATTAATTAATAATTTCTGAACTATAGCAAACTAACTGTAAACTTTGTACAACTTTTTATCTCAGATACAAACGCTCAATATTTTTCGATCTTCATCCATTACAGTAGATAATTTCATTTCTTAAAAATCGAATTTATAAATGTTATCCTTTGTATACGTCCGAGTCATTCAAACATCAGGTTTTTTTTTCCTATTTTTTCTTTCTTGATACAGTTTTGTATAATTACTAATATATCGTTTGCTCGGTTTTTTTTTTTTTCGTTTGTGTTATATTCAGATATATTATTAACTAAAAAGATCCATATCATGCAGTGCGCTCAATTTTGTTGCTAATCGCTCAAAAGATGTTTAAAAAGTAATCGAATTACCACTTACTTTGTAAATCAAGTTTGGAATGAGACGTGTCTACAGAGATATGTTATATTATATATGGATAGGTACAGGATGTGTCCCAAAAGCCATGAAATATATTTTTTAAACAAGGATTTAGTAACAAGATATGTACAAATGGTTAATATTCTTAAAAGTACTGTCCATGAGTATCTACACATTTTTTCCACCGACTCTCCTATGCCCGGTACGTCCCCTCGAAGGCTTCGACTTGATTCTCCCTTAAAGCTGTTGTCACAGCCTCTTGGATAGCCTAGGGGGGCGCGGTGGCTCAGTGGTAGAGCGTTCACCTCTGGTGCTTGGGGTCCCGGGTTCGATCCCAGCCCCCGCCAAGTGAACTTTGTGGTGGACAAACACCGTTCTCGTGGGTTTTCTCGGGGTTCTCCCGTTTCCTCCCACTTTCTTCATTCCACCATTTCACTCATCTCTCATTATCACCGTCTCCTTTAGCCTAACCGGCATAACTGTGGGACGTAAAACTCAAAGATTTCATTTCATTTTCATTTTCTCTTGGATAGCCTCAATGCTGTCCAAACGGCGTCCCTTGAATACTTTCTTGATTCTGGGGAACACAAAGAAGTAGGCCGGAGCGAGGTCGGGACTGTGTGATGGCTGCGGCAGCGTTGCCATGTTATGATTTGCCAGGAACTCACGGATGCGCAGAGACGTGTGGCTGGGCGCATTGTCGTGATGCAACAGCCAGGTATAGGCGATGTCTTTTGCACGCGAATGACACTTTTCCTCAATCTTTCCAGAACACCCACGTAGTGGACTGCGGTAATGGCCTATCCTTGGCGACTGCGGTAACGCAAAATCTTTGTGAACCACACCCTTTAGCATCGAAAATGACAATCAACATGTTTAATTTGGATTTGCTCATACTCGCCTTCTTATGTTTCGAGGACGCCGGAGTGTGCCATTTCGCAGTCTGACGCTTCGTCTCTGGGTCGTATTGAAATATCCACGTTTCATCACCGGTAATAACGTTCAAATAATCCGGTTCAAATTCCACACCTTGTTCAGTTCACTTGCGATCAACACCCGATTGGTCTTTTGCTCGTCTGTCAACAATATGGAGACCAGCTTAGCGCACATCTTTCGCATGTTCAATTCTTCCGTAATGCGATGCACAACGGTTTTCGGAATGTTCAGAGTGTCAGCTAATAGCCCAACACTAATTCGATAGTCAACATTGTTGAACGCACACGAATCAACTTTCATCATCTTGACTTGTTGATGGCTATCCAGAGTGAGGTCATCATCTACTCCTTCCTGGCCCCTCTTAAAGTTCTTTATCTGCCTCGTAACTTGCACATAACGAATGAGAGTAGACTCCCTGTAATCTTCTTTAAGCAGTTCATGAGTTTCTGCATTGGTTTTGCCGAGTTTTGTGCAGAACTTGATCGCCCAACGTTGTTCGAAAGTATCCTCCATGACGTGGTCTCAAAACAGGGGTGCACTAAATCAGCGATCCCTGACGCTACCGATGCTCAGAGCAGACTAGAGTCCGCCCACCTAACTCAACACGCCGAAAGTTCTGCGACCTGTCAGAGCGCGGCAAAAAAAAGTGTATTTCGTGACTTTTGGGACACACCTTATATGCGAACGTATACTACTCAACTCGTGGTTACAATATACTGATTTAATCTTTAGGTTATGAAGATATGTGTGTGTATAAATGTGCGACTGTATATATTAACGAGCAGCTTTAATCATGTATCTACTATTCATCCCAAATAATTATACATTTGTATCCGTTTTTCAGTGTTTCTCTGAAAAACTGAACTATTAAGGTGAATAGTTACTACATGTTAAGTACAAACTTACCTTGCAATTCTGGTAGCTTAAGTACATTTGTATATTTGTAGCCTGGTATAATATACAATATATTTGGTAATGAGAATCTTTCTTTACAAGCTTATTACCGTTTAGTTTTGTTCGATATTATATTATTGTTATTATTATTATTAGTTGTTCTAGTTCTTTTCTAGATTTATTGATATTTCTCAGGTAGCTATTTTTTGTACAAATACGTTAGTTTTCAAATTAAGTGTACGGTTTCGTTCCTGTTCAAGATGTTGATTATCATGTCTAAAATTTGCAATTGAAAAAAAAAAAAATTGTAAGCTAATATTAATGAAATTTTGCAATCTTTTTTGAACTATTTGCTATGAAAAATTATGACAAATTAAGACTACTTATCAATTTCCACGTACATTTTCCCATTTTTGTCAAAATATTGGTACAGTTTACGAAATGCCACCTAATAATTTGCAAGTACTAAATAGTCATCCAGAAAATTACTGTTTATATTGCGCCGCAATATTTTAAATAAAACTTGCGGAGCACCGCGCAAACTTTCTCGATTTATTTATTTTTATTGAGTCATGAGTCATGTAAACAAAACAATTATAGCCGTTTCGAATAAAGAAAAATTAAGTCCCAACAAATAATCACCTCTGTCAATGAAACTTCTCTTGTGGATTTTTTCAGGATCTGTCAAGAGAGCAATTGCTTATGCCATAATGTAGGGTTGTTAATGAAGTGTCTATATATTAAAATTCTAGGTTTATATGTTTGTAGTCAAGAAAAGTGTATACGTTTGTGAACAATTTTTGTGTAGATTGTTCAGTTCTAATTTAATATTTTAAAAATATGGCCGTTATTTCTTAATTACATTTTTAAGGGTACACTGGTAGTGCAGAAATTTTTCATTCATAGTTATACATTCCAACACTACACATTTGTATACGGGATAGTATATATCTCTCTGGCGTTTTTTTTCATGGCCAAATGATAACGAAGAACAGAGGATAACCATTGCTCTAGTCTAAGATGAGTCTTTATTGTATGGAGTGTTTTGCCCAATGAACACCATATATCACTGACATTATAATTAATTGTGTGTGTAATGTATGTGGTTATTACGTACTGCATGCAAGGAGAAAGAAAACACTGATCATACATGAATTGGAATCTCCAACCGGAAGTAGGCTCAAATCTTGCAAACGGTGCGAGATATTTAAAAAAAAATCGAAAAAAAATCTCCCCTTTATGATACCCCTTGCCGATTTTTATCAAGACATCCTCCACTTGTGTCTGTAAAGGGACATGTACAGATGCTGTGAAGAAGCTGTAACAAGAAGATTCATGCTCATATGTGAATGATGCGCTATGTAGAGAGCGCAGGTTAAGCTAGTTATTTATGAAAATGTTACAATCGTTTCTCAAGAAAATCATTTAAAGAAAAGTAAAACTTCCTTCTTCTTCTTCTTCTTCTTCTTCGTATTATTATTATTATTATTATTATTATTATTATTATTATTATTATTATTATTATTATTATTATTATTATTATTATTATTATTATTATTATTATTATTATTATTTAAGGACGAAACATCTAGTGCTACACTATAGGGTGTCAATAGTATATTTATGAAACATGAAGAAGATTGTCGTCAAGAAAATAGCAATTGGAGAATCTTATTAAAATCTTGAGTCTAAAATTTGAGTCGATATTTTAGACGGTGTGTAGCCTTTAGGTTATTTTTCGGGCATGTAGCCTCATGAAATTTGCAGACCTGTTTAACTTTGAATTCAGTTTTGTTCACAAATACAAGATTTCACTTCTACTGTCGTTTGAAAGTAAAACTACAGAAAAGTGAATGGCGGACGATGAATTGCCAAATGAAATTAATTAAAGAGTTGAGGAAAGTAATATCATAAGTAACAAATGAGTAAAACATCTTATGAATGAAGCAAATAACAATTGTCTGCCCTTTCATCGTGTTCTTTATAGGTGCGATTTTAACAAAATTCAGTGAAAAAATTGCGACTGGATCGAAGATCGAACCTCGGGCCTCCTATTTATGTTTCACTTCCGTTTAAACCACGAATTTCCACTAACATGTAATTTTGAAATACTATATTAGGTGTTAGTGGAAGATATCTTGAGTACTGAAAGTGAGTAGATGATTTCAAGATTGTGATGATATACAATCAATACATTTCAAAGTTTCTGTAGTTTTACATGTGCTTGCAAGTAATTCAAATGACATTGTAAAAATAGAAGGGGAGAAATATTAGCTTTCTCAGATATATAACATTATAAAGTGAGATCATTAATAAAATAAATGTATTCTTGTTTGCGATCGCATCGCGGCCGAACTGGATATTTATGGTGTCATTTTGATTAAAATGTGGATAATAAGGGAGGTCAAAACTTCCTGCCAAAAACAGAAAGAATATTTCACGGCGCAACAGTGAATTCATTAGTTAACACATACAATACCATCGAGAAAACGAACAAATTTAGGAGGGAAAGTCTGGTATACTATGACAGGGTGTCTATCGGTCACGAATGTCACAAAAAAGTCACGAAATCAGAAAACGGTCATGAAAGTCACGGAATTTAGCTTTTGGGTCACGATTTTTTTAAACTGTACAAATGTAAGTACAGATTGAAAAATTTTGTTCTATAAAACGTCAAAATTCACCACCAAAAATGTCTATAGTCGGCTTTAGACGCTACCAAATCGCAAGCAAAGTACGTTTCTATCGCATGCATGAAAATTCGACCTAATTCGTACCCAAATTCGCTCTTGAAAATGTTAGGAAATTTTATGATTTGGCAAAGAAAAGGTCACGAAAAAGTCACGAATTTCATTTTAGAATTTTAGTAGACACGCTGTATGACCAACGACAGACTTTGAGCAGCAGGTGAAGAGGAAATTACACGGAAGCTGCTAGACAGCGAAGGAAACAAGTGAACATATTTAGCGCTTGGGATGAGCTTGGTTATGACCACTCCATTTGTATAAAATACGTATCCTAAGAGAAAAAAAGCTTTATATATATATATATATATATCTTTCAAATATTTCGCACAAACCTGTTGTCTCCGTGCGAAGAACGGACGTTCCACTAGTACGACAATGAACAACAAATTTTATTTTAACTTAAGACGCCAGGCAACAGTATGTAAAAATTCAGAATAATCATTCAAATAGGTCCGTGACTAAGTTAACAAGAAAATAATTTACTAATCTATTGAGATAAAAAAAAAAAAAAAAAAGGATTTAAAAACATCATCGAATTAAATCTAGTGAAGGACACGCTGGGGTACAATCATTTATTCACGTAGTCATTTATCCTGTTCAACTTGGAATTGACTGCATCTGATAGCTAATCATTGACCTTGTATAGTATCTCCATATCTGTTTAATGTCCCTCCAGCTTTATCTTGCCTCAATCCCAGGAGATTTGAGTTTGTGGTGGACGACAACGTATTCATACGTTTTCTTAGAGTTCTCAGGTTTCTCCCACATTCTCATTTCACGAATTCTTTCATACTGATTCACGTTCATTAATTATCCATCTTCTGTAGCCTAAAGAACATAACCTAGAGACTAAAACATTTTTAAAAAAACTTAATATCTTATATTTTCTGTACCATTTATTATTTTTACACTCTCAGGACCCTAGATCAAACTAATTATCTCTTAATAGTCAATAAATATCTTAATAGGACGTACCTTATTCTGCTACTATTACGTGTACTCATAACCGCAGAAAGTTTGTGCTTCATATTTTTCAGATGCGTTGCTAGAGAGAAAAGAAGTACTATGATGTAGCAGGCAGGAGCATTCTTATTTTAATTAGGAAGCCTTTGCTCACGTTAGAGGCGATTGGTTTTCTTAAGGGTTGGAGAATGTGAATGCAAGGGTAGTACCACGGCAATATTTTTAAGGCAGAATCATTTCTTGAACTTTTAAGATATAATGTGTGAAGCTTAATGATGTTACTGGAGTAATCCAATCATCAAAACTGACCAGTGTTTCACTTCAAAATGATTCTTTAAACTTGCCACGCTCAAATCGTCCCTAGCTGGTTTCCTTTATCAGCAGAAAATTTACTGTAACCACATTCATAAATATCACTCCAAACAAATTATAAACGGCACGAGTAAGGTGTCGACGAGACGCGTTGTTGCCATCGCAAAACTTGCATTGAAAATAAATACATTTTGCTAATATGTATCACTAGCAGCGTTCACCCCGCTTCGCTGGGGTCACCCCGGAACGCAATAAACTTTGTTACTTAGATAATTTTTACTTTTTCGCTTTCAAGTGATATGATAAAAACCATAGAAGATTGGAGTAAATGTTAACATTATATCGCCTGTCATTTATGTTAACCCGCCCCGCTTCGCTGCGGTCATCCCGGTGCTGGCATATTGTAAAAGTGTCTGTAAAAATAAGCAAATCAATTAAAAAATTTTAAACAGAAGATTCAAGCTATTTTCCGCTGTATATCGCCTGTCATTTATGTTAACCCGCCGAGTGACACGGTCATGTGGGTTGCATATAAATACGGTTAGATTTAGCTATGATGAGCTAACAAAGGATTTGTACGTTATGGACACTTGAATGGTCAATTATCTCAAGACACTGGTAATTGAAAATTAAAGTGATATGATAAAAACCATCTAGGGTCCAAATCTTAATAACCCCCCAAAAATGAAAGAAATTGGTTCAGCCGTATTAGCGTGATGAGCTAACAAAGGATTTGTACGTTCTCTTTTATATATATAGATTAATACATGTAATAACATAAAAAGTATTTAAAGTACTCAATTTAAAGTAATTCAATACATTAAATATGGAGTTATAAAGATCAAACAACGTGTTAACTAAGTTCCTACATCGTTTTCTATGAAAGAGGATAAACAAATTGCAACAATATGTTTCTTTTCAGCAGGTTAACCGGAATACCTAGAAAGATTTATTGAAGTAGTCTTCTCATACAACAAAGAAAAACATATGGGCTACTTCAAAGGTGTTCCGCTTACTTTCAAGGCGCCTGAGAATGATTTAGCCGCGCAGACTTTATCATGTTGCCAATACGTCACGAAAATTTCCTACTGGGCCGGCTTAAAGCCTACTGAACCTCATAGATAAAAACTTACCCTAATCTCTCGAACAAGACGTCGGTTTTATATATATATCCCATTCGACTTTATCTCATAATTAAAGGTGTTAATTATATTTTTTCTTTACTAATTAGATTAACCATTGTTATAATTAAGCTTTAGTAAGAGTGCCAATTTTGAGAGGAATATGGTGGGTTATTGTTAGATTGTTCACCTGTACTTTAAATGGTCTCTAATTGGTTTCTAAGCCCTGCAAACTTTTGTTGAATACCATTTATTACCATTAGATGCAAAAATTTTCCAGTTATAGAGGTCAAAGGCATCACATTTAGTGAAATAATCACTAAATTCGCAGCTTTTTTTTTTTTCGGTCGTTTGATCTTGCTAACTCACCCTGCATCCCCCTCCTTGTCACATACTGGAGAAAACGAGGCAGGAGAAAAAGAACCCGAAGCACAGCAGAAATGATGAGAGGGGAAGAAAGGTAGTGGATAGGATTCGGGTCTCCTCCCTTTCTCTCTCTCCATTTTCTTTTTCTAAGGATTGACCTAGATGAGGAGTGAAAAGAAAAAGTTGTTTCTTTTCCTCTGATGTGCAAGAGATACATAGTGAATGCTTCGTATGTTTTCTTATTTTCTGCAAATTCGATACAGGTGCTAGATACTTCAGTATTACAAAAGGTTGTCAGATAAAACTGAACAAAAATGTGTAATTTATCTTGTCATATTTTTGGTATTATTATATTCAATGTTAAACAGATTTTTTTTATTATTATTATTATTTTTTAATTTCTCATAAGTTTTGTAGCCACACGTATGTATTGTAAAGCTATTCCATGTATTGCATTATACAAACTTACGTTGATGATATGGCTATTTGTGTGAGATATTGTCACGTCAAAACACCACGTTTATAGTAGTGGGTGATCATAGAGTTGAAAAATTTGTTGTCAGAAATCTGAGTTACTGTTCCTTTACAGAAATCTTCAGTTAGATTTTTTGTTTTGAATGTGTGCGTGTGTAATACAATATAATGTTCAAGATATACCTTATTTGTCAACAACCTAAAAATATGTTAATATAATCTTCCTTAACTTCTCATCTAAGTACCAATTATGTTTATATTAAAAAAAAAGAAAAATATATATATAGCAAAAACAAGTGTTTTCATGTTCGAGATCAGGAATTTACAATAATTCAAAGTACAATATATTTCTTGTGCTTAAAATTTTAATCTAAAGGTGCCAATTAATGTAATAATAGTATTAGATATGCATTTCAGATATTCGTCGTATTTTAATGATCAAACGAATTATCAAGGATGTAGGTTGGAAAATATTGATTTATATCGGGAGATTTTTTTTCAAATATAAAATTTCTAGTTTTAAATATAATTATTGTTAATTTCTAGAAAACAGTGGTTAAAATAACCATGAATTAAAAATTGAATCCAGGGAAATTTTTGAAGATTCTGATTGAAAGCCAGAATTCAGCGCATCAGTAATACAATATGAGCTGATATGTAGAGTTTTATAGATATCTGTGCAAAAGTATATTAATGTTTTGTTTTTCCAGTGAAAGAAAGAAAATATACTGAAATATGCCTGAATTCAAGATTGCTTCGTCTACAAAAAAGAGAGAAAAATACCTTCCCTATATAAATCAATCATGAACTATTTTTATTGTTAAGATGGTGTATGGAATCTATAGGCGAATATTTTACTATTTCTTGTATGTGGAACAGACATAACTTTTTAAAAAAGAATATATGTGTATGTAAGGATGAGCTATGATGTGTATAATCACTTCTAAAATTATTTATTAAGAGAATTCCAGTAACGATATGAACTCATAGATGGCGATGTGTGTTTGCACATCTGATACAGGTATAAGAAAGGTAAATAAATATGTATTTACAGAAGACTGTTAGTTGTAGCTTTTCATTGCGTGTATAATAATGTCTGTGATGCAAATAGTCAAGTTTCATGACAAACTAGATTGTAAAATAAATAAATATATATATATATATTCGGTTTAGAATGTCGTTACATTTTATTTTAGAATTCTGAATTTTCCGTTTTCTAGGATACTGATCCAAGGGTTGGACACAAAATATGGCAGCAGTATTCTCATAATAGACTATCACAAGCTTGGCAAGCGAGGATGACAGTCTTATGCGATTTAATTGTTTAATTGCAAGATATGGTTTTGTCAAGTTCTAGAGCAGTGGTCGCCAAACATATGAAGATTCTTAGCTACCAACCAAAAAACTACCAACTTCTTAATAAAAATCTTACATTTGTTTATTACCTATGAAGTAGAAGTAGAGGAATCAAAGTTAGCCAACCGGAGCATTAACGCAATCTACCAAAAATGTCCCCGCGAGCTACTAGTAGCTCGCGATCGACGGTTTGGCGATCACTGTTCTAGAGGATTGTCCAAGAGCCCTGAAGACATATTTATGAAAATAAAACAGCTTTTAGGTAAAAATTTGGAAACTGCATAAGGCTGTTTACTGAGATCTCTAAAGGTTGTGACGATGCATCTGTTAAGGCAAGAAAAATGTTCAGGACTAAATCCACCTAGGACGAACTCTAGATCTCTTTCGGCACTGCTGAAGAGGAGATATTGGCACATCCGCCATATTGACCCGTTAAGAATTCGTGCGATTATGATCGCTTTGTCAAGGTCAAAGAACAGGGTAAACTTTCGAACTTAAGAAATCCATTTTTATCCTTTAGGGCAGTATTTGCAGAGCATTAACAGTTGAACCCATCGATGGTATGATGGCAGCAATAAATACCATAGAAGGTGATAACATTGGGGAAGATTTCATTGGAAAAATGTAAATAAGTCTTCCTTTGGTAATTCATTCAGAAGTCAATACTGCCATTAATTTTTAACATCCAACCTTTGGAAAATACATAAATTTAAAAACATTTAACATTTTGCATTTCCTACCTCTATACGTTCTTTAGTTGAATTTAATCTTGTGCTCTTGAGTAAATGCAATAATAACAATAATAATAATTGACGAGGTTTGTATTAGTTTTTTTAAGTAGAACATACGAAGTAGCTTCCGAACTCATACTTTATTGAAGAGTATTGTCTCCACGCTTAACTTCCCTGTTCGTATTTCTTTAATTGAATCGTGTTACAGAAATATTTACAAGAAGCATATGCGTCTGTAAAGAAAAATTAAGCAACAGTACACTCAATCTACTACTTAACGATTCATATTTTTTTTCGTACATAGTTAACAATAAAAAGTTAATAAGTTAAGTTAATGAAAAAAGAACTTTTCTATCTTCACGAAAGAAATAAACATTTCTGAAAGCAAATTTTAATCAAAAATAATAATTGCCGAACAGTTTCACCAACTAACTAAACATCTTGGCTTCATGAGACACAGTACCAAGGTAGTTAGTTAGCGCAACTGTTACACAATTATTATTTTTAATTAAAACTTGCTTTGTTCAGAGGTTGTTTTTTATTTCTTTTGTGAAGTTACTAAAAAAAAGCAAAGAACTTTTCCAGCAGAATAAAAAGTATCAAATATATTTGATTGGTATCATACGACATACTTTACAACGCCTTAAAAATTTGTTTTTCTCGAAAACTATGCATGATAATTTACCTTCAAGCATGTCATTATGTACACTCATGTCCAAAATTATTGTCGCATGTGTATAAATACGTATGTATCTGCAGGAATATAATTTGCTAAAGAATTCGCCCGGTATTTCTTACAATGTTAATATGTGTATAATCGGCAAAGATATGTATGTGGCAAATTTCAAGTCAAAAAAGCAGTAAATAAGAACAACAAAACGAAAATAAAACCTTCTTGTCCATTTAGCAATATTTCATTTTACTCAGCATAATTTTCGTATTTATAATTATTTTCCTATGAAATTTACCAAAAATATACATTTCCCGATTATACACATAGTATCAGTATTAAAAGTATTCTGCAAAATCATTATCAAATTATATTCTTATAAGAAGACAGTTATAGATATGCGACAATAATTTTGGACATGAGTGTACATCTCGATGTGATCTAATGATTGATATACGAAGGGCAGTCAAAAAGTTCCCGGACTTTTGTTGTAGCTCTTTATTACTACAATATAAGTAGACATTTACTTAAGCTCTTTCAAAGGAGGTACCTTCGGAACATACATACTTATTCCACCGCTCCTGTCATTGCTGGAAACAGTGACTAAAGTTCTCTTTTGGTATCTTCTGAAGTTCAACCGTCGATCTCTTTGACGGCTACTTTTGAGGTCCATTTTTAGCTTTGGGAAGAGCCAAACATTCCTTGGTGCTAAACCATTTTTAAAGCTATCCGAGTCTCTGAAGCTGCTTTTTCCTCATTTGCATTAACTTGATGGTTGAGCGTTGTTCGATCTGTGAAATTGCGCCAAATGATTACTGCACACTCCTCCGTTCAGCTACACTTTATTCGTACACTGCCTGTTAGACGTGTTGACATTTGTTAGATTCATAATTAGGCAACCTAAGGACTGTAACTGCAAGATTAATTGTGATTGCATTAGAAGTCCCAACACTACAAGAACATTTTGACTGCTCCTCGTATGTCTTATCTTTGGACAATCTCGTAGTACAAAACCAAAAATTGACATTTAAAAGGTGGTCATGATTTTAGGCTATATAACATTAACCATACTATATACATTCATAATGAAAAGCTTGATTAGTGTATACTTCAGTCAGTTTCATCTTAATAAGTGACGTGATTATCGTATACCATACACTTTTTTAAGTTAACAAAAGAAACTTGATGATCTCAATTTTCTCGAAAACTACGCATGAGAGTTTACTCACCCATATCATTTTGTTCAGCTCAATGAAATCTATTGGTTGTTAAATGTTTTATATTTGGACATTTTTCTACGCTAAACGCTAGTAACATTGTAAAATATCCCGTATTTACCGTGAGATGATTTTATGAACAGTGGCGTATCCTGAAAATTTATTAATGTTTACCACAGGTTGGACAGGATAATATCTTAACTGTACAACATTAGTTCTCCCTATATCCTATATTTCTGAGCATCTTATCTGCATTCGTAGATAAGAACTCTATTCGGAATGTATATGCTAATTATAACTTAGTTTATGTTAGGCCCTGTCACAAATAGATAAACAGCAGCAGGGTGGGTCAGTAGCAGAGCGCTCTCCTCTGGTGTTGGGGTTCCTGGTTCGATCCCGCCCGCCAAGTGGGCTTTCTATAGGACCAGCACTATATGTGTGGGTTTCTTTCAGGGTTTTCCCTTTTACTCTCACTTTCTTCATTCTATCGTTTTGTTTGTCATCAGCTTCACCGTCTCATTTAGCCTCGACGCGTACTCATTAAACAACGTTGCACATTAAACACAAAAATAAATTTTTTTAAAAAAATGGAATACTGTTTATTGGTAGACACAATAAAATAGTTAATAACTTACCATGAAGTGTGAAGTCTGTTTCCTCTTACTTTCTTGTAATTATTTGAACACAAACTCCAATCTCGTGGTCTTTCTCGTAAAGTTCGTTAGATTTGATTCTGAGTTCCGCGTCCCGTTCAACAGCAAGGCTATATGAGACTTGAATCTACAGCTTCTGTGGGATCCGAGCCACATTAGTTCCCGCCAGGAATTGAATCCGGTCTCCCCATTGTAAATTCGGAGTAAAACCATCATAAAATTCGAAGCGTACATGTTGTTTCATTTGACAGAATATTTGTTTTTCAATGAAAATCAGAGTTAAGGAATAGAGGCTTTCCTGTCCTTGTGTGAATCAACAGTAATCTTGCTTGTTTTTAGGGAGGAGACGGAACCCTCTACCGAAGCTGTCGTATATCACAATGACAATCTACGATGCACTTCGAAGATCCACACTTTTCTTCAGGGCAAATAAGGGCTACTTAAATTCAACTTTATTGCTTCTACGCAATAAAAACACCCAAATTAAAAAAAAAGAAAGAAAAAACGTTCACTACTACAACGCGCAATCAAAACTGAAGCTTACAATCGCAAATGCTACCCTGCTGTAGTTTTTCTTTCTTCGTTTTGTACCTTCTGCCCCCACTTGTTCCACTTTGGAGGAAGCCAATGTCCAAGAAGGAACCCATTGTAGTATAGAAACAAAACACAAGTGAGTTGTATGAAAAACAATTCAGTTTCGTAGGTTTTTTTTATTTGTTTTCTTTATTTTACACTTTAATTGTGTCTTTTGCAGAAATCAAAATAGGTATTACAGGAAACAAATTTTAATGAATACAATAAAATGTGCTAAAACTCATATAATTATTTGTTTAGAAGGAAGGAGCATATTTCTTGTCGTCTGGTCTGCTGTTGAGTACAAATGTGTTCATGACATGTCTTGACAACCACTAGAACCGCTTCCCCCTCCGCAAGGAGGGTAGCAGAAGCCTTTGTTTCTCGCAAGTTTCAGCGGTTAACTTCGATGACGATCGTAGGCGCAGGCCCGTGCGTGTGGGTGTAGCTTTCTATGCTGCTTAAATGTATAAAAGATGTTGCAACCTGTTAGTTGCTCGTTCCTTTCTCCGGTAAACTCAACAGATTCTTGTATCCGCTAGGTGGTGCTGTTGTTTCAATCTCGTACTGGAGCGCAGTGAAGACATATAGTTAAACCTATGAGACATTTTTATTTGTACGAGTACTTGAGTGAGCCAAAATTAAAACAATAAATTTTGCTCCGATTATTTGTTTATCTCCAGTAAACGCGGTAACACCGAGAAAACGCCACACCGGATTGTTGCCATGTGTAGCGTAGTCCCTGTTGCTCAGGTTCAACTCCCGGTGGGGACAATCGGTCCCCAATCCCACAAAAAAAGTGTAAAAGCTTTTTCGGGCCAGCCATTCTGAGTGAGGTTTTCCTCGTTCACACCAGAATGGCTGCTTTCAGGACTACGTCATCAAACATATGTGGTCGTCCACTGTGAGGTCATCCGAAAGGAATTTCTGGAACCAGTACCTGGCATTGCGTTCGTTCACGACATTCTCCCCAAATCCCTGACATATGCGGCAGCTGACAGGCCCACAACAAATACACACAAGCAAGCTGCTTCGATACCTCCATTTCTCTTCGACATTGGATAAGCTATGACAGCTGTGTTCGCGCAACGTGCCTGTATTACTGAAGGTCGATGGTCAGATTAACTTCCGATCACTTGGCAGACACGTGCGTCATTTAGTTTCCTCTCTGTGAGCACATGATTAATGGGATGTCAAAAACGGCAATAACTTTTTTTTTTTTTTTTTTGGTTATCTTGTATATATAACGTCCTCCAATCTTCCGAAATAAATATATTGTTTGGAGTTGCATTCGAGATTGTTACCGAAGACCGATCCCTACTGGGAAGGCTATATAATGGTGCTTTCTGATGCCAAATAGAAATGTAATGCCATAATCAAAATATGCACCGTATGTAGAGTTACCGTGTTGAATTTCATAGAACGTGTGTTCAAAGCGACAGGAAAGGAGCGATTCCAGTAGGATAGGACAAGCCAGCTTCATTCTGCTACTAGCCTTGCACATATTCTATTCGGAAAATGCATGTTCTCGTCACAGGAAAGACTGCGGTAGACAGAGAAGTATTAAAAATCATGTTGGACTATCCCCTAAGATCGTGATCTGGGGTTGGAGAAGCGTCGAAAGAAACTCTTACCAAACCGCATTGTAGTACGTCACATCAATTGTTGAAAGTTTTACGAGCGCCATCTAACAGAAGGCAGGTAAAATACATTGTCACACTGAACAAAGCATGTGAAATTACATTAAGTTTCTAGCTTAATAACGTCCCATGATTATGCACCGAGGCGAAGGGGGACAGTGATGATGATGATGAACGAAATGGTAGAATGATAAAGTGGGAAGAAACTGGAGAACCTCAAGAAAACCCACGCACAGGGTATTTATCCACCACAAAGCTCACATGGTACTAGCTGGGATCGAACTAGGAACTCGAAGCACCACAGGTGAACGCTCTACCACTGAGCCAAGGCATCGTATCTTAACTTTATAAGGCTTTAAAAAAAGAAAAGGAAAACGAACGTAGCATTAAATACTCCAAACATGGTACCTTAAAGGTTTAAAAAAAAAAAAAAAAAGCAATATATTTATGATCCTTTGTTATAATGGAAAGTTAAGATGCATCGTGTCGCCAAATCCCAATTATCATAGACTAACATCCTGATGCCATATTATATATATATTCAGCAAAATTTCAATGAAATTCTAAGATGCCTTACCAACGGATTTGCGCCTTCAGTCTTCTCAAACGGGCTTCACACAGCTGTGGAACTCCGCACCATTAATCTCTGAAAAGCTTGTGAAACAGTGTTAAATTCAGACTTTTGTGCAAGGGGGGGGAGAGGGGATAATTGAAGGGGTACATTAAGAAAATACTTCCGGATTTGGTTCGGCAAAGCCATTCTAATTCAATTTTTTTCAAAGAATTTTCTTACTCCCACCAAGCGAATGCCGAATAAAAAGTACAAAAAAACACAAACCTTTCTTTAAAAACCAGTATGGAAAACCCTCACATTACACCTCCATGTGAGAGACTTTTTTTTCGACCTTTTGCCTTCTTCCCTTGCTCCCAACAGTGAAAGAAGGCTTCTAAAACAGCACGTCTCGAAACCTACGCAATACATATGTGAAGAATGAGCCAGAAGGATGAAGATTAATTTGAACCTTATTCGGGGCTATTTTATTTTGTTTACCAAGTCCTTACTGTAGTGCTTTACCTCCCAATCTTTTTATATCTGGTCGGTTGCAATAATACCAATATATTGCCATTTTTTTTTCCCTAACTAACGTTGTCAAGCGTTTGTGTGCGACTGTATCTAATTTCCAAGTTTTTATTTAACTTCAACTTTATACAAGAACGTGGCTTGTTAATTAGAACAATTAGGTTGGGCAAAAGAAGAAACTAATTTTCTTTAAAAAAAAAATCTTTGCTTTTAAGACACTTTTATTTCCGAAAAATTAAACAGGAAAAAGCAAATATTTCAACGCATGTGTATAGATATTTTAGGGGGCGCATATATATTCTAGGAGGGCCCACCACCACCCCCTTGAACATGCCTGAATTCAACACTGTTGTGAAGTGACGTGGTTGCGACTGGATATGTCTACACTACGTGGCAGCTCCTGCCAATGGAAACAAACATCGATGTCGGACGATAGCAGAATGCAGAGCACCATCGGCATCTCGAAATTGTCACTATAGATCGGAAGCAACCTCTGTAAATCCTAAGTTGAACATCCACGAGCGAAGACAGGAGACGCTACTTATATATGTCTACGGTCTATCATATTCAAACCTGTAAATCCAGTAGTTCTAATTGTCTATACACGAACCAGGCAAACGCGCGAACAACATAACTAGTTCGACATATAAATTCCTTTATCTGAATATTAATACCTTTTTAATAGTAGTTAATAATCTTTGAAAAAAAAAAAAAACTATCAATAGTTAACCTAATCACGTAGCTAAAGCTCAAACGAAGGATATTTAGAAGTCCAATTTTAGGAAACTAAATTGAATGGTATTGGTTATTCCTGTTCTTCCGATAAATTTACTTAAAACCTTCATAGTTTCAAGGCAAGTAGTGTTCATTAGGATAGGATTTATAATGTTCTACTTTCTGTCAGGGTTACACTGAGTTCAGCCTGTGTACAAGGTGGCTAGAAAGTTTGAAACCGTGTGCTATGGCTTACTGAACTTTTGCTACAGGTGAGTTGAAATTAAGACGAAAAATGACTTGAATGGAGATAATTCTTGGTGAATACGCAGAGGAAAGATAATAGAGGGCGAGTTTAATATGACATATCCTCGAAGGTCAGTAAATCAGCGCAGTTTACAAAATTTTGAGATACAATCAGTTTGTAGTCGAAAATGATGGAACATCTGAGGTGGTATGGTGAAATTCGTGAAGTGCATAAAAAGCGCATTTCCTATTAAACTATTACACAGTTTTCCTATTGATTCCTGAATTTATAGCCACCCTGTACAATATCAGGTACACGTCTCATGGAAGGTTAGAAATGCACTGAAATAATGAGTGCAAATTTACCATATCGTATGTGTGAATCAGCAACCCAAAAGTATACAACCTTACCAATGTGGTCATCTATTATCAACAAAAATGAATCAAACAGGTAGAGTTTTGATACATATATATTTTGGTACCTTAGCACATCTCCCATTGGTATATTGCAGTATTGTGTAGCTTCCTGTCATGTTGTATTTCTGTGATCAGCTTATTGATACTGACGTCTGTATGATGTCTTCTATTTTTATGTGGGCATTTCCGAAGTCTTAGTAAAGGCTGTGGACGTTTAAAAGCAGCTGTCTTTCACACAACAAAACGACACATACCATAAAAATCTGTATAAGTTTTGGTGTATTTTTTTTTTTTTTTATTTATTTATATTAGCACGCCAGCATTAGGCAATGCTTGTTATATGCAATGAACATAATATCACAATATTCTAAAGTTTTCTTACGGTGAAAGTGTATAATGTGACGTTTCCGCACCTAAATAGACATACCTTTTCTGGGAAGACATTTTTTTTTTAAAGTTTTTTTTAAACATCTGTATTACACGAAGTTTTGTTTGTAACCTCGACTCTGTGCAATTCTGGAACAGACCACTGTGAAGTAAGGAAAAATCGATTAAATGACAATAGTTACGTTTGTGATATTCCTTGTTTTATGCCGGTGTTATTAAAATAACAACAAAAATAAGTTAGCACATCACTTTTTTTTTTTTTTTTTTTTTAATTTTTACAAAGATGCACAGCATTAACAACAATATCTAAATATACACTGTATTTAAAAATATTTTCCTTTGTGTATTCTCCACATGGCAGTGTTTGACAACAGCAGCTGATAGTAAATGTATTTCACGACAGCCACCGTGTCTGCTACATTTTGTTTTATCGTATTATTATAGCATTTACAATTTACTACAAAGTGCAGTCTTCCATTATGTCTGGAGTTATGAAGAATCTTACATTACCTTCATCAACATTCAAAAATGAAAGAAGATGAATTAGATATGTTCTTAATGACATTACAAAAAGCCGTTATCTCCTCAGGTAATATAATTAAGATATACTTTAACTATAAAATTGCATACAAATCAGTACCCGTAAGCAAATGTAGTTTAAAAGTAGCATGATTTTAAAATGAAATTACAGAGAGATTAAATTAAATTTCGCAAATATGAGTTTTCGTGTCGGATTGCGAAAGTACACTGAGCTTTTCAACAAGTGGTTTCTTTGCTGTAAAATGTCAGGAAAACACCAAATTTAACACTCGGCTCCTACAAAGTTTAACATCACAAAGTTTGAACACAATTTCTTTAGTAATTTTGAATTTCATTATTTTAATATGCAGTCACACCTGTCTAAATTGTCCACTCTTGGCTAGATATAAAATTAAACGCAAGAAGCCATTTACAAATTAAATGTTTCAAGGAAGTCCCGTAAATTTAAGCAAATTACGAAGTTACAGAGGTAGCCTCCATTGCTTCTTTAGTATTTAACTGAAATCGATTCTGTCCGTACTATCAATCTTATCTGTGTATGATTTAGTCTTTTCTGACAAAATGTATGAACATTATGTAATACAAACTCACAAAGTTGGTTAAAACTTATCTCTATGCTGTCGAATGATGTGATACGAAACTTTGTAATAATATTTCCAATCATACAGAGCAAGAATTCCTCTTTTCTGGAAGTGTTAAGTATCGTTCAGACTAAGTTTTCTGTTTCTTGAAAAATATACACATGTTTATACCGAGTTTGATGTTGTTATAAAGGTTACTTCATTACATGTTTTTGTTTTAAATATAACCACGCAACAAGCTCATATTTGATTTGATTTAGTTTTCTTTCTACCTAATGCTGTACACAGTACCATGTGTACGGTTTCAAAAATTAAATTATTTTACTGCAACCTACAGAAATTAAGACATTGGACAAATCAGTATTATATAAAGATATGGATATAAAGATATCCATAATTTATTACTAATATTAAGCATACTAAAAGCACTCATGATTAACGTTTAATATATTCTTAGTTGTATTGTATATTGCCATACCTTACTTCACAAAGCTTCACTTCACATCTTTAATTCGTATGTATGTGTCTTTTGTCATACACATACATACGTATTAAAGTACTACTAATTACATATTTATAATGTATGTTAATTTTGTTAGTAGTACAATAGACTTCGAGGTACATATTGGTCAAAGTTTGAAACAACAGAAGTTATTCTTACAAAAAATAGTAGTTTTATTCTTATCTATTAATAAATGTTAGGCAGTATAGCTTCTTCACAAACTTCTAATACAAAATAATTAAAACTGACAGTTGAACTTAAGGATTAACATTTAGATTAAATTAGAGATAACAGTCCTTTTCAGCAGCAATGCTATATGAGATATAGACCTACAGCTTAACATGGGATCCGAACCACATGAGCTATAACCGGGAATCGGAACCGGGTCTCCCGTACCAAAGACGCGTATACTAACCATGTAGCCACGAAGTTTATGATTGATCTCTCTCTCTCTCTCGGTGACCTTAATTTAACCTCTTGACGGATTCCCTTTCTCAACATAAATTTCCAAGTGACTTGGAACCGTTGATTCGTTTCTAATTTTGCTTCGCGTATTTCACATGTCTTCATTATTTATATATAGTTTTCCAATGTATTTTTTCTACTAGATTCAGTTAAAAACATATTTGAACTCTAGCATTCAGTATTTTATGCAAATGCTTGGGGCAGTGCTACAAAATATACAACTAGCTAAAAATTTTCACGTATAATTCTATTTTAGGTCGGAACAATTTTGATGAAATATTGAACTTTCTATAGATCACTCACAATCGAGTCCTAAACAACGAATAAATGATAAATCTGTAGAACCACTCCAATATTCATACTTATTTCTAGGTTCGATCCACGATAAGAGTGCAGTGAACACAATGATTATGCTGCTAGTCTCATCCTTATAAGATAGGCAAAACTGAACTTAAATTTGAAATATAGTTTAGTTGTATCAGGCTTTCCAATGCTAATGAAAAAAAATATAAGAAATCACAACGAAAAAATATAGGTTTCGTGAAGCTGTGAAAAAGAAACATTTCAATTATCCAATAGATAGAAATAATAATAATAAAAAAAAAAAATCACATGGAAATTACATCTTTCCTTATAAAGTCAACCCTGTACACTCAATAGATGTCACTGAAACAGAAAATTGGATATCAGAACAGGAATGACAGAACAGAAAACGTAGAAATGACAATGGAATACTGAAAACGCTACAGGGAAGACGCAGAAACCAATTCACCCTTCCTGGAAAAACTATCTGAAATGTAAACATTCTGCAGCTGGTGCTTTTAAGGTAAGATTTGATTATGTGAAACATATTCTTCAATTATTTGCCTACAGTTAGTGCAAAAAGTATTGTTACACCTAAATAAATTATTTATGTCTTTAAAATCACTACTCCACAGCACTTTTTAATGAATATGACGAAACTAATTTATTTATTGTTCCATTTTGTAGGTGTATGAATACATTTTGCGCTAACTGTATATTGTTTGGTGTAATTGTCTTTAGACAATGAGCAGGAAAGGACGAAACACAAAAGTGTCTCCACTCAACCACCCTACTGTGGAGACAAAAGGCCCTCCAACCATCCACACCTTATTTCCTTAAGTTATTTTCACAAGTGGAAGTTGCAATGCCACAAAAATATAGGAGATTTCGTTAAAATTTAGGAAATGTAGGAGCATTGGAAAGCCTGTTATATGTATGACGCCCATCTCTAATATTTCCAAGCAATGGTACTCCAAGCAGAAGTCGGTCGAAGTCAAATATATATGGCACAATAGTATCATATAACACTTCTTTTTCAGAAAACCTGATCACAAAAGTGACATAAGTATTCACATACCTGTTAAATCCATATTTACAATTTCAAATTTTGTACACATATATAACATTCTATTATGCAATTCTCATTCTCCTACTGAGACAAAGAGTAATTTCCCAAGCAATATGTCGAGTAAGGTGTATGAAGATAGCAGTGATGTAAAAAATCAATGATAATACTTTCAGTGCAGATATGCTTCACGGAATTCTTGTAAATGTACAGGCTGCGAGAATATAACGTTTAACTTTTCTAAAAATATATCTTCTAACATTATTTGCTTCATTGAAAATTATCTTTGTCGAAGTATTTTTTGAATATTGTTTAATTTTTATTTTATATTTTCTGCTGTTTAATATTAATATATAATGAGACTTATCAGTCCATTTACCATTTTAATAAATCAAATTCCCATTATACTATTTAGTAAAGATATTTAATTGAATTTATCAAACTCTTTGATTTTGTTAAAATCAATCTGATACAGCTTTCCATAAATGATTGTTATATTACACTTAATTTGAAATATTATACTGGTTTGTTAGAGTATATTCTAATTTAAGTACTACACTTCAGTTCTTATCCACAGCCGCTGCGATATATTGTCACTCACTTCAACATCATGACTACTTTAATATCATTCCCGTTCTCAAATTTGCTTAAACGCAAACCCAGAAAAACATAACGCAAATTTTAAGAATAAACTATTTTTTACATCATTTTAATTACGTGTATGGAATAAAAAAATTTTAATTACACATTTTAATAGTTCATTTATTATCTGTTGAATAGTTGTAATAGTTAAGCACTGACTTTGTTTAGCATATTTTGACTGTTCTTCCAATTTGATTACGAAATTCATTCAACTTACTCAATATTACTTTATTATATATTTCTAAAATATTGTATTATACATGTATATTGAACTAAGTATTCGCCTTTACTACAGAATTGAATAACACACTTTTGAATACATTTATTATCTATACACAAATAATAAGTACCACCCCTTTTTTTTTTACTTATATATAAAATCACATAATTCATTATACTATCTTATAAATATTGACGTATTAGAATGGACAGACGGAACAAAAACATTAAAATTATGCGTTGCAAACCTGACCAATCAAAATACATATATTATGCATTCCAAAGTAAAAATCTCTTAAAAGACACAATTCATTATTTTACTGGAAATAATACATACGTTTATCAAAGGTTAAATTAATTCTTTTACTAAGAAATATTAAACACTTTTTAATCTTTTATTCTGCGCTGTGTTGAATTTGCTCTTGTATTTATTTATTGCCCATATACATCATTAAATTCCTGGATTCTATTTCAAAGTCATCAGTTCATCATCTCTATAACCATTCCCAGGTTATATTGAAAATCAATTATTAAAAAAAATAAAAATAAAAATAAGAATAATTCTTATTATTTCCTCTACGAAGAACTGCTAGAAAATAAATCTCCCTTAGCTAATCCTAATCCGTATTTGGAAAAACATGATCACAAAATCATCAACAATTTCATTACACACCATTTCCAACACAGTTTTTATAAAAAACATATATATATTGTATATTGATAGTGATAATATCACTGGTATCGTAACTTCATGTAATTGTTAAAAATATATATACACACATGTTAGTACGAGAAAACACAGCGTAAATACGAAAAAAAGCTATTACATATTATTTTCTTGACAAAAGCTGTACATCATGTATTTTATAGAGTACACACTGGGCATTTCTGATTATCCAACAACATACATTCGCTAAACAGGAAATCTTGTAAACTTTACCAGACTAGGAAACATATTTAAACCTTGATTGTTCCCATAACAAATAAATTCTCAACGAATTATCTGGTCATGAAAAACCTTCTACAAAAATAATGCATTTTAACACTGCAGTCCTCACAATTCCAGACTTCGATGCAGGAACCGATGGAAGACATCATTCTCATAACACACAAGCTATAACTATTCTGTAAATGTCTATTAATCACACAATTTCAATAATTGTCTATCTTTTCTCATCTAAAAAAATGCTTTCTCACTGTGTACAAATATCAAGTTCTACAAACCACCTCCCTTTCCGCTTGTATCCCCTAGGACGACTCTCTTGTAAAACGTATTCATTTGTTCAAGGAAAATAAATGTGAGCACAGTATGTGGACCTAATCTAGCGTAGTATGGTGTGAATCCCTTCCAGAGAGCGAAGAAACCTTCATTTTTTACTACTTTCACTAGTACATCTACTGCTCCTTTGAATTCTGGTTTCCCATCGATTGTCTTCATGTTTTGTATTCTAAACAGAGGGAGAAAGTAATAAAATTTAGCTGGAAAAATTAGTTTAAAATTTCTATTTCACAATATGTTCACAAATACTATGACAGAGATTCAAGTGACTTTCAATGATAGAAAAGTAGAAAAATTAGGAACTTTTGGTCAAAAATTGGAATCATTAGTATACATCCTTTTTTGACATGTTTACATATCTGAACTCTTTAAATAAATGTGAAGTGGTTCTGCACATTATTATTAATTGTTGTGTTTACTGAGAGATTCTCTATCTTGGCTACTATTTTTTTTTCTGGAGGCACATAAAGAAATTCATGTGTTACATCCAGGGCGCAAAATTTCAAAGTCAAACGCACTCGCCAATCCAAAAATGATAGTCGCCAGTATCTCTCACATACAAATTATGTCCACCACCCCCCTTTGACATATATATATATATATATATATATATATATATATATATATATATATATATATATATATATATACAGTGGCGGATCTAAGGGGGAGGCTATAGGGGCTATAGCTTCCCCCTTGAAGCTCAGGTATACACTGGATAAAATGGGCTTCAATCCTGCTTTACATTGGATAAAACGGCAAACTATGGTTTAGCTCCTCCCTTGATCATATCCTGGATCCGCCACTGTATATATATATATATATATATATATATATATATATATATTACAACAGGGCATAAAGCTCCAAACCCAGACAATTAGATTCAGGACAATCAATTTTGAATTGGACAATTCATATACATGTTAAAAATATCTTATTTTAAGACCACGTTTAAGACCACGTGTAGTGCTCTCGCTTTGAACTGAAGTACCAGTTATCGATCGCAGTTTTCGAATCAAAGTCCTTAAGTGAAGGGCCATAGATAGGAATTATCAACAAATCATCCAATGTGTCAGTCTTCTGTGAATTCCTGTAGGCAGTCTTAACTCTGTTGAGACTGCTAAAACCTCTCTCACATGAAGCAGTACACATAGGAAAACTACACAAAACGTGACAATTGGAAGCAAATTTGAGAATCTCGTAATGAAATTTTCACTGTAAATCTTTTTCAGTGTCTGATTCAACGTCAGTGAAGAAAACAAAAGTTTATATTCTGCCCATTCTGCTAAGACAAGGTTCATTTCTTCACTGTATAAATCTGGTTGCAAGTACTTGAAAAGCAGTTTTATTTCTTCCATACCAAATTCAAAGATTTTTTCTTTAGGAGGCCAACGCAAAGTGTCAAATATATGAGTGAGCCCTGTGAGTTTAGGCAGAAACCATTCCTACTGAACACTGGTCGCCAGATCTAAATTTTTTAGTCGCCATTGGCGACCTGGCGACTAGAAATTTTGCGCCCTAGTTACGTTATTATCTCAGAGAATCCTTCATCATTCTTTGAAAAAAAAAAAAAAAAAAAAACTTCACTTTGTAGTATCTTTCACTAATCGAAAGCTAAATTTTCACTCAAAGGTGAAACTAAAGAAATAGATTGTAAGAGTGAAGTAATGGCAATAAAAAACCATGTTTTTTGTAAGTTACGATAACAATCTATTTTTCAGAATAGGACTGGCCAATAGTAGAAAAAGCACGTTCTGTGGTCTTCTGATAAAACCCTCTCATTGCACGTAAGAAAACAAATTTATCATATTTGAGATTTTACATCTTTACTCGTCCTACTACAGACATCATCTTAATTTTGAGCTTCAAACTTTAACTGATAAAAACATAAATTATGTAACACTAACACAAAGTTTCACAGAAAATAAACTTACAAAGCGTTCATTTCTTGACATGTACAGGAAAAAGGATATAAGAACTGATTCAGCAATGAAAAACTAACCTCAGACAAATCTATGAAAGGTATTTACTGCATAGTAAGCATAAAGCAACCCTACTCATTGATAAGTGCTCATAATAATATACACTTTATTTCTTCATCTCGTGATTGAGCACCTCGCAGAAACACTGCGTTTATACAAGGATGTCACAATGTCATTCACAATAACTAACGATTAATTTCGTAATTTCTATAGATGTGGTAATTTTGAATATATACATATAAAATTAGAACGAAGCATGAATAGAAAATGAACAGAACACTTGAAAAAAAAATCGCTAAAACGTTTTATCAGATAGGGAGAGAAGAAACAGGAAGAAAAAGAACGGAGAAGAAGCTGAGTAGTGTCAAGGTTGTTAATTTTGGAATCGCGTTTACCATTTTCTGGTAAGTATTTATTTATTTAGCAGCTCTTTTTGGTTATAATATGTTAAAATAATTCGAATTTGAGAATGAATGAATTAATAAATCACTACGAAAACACTGAACTTTATACTTCCCCACCTCTATCATGGTATTTCATGTTCATATTTTAGGCTATGATAGTGGTCTCGCGTAGCGTAATCTTTAACGCTCTCGCCTTTAGTGCGAGCAAGTTTTTATCAGAAGACCACAGTATTGCTCCTGGGCTGGATTTCACGTGGGGACATTCGGTTGAAAAAGTGTAAAAAAATTTTTAGGCCAGTCATTCTAAATGAGGTTTACCTTATACCAGGCAAATGCCAGGATAGTATCTTACACAATGGTCCCAAGCCGTTTCCTTCCTTCCCCGTTCCTTTCTTCTCCCTAATTTCCCGGATAGTGTGATCACCGAGTGATGTCATCCCTCATACGTACCAGGTTAACATGGCCATAGACCGAAAACCTTGAAATCTAATTCCTAACCTAACTTTTACGCTACGGTCCTAATTCACCTGCTGAATTCATTCCATTCTACCTAGAAAAACAAAAATATAAAGAATTATTGATTAATCTGCTTACCTTGTCTTTGCGATGTCTACTGGCATAGAAGCGGCTGTCGTCACAAGACCAGAAATCATGCTACTACAGAAGTGACAGAAAATGTTATCCCGGAAATATCCTGTAACAATAATAAGCATTGTTTTATTCAATGCAGTAATTTGTAACTTTCGTTAAAATACCCTGGAACTTTCTCTTAAGAAACTTAAATAAGACTACTATCCAAATTGCACATACATGTTACATCAACTTAGAATTCTGTCCAGTTTTTTAACTTTTATTTTTAACTCTGAATTTTACTAAATTAACATACAAAGGATAATGTGCAACAATAAATGACTGTTTCCTCCGTTTAATAATCCAATCTTCATAGGTGTTACTTCACATAGACAATGAGTTTCCAGGCTGAATTATAGCTGTGTTACAACAGACAATCTATGTGGACTGGATGGCTGCACATTAAGTTTAAAAGTAACCCTTCTGGCCAATCAAGGATCGAATTGCGTAGCACATTGGCACAGTAAGCCGGAAACACATTTGTATCCCGGTTTGATTTTTACATTCTTTGAATTTATGGAATTCCAATTTCTAGAATACGTAGTGTAAAAAAAAAAAATTGATTTTTAAGGGGTTTGGTTTACCGAAACTCCTTTATCCTGTCCGTCCGTCCAGATGACAAAAACAAACAAACAAACAAAATCAAGAACTACTTGATAGATCACTGTCAAATTTGGCCATGCTGTAGAGGGTAAAAAATTAGGAATCGAGTTCGTTGATGGGATGATCCATCTACCGGAAGTGGCAGAAATCAACCATTTCCGGTTTTAATGTTAACCATTAAGAGTTAGAACGGCAATAGATAGCAAGAAGAGGATTTCTGCAATAGGAGATTAAGCGTTCAAAGAGTATGTTCTATTCCCATCCTTAACTCTCTACTAAAACTGGAAGTGATAGAAAATCTACTTAAACTTCCGGTTTCAATATTTTTTTATTTATTTATTTTGACTTATTTTACATGTCGAGGTTAAAGCTATATGTAAGGCTAATATTGATCTGCATAGAGCAAAAATGATCAGAGATAGCGAGAAGCTTTTTTTTTTTTTTTTTCGATTTAGCTTTCTAAGAACAGGTACCACCTTCTCTCTTAAGTCTTTATTTAAACCGAACGTGGAAGCAATCAACGTTGATCGCTACAGTGTAAAATGGTAACTACTCTGGATAAAAAAAACTATCTCTTACTTCTTCAGTTATGTAAGATTAAAATTTGGTCTCACGTGGGGAATTCCACGGAATTTCATAAATAATACATCGAAGACATTAGCTACTTTGTTCTGTAGTGTTGTCAAAATATTACAGCGATATGAAACCCAAATCTGATATCGATATGTTTATTAACAGTGTTTCACTTACTAAAAATCTTAAATCATCGTGTTACGATTAATAATAAATTGCTGAAGTTCTCTTGAGCTGGAAAGCTAGTTCACAATCGACTTATAATTAACTGCAATTTATTTTAACAATAATAGGTGTAGTACTTACTTGGTTTTATTGCGACTGTAAGGGTTTTGCTGAACTGTTTCAGCCATTTGTTCTGTAGCCTTTTTGAACAGCTAAGTCACTGACATGAACACCGAATCACTTACTGTGCGTTTTTTTTCCTAAGTCATAAAGACGTAATGCCTAAGTAAAACTCATATATAGTTTGGGTCTAACACTTGTTATATCTCCAGTAGGAACTTTTCTTCAAAACGAAATAAAATTTCTAATTTAACATCCCACGATGTGCACCGATCCAAAGAAAGACAGTGATTATGAGAATAAATGAAATGGTGAAATGAACTCCGTGGATGGAAACAGGAAAGCTCCGAAAAAATCCACGTATATACAGTGTTTGTCCACCACAAAATTCAATTGACGCGAACTGAGATCGAACCAGAGGTGAGAGCTTTACAATTGGGCCACCGCGATCCAATTTTTCTTCAAAAATGTTCACTTAACACGAGGTCACTCCATTAGTGGCGGTCTTATATTGACGGTACTGACTCGGCGAGTCACACAATTTCTGAATAAAGTTGTTTACATGTGGTTTTTAAATCGCGAAATGTTATATATTTTTATAAAAAATTACATTTTTCATGTTTATTTTCATTCTCTTGCCATCGAATACTCGTTATAATCTTAACTATTGGCACTACTGATTCTTCCACTGCTTTAGTTCCGAACGACAATTCGACCTTTCTAAGAATACGATATGCGCTTCATTTCAGACGTTACTTGTGGTGGACAACATCATGTCCGTGGTTGTTCTTGAATACTCGCTTCCTTCCACATTCTCATTCCACCAATTCTTCCATCATCATTCACTTACCTTAAATCATCTGTCTCCCTTAACCTAAAGGGCATAATCGTGGGACGTTAAACTGAAAGAATTGATTTCATTTCTTCAGACGTGGCGCGGAACTGGGAAGTGGAAGATTTTAGAACTGATTGAGTTGATTTGATTTTGAGTTTAACGTCCCTTTCAGCAGCGAGGCTATATGAGACTGGACCTACTGATTAACGTGGAATCCGAACCACATGAGCTCCCGCCGGGAATCGAACCCAAAGGCGCGTACGCTAACCGCTTAGCCACGAAGGAGCTCTGATTTTAGAACTGGCTATCATGGTAACAACAACAATGTCAGTCGTAACATCGTTTCTGCAGTTTTGATACCATTACTTCTGCTTCTCTATTGAAAAATCAATCTTGCCAGTTTAATTCTCGACATTATCATACGACAATTGCCAGTGTAATTATCGTTTAGACATTATATATAAATTTAGCCTTTCTAGGCATTTTGTCATTTATCAATCATTATATTCTATTCTACGTAATAATTCCCTTACATATAAATCTTATTGAATTTGATCTTCACATCTGTATCGTTCAATACTCTTTTTAAAGAACACTTAAAAAGAGGGATTAATTATTTACACACGTGTTAGTGAAATCATCTGATATTAGTGGAAGGAATGTGTAATTTTAAAGTTGAATTTTCAATGTGATTTACGAATTTTTTTGGCAGGTACTTACTCTCTTACCCTGGGTGCAGGTCATCTGCAAAAAAGCGCGATCCAACAACTGATAGAATGTGTCCGTTGTATGTGTTATGTTTTCCTTTCCTGTATGTGTGTGTTTGAAATAGGTCACTTTTATATCGCAGAAGCAACAGTAAAGTAAAGCAGAACTCAAAACGCTTTTTTTTCTTCTGCCCGTTGAACCTTTTCTAATTTCTCCAAATGGTCGAATGATCAGTGCAGAGTTCCTCTGTAACCTCTCGTTTCCGCGATCTGCTTCAGTAATCGCCTTCAATTCGTAGTTCCCAATAACAGAACGAGACCCGTGACCTTCTCTAGCTTCCAAGCATGAGATTTCACTAAATAATTTTCGGAACGGCGTTGCATTATATATATATTCATTCACTCTATCTTAATTTACAAAGTGCATTCATTAATGTTTCGAATTGTTTAGGTTCCTCTGTGACCGAGTTTAAATACGTTGAAGGAGAGTTTCCGGAAATCGTATTTTGGCACCCTATTGTCTCAGGTCTGAAAACAGATGAAAGCACAGACATTTCCTATATTGTACTGCAACGTACAGGACATAAGCTATCAAATGATGGTAATAGGGTATACAGATATGTTTTATGGCTATAGTCAAAGTGAAAGCACCCGAATTCTGCATTAAATTTGTGTAAATCAATCCAGTAGAACATGGTAATACCCTATTAGTTATGCAGTCCATCAGAAAATTAAATTCTTGGACAACTCAAGAATATGGTCACGTGCCACGCGAGTCATGCTGGATTTAGTCACGGGCCGCCACTGCAGTGATTGTACCAAAAGTGTAAGAAGCTTTCAATCAAGTCATTCGATCTTCGTATGAATGACTTAGCTGTTGAAAAGGCCAAGTGGCTAAAACAGTTCAAGAAAACTTATAGACCCAATTAAACCAAGTACGTACTCACTTATTATTATTATTATTATTATTATTTTAATGCGTCAATTATTTTCTTTAAATAACTATCCTTTATTCAACTCCTTTTTGGTTAACTTTGTTTTCAAATGATACCTGAGATACCTGAGAAGAGAAGGCAGCAAAAATTTAACAATTGCTGATTGTTCAATGAGTTGGAGACGCAAATTTACACGTTAGCTATAAACACGAATCATATATATACCATACAAAATTCTGTCTCCTTAGATAACATTACAGTATGTTTAAATGATAGAATGTACTGAGAAACTTTCCGTAGTCATTCTATTAGAATACTAATCTCTTCAACGTTTAAAGTCCGTAGCGCAGAATATAGATGACACACCATGATTAGACTAGTTAAGTCATATTATTCTCTGTTTATTGGTAATATTGAATTTTCACTAATATATTTGTTCATGATCTACATACTGCTTAACTACGATATTCCGCAAATCGATATCATCTTGAACTTCATTGGATAGGTCATAGTTGCCTAGTATTTCCGTATAAAATACCCTTGTAGTACTGTATCTGAACGTTTTCCAAAATAAATAAATTTCATTTACCTGTACCAAGGAGAAATTGTTTTGCTTGAGAGTATGATGCTAACTGAGCAGCATTCACAACCATTGCTCTACCCATTGTTGGAAGGGCTCCCCTCCATAACGTGAAGAGACCTTCTTCTTTTACTATCCTAGCCAAAGCGTCAACTACATTCTTGTAATTACGTCGTTCTGCTGGAGGTAACCGGCCATCGGCAGTCATTCGTATCAACGCAACCTACAAAAAACATTCAGCACAATTTATAAATTTCTCTTCCTAAATATTTGGGTAATAACATATAATATGTACACTACCCTGATGTACATCCGAAAAATGAGTCTATAATCATTGCTACGTACCATTGCACAGAAGGAACCATTGTTAATGCTGAAGTTACTACTTGGTGGAGGCCTCTTTGGCAGCATGTAAAGCTTCAGCCATGGTATCCAATATTATAGGTAATGTCATTTATCACAGATTGTCTCAAGTAATTATTTATGTGCAAGGTGTGTGGTTGTTTGCGCAATTTTAGTTATAGGAAATGGAGAACATTTCCTATAAAATTCACGTCCAGGGATTGTTCAAGCCACGTCACAATTTGAACCCCATTTTGACTCTTTCAGTGGGTGGTCATCTTTGATCTAAGACATAGTGCCCCGTTATCTATGAACTGAGTGGTGTTTCGAGATATTTCGTCTATTTCGAAGAAGGGTAACAATTCATCGTATCAGCATTGACTTTCTCGTCGAAGAAAACGAGATTACTGCAAGTTACAACGACCATCTTTCGAAATTGCACCCCATGACTACAGGATGGTGGAATTCTGGGAGTCAATCACTTCCACATACCCTGTCGACCGATGTCTGCGAAATGGAAAAAGTAGGCTTTCATCGAAGAATGCATAATTCCAAAAGTGTTGTAGCTTGCTGCTTATATTACGTCTCTATGTCATTTGTGGTTATGTATGCATGGGACAATTTTAAATGACGACGCGTTGATACATTCCCTTACTATACAAATACCACAGGACGATTTGTGCTGATCTGTCAACCTCGGCTGCAAGATCATCACCAGGTATAAATGGCTAGGTTTTTGCACTCAGACGACTATATGTTTCAGGTGAGGCATTGATCTCGGTTAAACTAATCTTGGGTCTTCTCATGTCTTTTCACTCCGTTTGAACTGCACTATAATCCTGTTAACAGTCACTAACTGTATATGTAACACAGCAATGATTGTGCGCTATATACACACATTTCAATCTCCAATTACGCAATCCTCACAGCCACATCCGCGCGCCATGGTATCACTTGTATTGTATGCATGCTCATACCACCCTAATTTGGTGGAACCCAAATATCAGCGTAGTGTATATACAGAAAAATGTACGAGAGATTAGCCAATATTACAAGGCAGAATATTTGGATAAATAAGAGAAAAATACTTTATGCAGTGCTATTATCTAACAACTGCCAAAGAATAAAGAGAATGAACCTAGCATCTGTGCTTATCATCCGGGCAGCAAAAAGGTAATAATTAACGTTCTTATGACTTAAAACATATGGGTTAACTAGTACCCCACATCTCTTGCTCTTACATTTCCTGTATCCATGAAAATTTTATTGTGGTTCGAAGAAAACATTTAAGTATCACTATGACTCGCAGTCAATCCAATCTATCAGCACATATTTAAAAAATAAGCGAAATAATACAGATTGAACTGAGGTCAAATTCCGTTCTTCGCCTTTTCTCCTGACTCCATTATATCCAAGATCCCTGAAAACTCTTTACAAAGGTTTCAAGGAATGATGGGCTTCCCCTAATGACCGCAGTCAATTATTGCTCCTACTAGTAGTAGTAGTTGTTATTGTTTTTATAAAATTTGTAGCCCACCACTAAAGAAACTTAGATTAGATTAAGAAACCTACTATAGGATTAACAAACTACGTTCTAGGTTAAAATGTCCCGATTCAACCCAGTCAAGACATGCATTGCAGGAAGCAATTAGTTTTAGTAACCCATACAATTTTTGACAAATCCTATTTTTGTTCGTTCTACCTTGTGATACAAATTATCCAAGCTTTTAAAAAAGAAAAACGAATTGATAATACTTACTTCTTTTGATTCTTGGAAAGTTTGGTAATTGTACGTACATCACGCAGTCAGTTTATTCCTAAAATCAATTTCCATTTTATTACATAATCTAATTTCTTGGTAAGGCTAAGCAGAATATAAGTACAGGTTTCTGCATATTGTACATGTTCTGATTTTTAATGTTGTCCTTCGCCATACCAATATACTTTTCATTTCATTCCCATATAGTTTCATACACTACAGAAGCTATTGCAGAATAACGAAAGAACGTGATTTGTAGATATTCCTTAGTAATGTAGGGAAGAATTTGTGTTTCACAATATATGCCTATCTAATGATTGTAACACTAATTTCAAAACATCACATACATATATTCGAACCCAAATATAAAGATTGACCTTTGAAGTATCTCTTATTAGAAGATAAAATCTGCAAACCAACCGATCAACACTAAATTCAAAACATCACATACACATATAAGTCTGAATTCAAATATGAAGACCTTTAGAACATCTCTTAGCAAAAGATTTCATAGTGAGCTAGTACAAAATCAATACAGCAATTTTGACATTTATTGGTTACACAAGTATAACCACTACCTGACAGTTCTTTTCTCCAATAGTCCAACACATTTTCTTTTTAAATATTGTTAATGAAAGCATACCTTCTGCTCTATTCTATCATTAATTATTCACACTCACCTCAGCTGGAGTACCAACAAAGGCACCAGAAACTCCCGCAGCCATTCCAAGCACAGCCTTCATTAGAAAGCCTGGAGGTTGACCATCTTTACTGGAAAATAAATACAAATAAATAATGCGAAACCTATTTTTAGTATATTACGGCGAGTAGTATCTCGGTAATCAATTACTACTAATCGTATCCTTTTTGTATAACTAACAACCTTCTGAACATACACAGGGTTCATCATTAGGTTTTGAAAGAATAAAAGAAAGAAAGAAAAAAAAATCAGAATCACAATGTAAATCTAAAAGTATCGTCCCAAGTGTATGTACTATCAAAAACGTCTTCCTAGTTCTTTAAAATGTTGATATAGTCATTCTATTTGGCTTTATGGTTGTAACATTCGGAATTGATAGCACGCCGCCCACATTCGGAAAATTACTCCAAAACTGAGATCATCCGTGTTTAAAATTCATTCAAAATTATTACTGTGAATAACAAATTACTCCATAATTAACCTTTCTGTATTACTACTAGAAATACAATAAAAACTAATATTATGTCCCACTTTTTATGCTTTCTAGGCTAAAAAGGGACGAATGGATAATGAAAGTGAATAATTATCAAATAGCAAATATTGTTATCTGTGGAATGCGTCCTTAGTTGTATTTTGCTGCTATTTCACAAACCTCGCACTGTTTGCTTCATTCATTTAGAATAAAAGTATTTTAGGCCTATGTACCATACAATTTATCAATTCCTAAAAGAGGGAAGGTGCACTAATATACTTAATTTAGATTAAGTGCTTAAATAATCCTTTTTCCAGTAAACAAGAGGTATAACATGAATATGTAACACTTCAAGAAGTAATCCAGAGAAACAGATCTGCTGAATAAAGAAAACTGTGGGATATGTGAAACACAGCAACAAAATACAACTCCCCGACGCACTACATAGGTAATAATATTTACTCTTTCATATGAGTTTGTGCGTTAAAATGCATACGTTAATAAATTACCAAATAATTTGTTATATGAAATTGTGGAAGGAAACGGAAGAACCTCGAGAAAAACCATGAAAACTATGCTGACCACCACAATCTCACATTGCTTGAAATCACACCAGAGATGAGTGCCCAATCACTGAGCTACCATGCACCCATTAATTATTACTAGATTTGCTTAGAAATTTTGTTTCGGTAACGTTACGCGAATTCCTGCACTTCAAAATAATGTGACAGTCATTTACTAGATTTGCATATAAACTGTTGGGGTAATGTTACGCGAATTCCTGCACTTTAAATAATGTGACAGTCAAGAAGCTGGATGTTCCTTTTTTGCACTTCTTATGTTCTTTGATTCTGTTTTATATATACACATACGAGTAATAAATTACTTATCAGAAATTACAAACACCAGAATGTATACTCTAAGCTCTTTGGCAAAATATTCATCGAATAGGAAGAAGTACAGAGACAAAAACAAAGAGAGAAAAAGTTGAGAAGGCTCCAGGTGGGCTACATATTGGAATGCAGGAACACGTGATCAAGTGATAGTGTGACCAGGCTTTAAGTATATGGGGTTTAATGAAGAAAGATGCAACTATTAGGATAAGTACAGGAGAGCAAGGGAATAATAAATGAAGAGAAAAATATTTGCAAGGTGTATGGAAAAAGGACTGAAAAATTAAAATTAATAAAGAAGTTAATCAAAAATTATCATGTGGTTGGAACAAACTAACCAGAAGCGAGAATAGAAAATATTTTCTTACCTGAAAATAGTGAAATCAATCAATCATTCATTCAATTTACTTATTTATTTAATACTCTTTCTCTCCGCCCCCCCCCCCCCCCCACACACACACACAAAGTTACTTTTTAAGTTAATTACGACATTTCACTATCCAAATTGTTTACATTGCATTTGTATTGAAACTAAGAGCATACTTACCCAGAAAACTTTTCGAACAGCCAAGTGTAGATACCTAACCTCGTAGTTGTATATGTTGCTTGTCTGAGTAATCCAGCAGAAAGACCTGAGTACATCCCCACAATGCCTTCATTTTTAAAAATAGTAGCTGCAGCATGGAAGCTTGTTTTGTACTCTTTTGCTTTGCCGCCCACACCACTGAGTTGCATTCGGTTTTTAACTAAATCTAAAGGCTGGACGAAGCATGTTGCACCCATTCTATAAAGACACAAGTAAATACAATAGTAAATGATGAATATATACATTTTCCTTAAAATTGATTTATAAGTATGTAGAGAAACAAAGCAATCAATCAAAATTTCACTATATGCATTAAAATCACGGTGTAAATTCCGAAGACAATTAACTATGTGCTAGATGAAGACATCCTGTCGAAAAACAAAAATAATTAAAATTAGATTTCCGTTAATAATGTATATAAATGAAGTTTTTGTGTTACCTCACTCTATAATTATAAATTATGCCCCTACATTTTCTTGCATCAACGTAAGATCATGCCAAGTCCAGTACTAAATGTTTCTAATTGCTGTTATTATTGCTTGTCGTGACTGACTGGCAATGTTCGTCTTCGATATTAGCCTCAAATTATAAATAACACAATTAATTGCCACACATCTATCATTACCTTTTAGTTCCTTAATATGATCCTGAAACAAAAATTTTAATCCTTCAACTGTTTGAAGCAATTGCACTAGTGAACACGGTATCCGGTTTTTATATTATTTTTTACCTGTTTGATATTCATAGAAAATAATCACCTTGCATTTGGTGCTATTGTATATCTTTTCAAACTTATTAATTCCTATATTTTGGCCCGTGGTGATGCCATGGATGCGATCTTTCCAACTGCAAACTTGTACAAATTATTGGGACATTATGTAGTTTTTGGTCATGTAATAAAAAAGCACTCCGAGTAATCAGGAAGTACTATAAATATTTAACATTAAAAGCTTTAGATTACGTTCATTCACTTTAGGTGTAAAAACCGTGTGTATACGAAGATTCATATTATGAAATACTTTCACTTCTCGCTAGCTTCTTTCACTGAACGCACTTTTTACTCCAGTTTCTCTATTCATTTACGTAAAAAAATGTTTATGGATATTAATAGGATATTCATGTTTTTTCCGTCATAGAAATGTCACACTACACGAACAACAAGTATTGGTTGTGTGTACATCACTGTTACAAGATGATGCGATTGAGGGATTATTATTATTATTTTAATAAATTAAATAACAATACTTTACGTATATACAAAATTAAGAATAAAATTACATTTTGTCCCGAATTAGTCCTTTATTTAGTTCTCGATTATACAATTCCATCAGGATCTAAAATTTTCCCCCTCTATATTAAAGTTTAGATTCTTTTTCATAATGAAAAACGATTCAAATGCATTCTTTTCAACGAGGTTGGAGCATGAGTGTAATAAGTCAATTCTGCATTTCTGTATGCAGGAAAGAAATTGTCTCAGAAATGTTTGTCCATTAAGATTCAGCACATTCTCATTTCAAGGGCAATATATGGAAGAACTTCTTTTTGAGGGCATTCAGATACACCACAGAAGAAAATTATTTCCGAAATCACATTCATAAATTATATATTATAGAAAAAAAGAGCGGATTTGATTACTACACATTCAAAAAGTGGAATAATTCGGCGTGAGAATGTTACATCAGTACGGTTAATACAATTAAAGTGAACAACAGGTGGGTTCTGTTACTTTACCCAAAAATTTCTGACAAAATTATGAAAATAGGCCACTCTTTCGGAATAAATTTTTTAGTGAAATCTGAAACAAGTCTTGAAAATTCACGTTCAGAACATAAAAATTATTAGAGATAAATTATCATTACCTGTGATTTATTCCGTGTCTTGTTTATGCAGTGTGGTCTACATAGAAATGATATCCCGATGAGGATGAAAAAACATACCAGGAATGCCAGAGGAGAGGAAACCTCCACATGTTCTTCCAAATATTGTCCTTGAGATGAAACTCTGCTGAATTTTTATGGACAAACATTTCCAAGGAAATTTCTTTTCTGTATATAGAGGTGCAGAACTTAATATTTTTGCGTTGTATGTGGATGTATAGAAAATCTACTCCGTTGTTGATTTATTTTTCTACATGAATTTGATGTTTTTACTGATGTTGTTAAATTCGGCAAATAAATCCACTAATGCATCTCTTTCTTGTACATAATTAAAGTCATCAACATATCGGATATATCTGATGAATTTATACTTCTTTTTATAAAATGTTCGTTTCATAACGATCCATAACTATGTTGCCCAAGAGGGGATATAACGGAGGGGATATTGTCAGTCCTTCATGTTTATATATATATATATTATTTTCAAATTGAAAGTAATTATTGTTCAAACAACGTTCTAATAATTTCATGATCTCATAAATTACCAGATCAGAAGTCTTGTTTTGTCTTTTGCTGAGTGCATAGGACGACAAAATCAATCGAAATAGAATTGTACATATCCATGACGTCTACAGATGCTAAGTGTAGTTGGTTCGCGTTGATGAGAGACTTAATGTCAGGTAGAATTTTCGAGATGTTCTTGATGGGCTATTTAAAATTTTTGATACGTCAGAAATAAATTAAGTGAAGGTAGGTAATCATGTAAAATCGAAAGTAGTGGGAGCGAAAGCGGAAAAGGTTTGGAATTGTGCGTGTATCGAAAATGAATTTATCATTGGATCTTTGATCCAACTGTAATTTGTGCATGATTCACCAATATAGTATTTTGCTACAAGCGAAAGCAGAAGATAATGTGCACAACTACAGAACGTAAGTTTGTTACACATCATTAGTGGGAAACACAGTTAAGTTTCTAAGTGTGAAGCTGGCAATTAAAAAACAAGCACTCAACCATATCTGAAATCATCTTAGAAATTCCATTTTAAGTGACCATAAAATCTCATTCTACGAAATTCTTAACTCACTCTTAACAGAATTCCCCGACTTTTCCCGGTTTTCTCAAATTCCCTGACTTTTCAAAGTTTTCCAGGTTTGTCGCCAGCCTGTCATACAATTGAAGCTTTTTGTATACATATCTGAATATGGTAAATATTTATTTTTGCATAAATATCTTGCGAGTTAAAACCTCGAAACCCACTTGCATACGCCACTGACAACAATTAATATTATAATATTGAAATAACGTTACAATTCCTAAAAACAAATAAGATAATAAAACTTTTTAAATACTACAATTCTTCTGACTTACTATAAAATTGACATTTTAGAGTTACAACAGTTTTATTCTCGAGATGGATTTGAAATGCTAAGCTAGCTTGTAATGGCCATTAAGCATAGGTTGCTGCTTTTCGCACTTGTCTTTCTCTACGAAAATACCCACTGTCTCTAACGTACCTGCTTCTACTGCCACACTACCCACAGATTCGCCCTGACCTGAACCGGAATAGATATAAAGCTAGCTTGTAGTAAACACCTAAAAGAGATTGGTGTGTGTTTTCGCACTTGTTTGTATAGCGTATGAGAGAACATTAAGTGTTAAAGAATTTTAACTGGTTATGACGTAGTAGTATTACGTCATGGCCATTAGGCTGTTAAAACGGCTACGAAGTAGTACTACATTTTGAGGATAAAATCACTAATTTACAACGGTTATGTAGAGTTTCCCATTGAAAGACCTTTCTTATTAGATTTAAATCAGAAACAAGTCACTAGTTTGCTCTACAGTGCCCACAGTGTGTTCTCTGTATTTCATGTGATATTTGTCTGTGAGTGAAGCGCACATTACGATTTTATAATTCTAAAAAGGAACGATGGCGTATACAAGGAAAAAGAACAAGGAAGCTGTGTGTGATAAAGCTAACCTACAATTCGCAGTCTGCTGGACGATGACTATTCAGATGATGACTGATTGAATACGTATGAAAAGTAAGTCAGACATCACATTGATTCAGAAAGTAAAAATTGTGATCATGATAGTGACAATGATGAGTATGACTTGAAGCTCTACTACTTCTACAAGAAACAGATTTCTGTTGATACAAACTTCTAGAATCCAAATACAAATTGGCGATGACGCGAGTGTTGTGGATTATTTTGAGAGATTCTGTGGAAATGATATGTGCCTAACAGTAGCTACGCAAAGTAATATTTATGCTGCACAACGTCGTGCTTCTCATCCTAATCTAGAACTATCATCTCGTACGCAAAGATACAAATGTCAATGAAGTGAAGGTGCTGGTTGGATTGTTACTTTTGCAAGGGATACTGCACAAACTAACAAGAGAAATGTACTTCTGTTGTTGTGGAAAGGTCGTCTTAGCAGGAAACAGTATGTACCACCCAAAAGGAGTCGATTTGAGGAGAAAATATTTCAGTCGTTTCAAACTGATTCTGGCTACATAATGAAATTTATTCTCTTTTCTATACTGGAAAAGACAGTGAATTTTCAAATAACTTTGCAACTGAAAAAAAGTACGGGGGTTATCTTGAGTTAGTGAACGATGGGTTAGCGGCTCCGAAACACAAAATTTACGCAGAAATGAACATAATGAGACGAAATGTCAGCGTGAGAGTAACAAAAAAAAAAAAAAAAAGTAATAAAGATCATCAATGTATGTTGATTAATTAGCAAGAAAAACGAAGTTAAGCTCTGAATTTAAGAGTTCGCGTATTGATGCGATATTAGGTAAACAGGCAACAGAGTATAATATGGTAGCGTTTTAAACTCATTTCCTTATTAACTAATCTAGAACGTCTATGCTGCAGTAATGGAGTGAAATACAGAAATGTAGAGCAGAAATTAATAAAAGGGGAGTTGCATCTGAACCAAATGTGGTGAAATGGGGCAAAATTTTGGATGCTATTTCATTTTATGAAGGGGGGGGGGGGGGGCATAATTACCAGGGTGGAAAAAAATCATGATTTTTTTAATAAAAATCATTTTTGTTGATTTTTTTGATTTAAATCGATTTTTTTGATTTAAATCAAATCTTTCTCCTGGTATAATACAAGTCGCGAATTGAAGATAAAGCATTAGGAATTAGTATTAAATGCTAATTATGCCATTTAAGTGAAAGTATTGGGGTTGAATTTTGAATTATCCCCAATCGTTAACCTATATCAATCCCAAACAATGTTTCTTAACTCTTTTAAATTATGGATCTTTTTAAAGGTAAATTATAGACTTTCAGTCAAGCAGCTACATCACCATCCCTATTTATCCTGGGATCATGGTACATGCATCACTCTCTTTAGAATAGAACAGCCTTTGAAACGGTAACATTCACATTTCCTTATCATGTCCCTGAAGCGGGAAATTTTGAGAGTAATCGACATTTTTTTAAACTTTTTTTTTTAATTTAGTCCCCTCTGGATACCCCTTTGTTACAGCACGGATCTCAAAATCAACTGGGAAATGGGGTGTACTAAATGTGTGTACAAAATTTCAAGCCTCTCTTTTGAGTAGTAAGAGTGAAGAAACTTTTTAACAATGAGCTAAGAACATTCCCACAATGCCCCAGATGACCCGGATTTAATATAAAAAATTCCTCAGACATCCCTATTTATTCTAAGATCATGATTTGTACATTATTCTCTTCAGAATAAAACAAATTTTCAAACAGTACCCTTCAAATATCTCCATCATGTATCTGGGGCGGGTAAATCACGAAAAAAGGAATTTTCTGTTAAAAATGTCTTTTTTTTTTTAATACCTCTGTGGACCCCTTCCCCTGTTTTAAGGCAGAGATCTGAAACAAATCTGAAAAATACTGAGGGGTGCACTGAGTAAATGTGCAAAATTTTAATCTTGTAGGTGCAAAAGTAAGCCCGTGAAAAATAATATTCCCCAAATACCCCAGATTCCCGTATAAAACAGGATCTCAGGTAACAGTTTCCTGAGACATCCCTATTTATCCTAGGAGCATAGTACGTACATCATTTTCTTCAGAATAGAACAGCCTTTCAAACGGTACCATTCATATGTCTTCATCTGAGACGGGAAAATAACGAAAAAAGCTATTTTTGTTAAAAATATCCTTTTTTTTAAAAACATTTTTGCCCCTCTGGACCCCGCTGTTTTCACGCAGAGATCTGAAAACATCTGAAAATTATTAAGGGGTGCACCGAACGAGTGTGCAAAATTTCAGTCTTCTGAATGCAAAATGTAACGCGCCAAATAATAATAATAACACCCATAACAAAAAATATCTTTTTAAATTTATGACATCATCACACACTATGCCTCAACGCAGAAAGGCGTGGCAGGGTAGGCAAAAACCATGGTTTTTATTGAAAAAAAAGTTTTTTTTTGTTTAAACCTGTTTTTTTTTTGGTTTAAACCAGTTTTTTTTAATTAAATAATTTACTCTATGTATTTATATCACATATGAACAGAAATAAGTTTGTTTCACTTTGGTGTTATTATGCAACAACCGGGTTGTGCTGGAACGGATCACATAAGCTTAAAGCGGAGTCCAAACCGTTTCTCGTCTCTTACATCCGAAACATATTGTCCTCCATTTGAACTTGAAAACTGGACTAATTGGCCACAAATACGATACGTCTGCCGACTCACTCACGAAGGACTCCTGATACGTTGTACTGATCTTTACATACTTTTAATATAATTGTCTAATTGTCAAGAGTCATTTCAGAAGGACAAAAAGATAAACAGTTGCACAATTGAAACCATTATACAGAATTACATATGGACAGTTTCAAAATACTGCAGAGTACAGAACTAATTTAGTCCAAATTAGTTCACTACGACTTTGATTAGTCCAAGTTAAAGAAATACAACGACGTAATTTGCATATCAGTAAGAAAAGTGAACAAAATAAGAATTATTTGAGTCGACTTTGGCTCTGACCCATTTATACATAAATAGATACCAAAGATATTTCTAATTTCAGTAAATGCCTCTCGGGGGGGTTGTATGACCCCCCTTCCCCAAAGTACGATATTTTGATGTATATTATCAATAGTAAACATTACTAAAACGATACAATATTTAGAATTTTCCTTTGATTGCAATTGCATAACAATAATAACAAACTATTAAAAAAATCACAAAAGAAACATTCATAACCTTACAAAAAAGTTGCTTTTATAGTATAGGGCTAATTTCTTTGAGTAATGAATGGGGAATTTAAATTTGAATATAATAGGAATAATATGCGGGAGTGACATGCGATAACCCACTAATGTGTGTGTGTTGAAGATTTCACGAAAACTTACACTTTTACAAACATTTTTCGTTTTTTGCATGGTTTAAACCAGCCAACCCTGCGTGAAAGCATATGTAACGTGTTCTAAAATGCTTCCAGCCTTACAGAAAACGAAGTAAAATGCCTTATTGATACTTTTTAAATTGAATAATGAAGATTCTACCCTATCACCTAAAAATAGGTGATATAATTTAAAAGGTCAAGCATTAAGGAAAAAGTACAGCAACGTTTATCAAAAAGACACTTTTTTTTTTCCACAAAAGTTACTGATATTTGGCAGGGGCTATTTTTAAAAACTCAAAACCAGCTTGCGGCATGAAATACATAAATTTCGCCTAAAGTTAAAAAATTACAAAAAAAAGGGGGATAGGACTCCTCTAAATACGCCCTATTATCTGAGGACAAACAAACCGACACGCACAAAAAAGAATTTTCGTCTTAAATGTCAATGGTGATTTCCCCGTTGGAATAGTTAACGATTTTAAAACCCAAACCCAATGTTACGAAAAGAAGAAAGAAGGATTGCTCCGTTACCTGTTCAAAACGGGATTTTCCCTAATCATCCTCTGCATGACACTTGTTTTCATACTATACTGTACATTTGAGTCTCATTGTATTATGATTATTAACTTCCATAATCGAAATAACAGAACAGAAACGGGATTTTACTTATTTTCATTTTAAATTAATTTATTTAGGAATTCGATTTAAATCAACGATTTTTATTTAAAAAATCAAGTGATTTAAATCTTGATTTAAATCGTGATTTAAATCAGACTGATTTAAATCAATCCACCCTGATAATTACATTTGTAAAATTCACGAAAGAAATATGTTACTCTTACCTGTATAACAAGGGAGAAATATGAAATTGAAAGTGTGCTCTTTACCACGTAATGCTTCATAAAAACTTGATAAAGTGAAGTGCTTTGTGAAGGAGGTGTCCAAAGTGTCACAAAGTTGTGAAAAATACAAGGCATGTGTTTTATGCCACATAAATTATTATTACACTATCCTCGTTTATCTATAAACTCACCGTCCCAGACGCGCTTGCTCTCTACGGACGCACTACGGTTTCCCCTGCTGACTCAGATAACGTTCATGCTTTTTGGTGATCACCTATTACAAGTTGGTTCATATTTTAAAGCTGATTTGTGTTATATGCATTGCATTTTTTATATCATATGTGCAAACGCTCTAGTTATACCCCACTTAAAGGCAAGCTGCACCCATTAATGCAACTCCTCCCTTAAAAATCACCTTCTGAGGCAGTAAGAGTCCATTTCCTGGTACAAGAAGTTCATATTTCATGAACATAAGTATTCTCTTGTGTGGCTGCCTACTACAGGAAAGTATTTTCATACGCGCTTTGAAACTTTTGATGTCCCAGGAACATGTATTTGAACTGTCTCCAAACTCCCCTCTAGAAGTATATTTACATAATACCGTAATCGGATGTTGTTCATATTGCTAGAGAAACATGAGAAGATAAGAATTGTTTTCGTTGGTTTTGAACAGTGCGTAGTTTGCACACTTTACAGTTGGAAGGTACTTATTTTGCGCAGTAATACAATACAGATGAATACGTATGTAGTGAAGAGCAAAGAAAGCATGAAAATAAGATGTATTTGTGACTAACAGTTCAAAGTGAACGACGGAAATGAAAGAAGAGCAATTTTCGGTAAGGTATATTAAAGTAAGTAATAAATAGCAACACAACGTTGAAAACAGCTCATGTGGATAGAATAGAATACTTTATTAGTCATTAGGCAACATAGTTGCAACAGACTTCGACAAGAACATTATTAAAATTGTAAAAATTATTGAAATGCAACAAAAAAGAAACTATGACTCTATTACTAACTGATAGTTAATAACTAATTGAAACTATTACTAACAGTTAAACTGTAACTGTTAGGAAACACAATTTGTAATTTATACTTCATATTTACATTGATGGCACTACCACATAACAATAAACAAAAAGCCCATTATTACCATGATTAGGATTAAGCCTTCTATTGAATTACATTTTTCAAATTTGGGTGAAGCTCCATAGTAGCAATAGCAATAGTAACAGTAGCGATAGTAGTAGTAGATTAGGTAATGGCAGGTTTAGTACTGCTACCATGTTTTGAATCCTTTACGGAGGTATGTCGTCTACGGAACTTTATCCCCAATTTTTTACCAGCTATTTACATAATCTAATTCGGGCCAGCCATCTGCGGAAGATTAGCCCATATGACTTGCTTGAAAAAGGCTCTATCTTTATCTGGACAATTGCTACATTTCTCCATCATCAGCATGTGATAGAGCAACAGATGTAGTTGGAACTATACGAGCAAATAGAAGAAAATGTTTTCCAGATATTGTAAAGCAAGTCAACTGAAGAAAGAATACATCACTGCCTATCGAAAGAAACAAATCATAGAAGAGATGTTATAATGGTGAGTACGTTTCATAGAGATGAAATGGAAGAAGTCAAAACTGATAAGATTCTTACGAAGCCAGTTGTTTTTGACTAACGATGGGACGTGCTAACGAACCTGATGCACAACTGCAAAGCTTCAAGATGGCAAAAGATCGTCTAAAGAATCCCTATATGAAAATTTTCAAGCTCTTGTTCGATGCAACATGTCTAAATGCACATACTTTTTGTAAAAGAATGGAGGAAAGCTGAAAAGACTGGAATTCCTGGTAACCCTGGCTGAGGAACTAACTGCTACTAACCAATCTCCTAACAAATTACAAGGAGGGAGATCATCAAAGCTCAAGTAAATAGGTTAGTTGAGCGACATTTCGTTCCTGATAATGAAAAAAAAAAAAAAAGTCCTATCAGATATCCAGATATATTGTTTGCTCACACCACGGGCAGCGGAAGAAATCAGAGTACTAGCATTCAGATCGTGAAGTTGGACTGTTTGTTGTGCCATGCTTTGCAAAATACCATCAATGGAAGGGCAACTGATGAATGGAGCAACCCAAAAGCATAAAAAGCATAATAGCAATCTACACATATGGTTGGTACCTTGAACATGGTTGTGGTTATCTAAGGGTCCAGAAGAAACTAATTTTAAAAGCATAATTTTAAAAAATAAAGCATAAAGCATAATTTAAAATATATAACATAATTCTTGGATATTCTATTTAACTGCGAATTTAACATATACTATATTATTTTTTTTAAAAAAATTTACAATGCAAAATCATTGAGAACATAACAATGCAACAATGAAAAGCTTACTTTTATTTCTGTAAATTTTTCGGTGTAATCCTTTGATGTGGGAAAACAAAAACTTTCCGCCAACAATGAATAGTACACAAGAACTCCACACCATATTGTTATGTTTGCCTCTCGAACTTGAGCACTTTCTGTACTTTTTGTGCACCTTTCTGTATATATGCACCTCTAAGGTGCACACAAGTGACAGAAAAAACTGATTGAAGCAAAGCATATCTCTTTACAGTGCATTAAGTAGAAAGTTCATTAAATATGAAAGAAATTGCTTCATAAAATATTAATAAATAGATCAAGATATTTAGATTATTTATGTATTGTAAATATTCTACATTATACATGATTAATGTAAAACAATGATTGAAATTAACAATAAAGCACAATAAAGTATAATTTGGAAAAAATAAAGCATAATTAAACAAAAATAAAGCATAATGTGGGTTGCTCTACTTATGAGTTCATGCGTACAACAGGTTCGACTTTCATTAATGTACTTTTTACGTAGATATGCATCTCACAGGTAAGAACATATTTAGATTATTTGCGTACTAGTCTAATAAAATATTAATACCGTAAAAATTTTTGTAAATTTCACAAATCAGTGGATTCGTACAGTAAATCTGGACCGGGTAAGGTAAGGTACAGTACAGTACAGAGTAGGATCAGGTAAGCTTAGGGTTAGGGAAGTTCAGACTCATTTTGTTAAAATTAACCGAGTGTAATTTCTCGTGTCTGCATAAGAACACTTACTAGAAGGACATTGTAAAATTAATCTGTAAACCTTTTTATTTAATTTCAAAAATAGAGACTGATATTGTAATTGGGGTTGCCAACTGGCCGCTATTTTTACCGGCACACTGCTATTTTTTTTATCAGCCTCAACTATATATTTCAAGGTTAAAAAATATATAGTATGGGTAAACTTCACAATACACGCTCCAGCTGCGCATCGATAAGTAGGACCGCTTTAAAAGGGTATAGTAGAGTAGGGTAGATTAAGATAGGGATATGTAGGGTAGGGGTAGGAACGGGTTAGCTTTGAGTTGGAGAAGTTTTGATCCAGTTTCATAAAATTAATAGTGTGTAATTTCTCGTTTCTTAGTGAGTATACCAGCTGGAGCAAAAGTTATTGTAAGTTAACGCTATAACATTTCTTCGTTTGTTTTGAGAATTGTGAGCAGGTGCCTGTAATTTTATTTCGCAGAGTTGGCAACCCTAATTGTAATTCAATTAAACAAGAATATTCCTTGTACTAAACTATATTTCTATGTGCAAGGTTGTAGCATGCTTTTTTGATCTTTATTTTTCAATAAAAAATTAATGTCACACAAAAACATCGCTTCAAATATGAGCGAACATACTTTGTCTGTCAATAAAAACTAATGTACACCTGAGAAACTTACACCGTGTGCGAAACACGCTGCAGAAGAGTGATCAAGAATAAACTGTATTATCATTCTAAGCACACTTACCCAGCAAGGCCACCAAACAAAAACTTCACCGATTTTGGAATAACTTTCGGTTCTGATTGTTGTGCCATGTTTAAAATTTAATGGCAAATCTTATTTTCAAAGATCACTAGTTTTGACCGTCGTTATACAACTACGAGCTAACAATTATCGTGTAAGGATCAGCTGTTCGGAAGTGTTCGAATAAGAACTTGCATCAGTTCAACCTTTAGGGTTTAAGAAGAAAAATACAAATCCTTTAATATAGTACGATAAAAGTTAAAATACTTTTTCTACTACTGCAAGTAAACGATTTAATTTCGGAAAATAAATGTATGTTTCAAAATGTAACATTTTAAAATGTTAACTGATTCACTTAAAACCGGAAGCGTGGGTACATTTCGACCTACGACCTTGGCGAAGGTGAGACGGATAGACCATTTAAAGTGGAAGTGTTCTTTCATGCAATTTAAACAGAATATGCTAATTATTCACAGTAAATATTAACGACGTCTTTTAACATAACTTAAACAATAATGTTTAATTTATCACTTCTAATGTTGTGTTCTCATTGACCTAAAAATAATGGAGGCGTGGTGGAAATGAAATGCAGTTCCACAATAAAATTATGCCTTTTAGGCTAAGGAAGCAAAGCCGGATTTAGCATTTTGGCGCCCCTAGGCCCCCTAGTCTGGTTAAAGTTACTTTCCTAAAAACCTTTATTAAAAAATTATATGAGGCCTATATGTTAATTGCTTAAACACCACTCCACGATGCAATTTTATCATTGCAAGTTTTTTGAGGAATTTACTTGGTTCTGGGCTCAACAAAATACCGTTGATATATTAACAAAAGATTGGTGAATAACTTTGGTTTTGTTCAATTTAGCCATTTGGGCAAATAAAAAAAAAATCTGTAATACATTATAAAATAGTTTTAATCTCAGAAACACAGCTAACATAAAGTATTTTGATAACGTGACACAAAAACCGTGTTTTAAAGTAAAACTAGATATTTTGTATGTACAAAGAGTAAATTGTACTAGTATAGAAAATGATATTTTTGAGATCAATGTTGTAACGAAGTTGATGCATAATGTTGAAAAATAGTTTAACTTTACCAACAATTATTTGTTCCAATGAACTTCAAAATCAGAATGCTTTATTAGCCTGATTTCTAAAATCAATTCAAAAAATATGTTAAGTTATGGCTATTTATTTTTATTTCTAGATATTTATTATTTTCTCTCGGCCGTGCGCCCCCTGGGAGCTTGCGCCCAAAGGCCCGGGCCTATTGGGAAATCCGGCCCTGTAAAGAAGATAGATAATTAAGACAAGTGAACGATGATGGAAGACTGAATGAGGTTGTGGGAGAAAGTGGGTGTACCTAAAGAAAACTCAGACTAAAACAGATCACCACAAACTTATTTGGTCGAGAATCGAACCAGGAATCCCATGCACCAGAGGTAAATGCGCTACCACTAAATCGCCGTGCCCCTCTAAGCATTGTGGCTCAGTGGTATTGTCAAATTGGCTCTGGTTCGATCCTAGGCTGGAGAAGTAAATAATATCTGTCCGAGAGTTTTCTCGAAATTTTCCCGTTTCTGTCCCCTATCTTCATTCCACCATCCCTTCCAACGCTATGTTTGCTGGACAATACATTAAATTAGGGACCAAGCAAACTAATTTCTTCGAGGGGGGATATTTAAAGGATTAGAGAAATTTTGGGAGGAAGCTATTTTTTGTGTACTGAAAATATTCTACATTCCTTGAGAGTGGCGGGTCTAAAAAGTAAAACCTGGGAGGGTGCCAGACCCAGACTATGATAAGTATATCATGAGTTCACTATAAACTGAAAAATATATAAATAATATCTTAAATTATTTTTGTCACTCGAAAAATTGGTGTAACTGCTTTATTTAAAATGTAATTTATAGGGCAATGATATAATTACACAACACTTCTTTTGCCTAACCTTGAGGCGGAGAGGAGGCAGTGAATTTCGTGTTAGTACTGGGTAGCACAAAGCCTAGCTGGTTTACCTTACTAGGTTCCTTCCTGTTGTGCCTAATCTTCACAAAGGGGTAGGAAAATTTAATAGTAATTATTTTTCCGACAATTTCAGTTGCTTTGAAACACCTTTGATTTTTGTATATCATATCATGTAACTTCAATTCATTTTAAACTGGGAGCCATGGAAATTTCATTTTTTCCATTGGTCAGAAATTCTCATTGGTTAGGTTTTTACTTACGGAAATGTAAACAGAAGGGAGACTAGGACAACCCCACTCGAAACTGCCAAAGGTTGGACAAAAGCCTACCAAAAGCTTTTTTTTTTTTTTTAATCTAGAATAAAGGTCCATTAGATAGAATATTTTACAAGTAAACATTAAATACACACTATATATAAGAAAACATGGTACAGTCCGCGGCATAAAATTTGTTACAAAAATTCTAAGTCCAAATGAATAACAAACTCTTGCCCAGTTTTCTTATGCATTCCCGTAATACATGTATCAATCGATTAGTTGCTCCTAGTATTTATTCCAACTCCTCCCCGTCCTCCACCTCTCCTTGTCTAAAGCAGTGTGTGTGACGTAGTACACTCTTTCCATTCAGCTGAAAAAGAAACAGGAATCAAGTTTACAACGTTATAGCTTTAAAACAGTCTTTTCCATTCGTTTGTTCTGAAATATTTTTAAGAGCCTAAATTAAAGGAAAGTACACATTCTTCCCAGAGCTTCATAAATATCTTTAAATTCATTCTTTTCTTTCTTTAAAGAGTGCAAGCTAGTAAGATGCTCCCTAAGAAATCTATGGAAATTGCCAAGAGCTCTAAAATATCTACGGACAGAAACGAGTTTTATTCAATGATTCATTGAATTTCTTTTCAGTAAGTGCAAGCAAATGTTTCAGGGGCGTCATTTGGGCAGGACAGGAGGGTGTAATTCCCCCTCTCTTGAGCTTCATAAATACGTATTTTTTGATCAAATCTATAGTAATACATTAATAAAAAGTGAAAATCTTATGTCGCCGGAGAATCTCTTCCTTCCCCCCCCCCTCACCCGAATAAAGTCTAAAAGACACTGGTTTTAACAACAAACCTATAGAGCTACGATAGCACATTGCTAAAGAGCTTACATTTGGTTTCAAGAGTCGAAGGTTTGATCTCAAGCCATATGACTTCCTGGGTGACGTTGAGAGAGAGAGAGAGAGAGAGAGAGAGGGATTCAAGTATGGAGACAGAGAGGGATGATTTGTATACACAGATTTAGAATTGGGGACAAAATGATTGGACAGCATTCGTATTATGACGAAAAGTCTGATTTTGTGAAAGATAAGAAGGGAAGTTTTCGAACTGCGAGGATCACATTAGGCAGTTGTCGAATTAATGTGGCGAACTCTTTTTAGAGCATCAGATGATTACGAAAGGAGAGAAAGATCTTCAGAACTGAGGAATTAAGATTTTAAAAAATCTGATTTCGGCGACGGGTTTCGAACCACTAACTTTGTGGTTATCGAACCATCACTTTATCCATTCTGCTACGGAGAATTCTATTACTGGTTCACATACGTTTCCCTTAGCTGCGTTGAAAGCTACCTTAAAGGGATATTCCAAAAGTTGACTCGGTGGATGCGCCGTTCAGATAGGACGTAAACCTCTTGTAACTTAGTTACAATGTGCAAAATGAGCTTCCTCTTCTTCAGGACACTTTTTAAAGCTTTAAAATTTGTTACTATTGTTTTAATTAAGTTACATTTGATAGAACCATCTGATAAAGTAGTGCTAAGCCCTGTGCGTCATTGTCTGTTATTCAGGACACTTTTTAAAGCTTCAAAATTTGTTACTATTGTTTTAATTAAGTTACATTTGATAGAACCATCTGATAAAGTAGTGCTAAGCCCTGTGCGTCATTGTCTGTTAGGTGAATGGTTAATGTAAGTTACTCCTACGTGGATGGTCCGAGCTTCCAATCAAGACCATTCTTATTGATTATTTTATTTGAGCTACGCTCATACTGTATATTCCACAAGTTCAATTTTGAAGTAATGTAGTCACAGCTAGTTTAATTCGAAATAATTTTCCAATATTATATTTGTTACTAAATTTACATGGCACTTCTCACTGTTTGTAGCCCTGCATAAATGCAAAATTCTTTTAAAAGCATATTTTACTTTCAAGTTTTATTGTTTTTTTTAATTGTCCTTCAACTTTATTTTATAATTATTTTCTATTTCTTAATTATAACATATTTTCTATTTATATTGTATTCTATGTTACACGTTTATTATTTATATTTTATGTCTTACCTTTGAAAAGGAGCTTTTGACAATTCAGAGCAGCAGGGACATACACAGGATGCAGGCCTTTGCAATCAAGAGTTTTTGCCCCCACGAAATCACTACTTTTTTGTTTGTATATATATCTAATTTTAGAGATGATGATAGTAGGGGCGGATTCAGGGGAGTGCGTTCGGGCGATCACATCCCCAAGAATAGGGAACTTTTTATACTTTTTATTTTAAAAATAAAACATATCCTAAGTATTTTTCATCTTTGTATTATAAACTTAAATAAAAACCTAAAGTAGATAGGCCTTACTTTCTTAAGAAAGTTAATTCTGCAGAAGAGCTACTTCTCCTTTTCTAAATTTGTTTTTTTTCTTTTCTTTCTTTCTTTTTTTCTTTCTTTTTTTTTTTGCAATCCGATTTGACTTCGAACGACCGCGCCTCCCAAACAATCATCCTGGATCCGCCCCTGGATGATAGACATTTTAGTAAAATATGCCCTCAATCGCTGAAATAAATTCCTGTCAAGCTTTCGATCGCTGAAATAAATTTCCGTCTACGGCCCTGCAAAACAGTGACGATTTTAGGGAGTGATGAGTTAGTAATGCCTCCCTGGAAAAAAATGAAATCTTTGAGTTTTACGTCCCACGGTTATGCCGGTTAGGCTAAAGGAGACGGTGATTATGAGAGATGAGTGAAATGGTGGAATGAAGAAAGTGGGATGAAACGGGAGAACCCCGAGAAAACCCACGAGCATGGTGTTTGTCCACCACAAAGTTCACTTGGCGGGGGCTGGGATCGAACCCGGGACCCCAAGCACCAGAGGTGAACGCTCTACCACTGAGCCACCGCGCCCCCCTGCCTCCCTGGAGCAACGACACTTCCCCAGAAGTCATATCTCCGATAATTCAGAATGTGATTTGTGCGTTATCACTTTTCACTCTCAGTGTCTTGAAACGCACCAAAAAGGAACTGTTCTGAAGTATTTACTGGTTCTCCCTATGACCCCATTTTAATATTGCCAACCTTGGAAATATACACATCTGAAATATCACTTTTTATGTCAGTGATCCCGAAAACTATCCATTCGACACAAATATAGGATATTTTCGATTCTTTATTCCTGTCACCCTCCCATTGTCAACTCGAAGCCAACCAAGGCTTATTTTGGACTTACGCAGCATCCACAATGTCACTTTTCATCTTTGCATATGAATTCGACACTAATTTCGTTCATATTTGACTACTTTTACATGTCACCTTCACCTCTTGGTAGGGATTTTTTCAGTATCTCGCCCCCACAACTATGGAGAAATTTCAACCAACTAAGTATAATTATAAATTATCATCTGAAACACAACAGTACGGGTGATCTTTTTCGCAGAGGAATTTGTTAACTACTGTTTCAATATCAATGTATTGGCTTTTTTTGCTCTGCATGCTGAAGATTGCCAAAGGGCTAAACTTCATCTGCACTATTGTGCAATGAATATAGGTTTTAGTGGTTTAATTTACTGAATACTCGCTGAGATGATGCTCTCGTCACAGGAAAAGTGAGATACAGTTATAAAAGAAAAACGAAACGAAATATTTAAGTTTTACGTCCCACGTTATGCCGACTACGCTAATGGAGACAGTGATGGTGAGAAACGAATGAAATCGTTTAATAAAGAAAGTGGGAGGAAACTGGAGAAACCCGAGAAAACTCATGCACACGGTCTTTGTCCATAATAAAGTTCATTCAGCACGAGCTGGCATCTAACCAACAACTCCATGCACCATGGGTAAAGTTATAAAACAAGAGGCGTCTAAACAAATACGGAACACTACTATCAATGAGAGTTGTATAAGATTAGATTTTTATTTATTTCATTCTAAGTTGAAATTTCAATCAATCTTGATCTTCATTACTGTTCGAAATCCACACCAACTAGTATTCCCTACTAGGGTAAACATTAATTGATCGCCAACACAAATCCAAAATCCTCTGTATAACTCCACGTTCCATTATTCCATATAAACAATTAAGAGTCCAGCGTAACCTACCAGTTAATAAGTTTTCTTGTTATTATTATTTATAACACCTCAAAAATATAGGCTCATAATTGAACCACTGATTGGAAAAAGGGAATAAGTACATAAAAATATTTTTTCCACTTTTAAGCTTTTCTCACCAATTGCAGTGCTACAATACAAGATTCTTCTTCTTGTCTTAGAGTTTGTCAGTTATTTTGCTACAATTAATCAGTTATACACTTGTTGAAACAAATACAAATACGCATCGGGAAGGTTTTTTAGCGTTTCTGAAAACTTAGGTCTGATGTACTTATTCCCTTTTGCTGGAAATAGTTGCTGCAAATAGTTGCTGCAAGGACGTGATTAATCTTTTCGGTAGACTTCACAGTCTATAGCTCCTTCACAACTTCCTTTTCATCTAAGGCTAAGTAGTTACATTTTAGACATTGAGGAAAAAGTGTGAAATTAATTAAAACCCTTCAAAGTGGAGTTACGAATCTTCAATGGACCCCATTTTGCTGTTGGCCTCGCTCAACGCACTCCCGTCACTGTTCAGGGTGCACGATGGAGTTTCTCCCTTTTAGGAATACTTTCTAAGACAGTACTAGTTTTTTTTTTTTTTTACAGCTGTTTCAATTGAGTTGTATTTGCTAGAACTGTCGGTTAAAGGAAACAAAAGATCCTATACTCAAACACAAATCATCTCTCTAGAAGCTCTAATGGAAAACGAAACGAATCGTCGTAAACATGTTACGTTCTTGAAGAGGAAAACAGCAAAACATTGATTGCACAAACGTATAATAGTATCATTTGCTTGCAAATTTAAAACTTATAGAAGTTGATGGCTTGTTAGGTGAGGGGTTAGTGAACAGGATTTTTGTACTGGTGGTCCAGGGTTCGAATCTCGTCCGTCCTTCTTACGTTTTGTTTCTTTAAGCTACACTGAGTTTGTTCTTTCCAATTCTTTAAGCTTGAATTAAATCTAATACCAGTTAGTGAATTAAAAGTAGCTAACATTATTTTCAAATACGAGACGTTATTACATGCTTGTCACTAGCTCACAATACTGAACTTTGATATAAACTCTTGCAGCCTTCATTTAACTCATTTCTTGACGTGTTTTGTTACAAAACTCATGAATCGTGGCGAACAAGATTGCTTTACCAGATAATGGTGACTGCTTTGAAACCAAATGACAAGTATGAGAATTAAACGTATCATATCTGTAGTTTGGTGTGGAGAAGAAACCAAATAGCGAACGAAAGGTTTAAGAACAACCACGTTATTAATATAAACTATGCCAAAGATTATTGACTTATATGATTAAAAAAAATCGAAAGAAATTTTGAAAGAACGAAAAATACTAACTTAGAATTTTGTAACTGGAGGCAAGGAAATCTAATTTAAACATACTAAAACATACCATTTAGCGCATATAGAGCGTGGATCTGTGCTCAAGGCGCTAGCTAATAATCTGGAGGTTCTCAAGTCGGAACCATGTGTGAATATTTTGTTTAAATTTAGAATTTTTGGTGATCATTAGTCGGCGATGACACACGTTTAATTGTCTTAAGGTATTTGAATATTTTGATCTTTCAATATTTGAATGATCAAATCTTCAATACTACTACTACTACTACTACTACTACTACTACTACTACTACTACTACTACTACTAATAATAATAATAATAATAATAATAATAATAATAATAATAATAATAATAATAATAATAATAATAGTTATTATTATTATTATTATTATTATTATTATTATTATTATTATTATTATTATTATTATTATTATTATTATTATTATTATTAGCAAAGTAATTCAATAACACGTTAATATCTTTAATTATTTCTCGATAACTACTCGAACTTAAGACGTCCTCGAATCTAAGTCGCACCCCGATTTCGCTGGGCTAAATTAAAGGAAAATAGTAATATGTTATGGTTTTACTATTACTAAAGCACTCTTTGATATTGGTCATTTTCGATGATTTTATGTATCCCTCTCCCCTCTCCATGTTGGGGGCACGGTATGACAAAAATTATCCCAGGCCCGAATGTCATGTACGTTGAAAATTTGATCGAAATCTGTTGGATGGTTCAAGAGTTGTTCTCTTTATTTTTATATATTAATCTCTCCTTCTCTTATCCTCTCCTATGTTCTACCGTCAAAGTGAAAATATTAAAACAAAAGTTTCTAGGCCCGAACGTCGTCTATGTTGAAAATTAGATCGAGATCGGTCAGATGGTTCAAGAGTTGTTAAGTTTTATTCACTTTTATAGATATATCCCCTCCCCTCCTCCTACCCTACGTTCTACCATCAAAGGGATATGATAAAAACCACCCCAGGTCCGAACCTCATCTATGTTGATAATTTGATTAAGATCAGTTCGGTGGTTTAAGCGTGATGAAGTCATCAAGACAGCATTTTTATTTTTATTTTTTTACATAGTCCCCCCTTCCCCTCCCCTACATTGTACCGTCAAGGCAAAAAATGAAAACATCGCAGGTCCGAACCTTATCTATATTGAATGTTTGATTGATTGGGATCAGTCGGATTGTTCAAGAGTTATTAAGTTTATTCATTTTCATATATCTTCCCTTCCCTCTTCCGCAAGTTCTAATATCAAAATAAAATAACAAAAAGCTTCCCAGGTTCGAATTTCATCTATGTTCAAAATGTGATTGAGAACGATCGGGTAGTCCAAGAGATATTCACCACCGAACATTGTCACTTTTATTTTTATATTTATAGCTGTTATGTATCTTCCCCCTCCTCTCCATGCTCTATGTTATTCCGTCAAAGTGAAATGGTAAAATCCATCCCTCGCGTTAATCGAGACGGGGACATATTGCCTCATTGCTGACGTCCCCATTAATCCCCCTACTCATACCCTTTAGTGTGTTTAAGTTAGTTTTTTTTTTTTTTTTTTTTTTGTCTTCAGTTGCAAATTTCTAACCAGGGATGATATCGAAACTGCACCTTGAATTGGAAGACATTCTATATATTTCCTGATAGGACATCTCGAGCAAGTTCCAAAACAGGTGTTCGTTTCTTGCCCGGAAGTGACCCCGCCTTTGCAGGGGCTAAAATATATAAAACATTTTGACCTATTTTCTATAGCAGGTGTACACAAAGTACGTTGCTACCCCTAAAAGTTGAAACCTATGCTAAAACGCCAAAACACCTGTTTCATCATTGTAAAAGCATAATTTAACGAAGTGAAAATATTTGCCCCAGGGTCTCCGCAGGGCCCCAGGTGGGGTCCAACTCAAAATTTGAAATTGAAAAGAGGAGCAGGTAGCATATCGTTTGAAAGCTAGTGTTAAAAGAAAAACGATAACAGAAGTCTCACAGCTCTAATCAAGCTGTGTGCGAAATGGCGGAAGATTCAAAATTTGAAAACAGTGCATGGCCACCACTAGAATTCCAAAACAGTGAAACAGGTGCCAAAATTCTAAAACACGTATTTCATTATTTGAAAAGTGCTATTTATCAAAATGATAATGTTTACCCCAGGGCCCCCGCAGGGTCCTAGGTGGGGTCAAACTCAAAATTGGCAATTGAAAAGAGGGGCACGTAGCATATCGTTTGAAAGCTATCCCGCTACAACTTACCGAGAGCCCGTTTGGTAGAAGCGATCTAGAAACCTCTAGACCACGTGGCTGTTTTGCATTTACAAGTGTCGTTTTGATGTGAAGAACCACATAGTTCGAAATTTGTTTCAAAGCTTTAGGTGTAAGAGGTGGTCATGAACTTTAAGATTCAGCATGTAGACGTAGTGTAAACACCCCGCCATTTTGCACAGGATTGGTGTAGAGACGAAAGATTGGTTCCATACGCAGTCTGTTTTGAGAAACTTTGAAAGAAAATACTACTTAACCCATTTGAAAATGTGTAGTTTGGCCGCTGCCCGCATATAGGGGCTCCAGTACATACGTTTTCATTTCTATACATTGAACGTTTGCAATGACGAATTTAGAAAGCCAGCAACCCTGACCACAACATTCGACGGAGCCGTATCTTCTAGACTGCTTCTACCAGACGGGTCGTCGGAAAGTTGAAGAACGATAGCTTATAAACGATATACTTTTTGAAGCCTTTCCAAATGAAAACTTCGAGGTAGACTCCGCGTGGAACCCTACGAGGACCCTGGGGCAAACATTTTCATTTAGATAAATTGGACGTTTTAAATACTGTAACACATGTTTTAGAATTTTGACACCTGTATCACCGTTTTGGAATTCTAGTGGTGACCATGCACTGTTAGCTGCAGACTGTTTTCAAATCTTGAATCTTCCGCCATTTCACACAGATTTCGCATTGAGCTGCGAAACTTCTATTATCGTTTTTCTTTTAACACTAGCTTTCAAACGATATGCTATTTGCCTCTCTTTCAATTGCAAAGTTTGAGTTGGACCCCACCTGGGACCCTGTGGGGACCCTGGAATAACCATTATCATTTCAATAAATAGAACTTTTCACACAATGAAACACGTGTTTTAGAATTTTGACACCTGTATCACAGTTTTGGAATTCTAGTGGTGGCCATGCACTGTTAGCTGCAGTCTGTTTTCAAATTTTGAATCTTCCGCCATTTCGCACAGAGTTTGATTAGAGCTGTGAGACTTCTGTTATAGTTTTTCTTTTAACACTAGCTTTCAAACGATATGCTACTTGCCCCTCTTTTCAATTGCAAATTTTAAGTTGGACCCCACCTGGGACTCTGCGGAGACCCTAGGGCAAATATTTTCACTTCGTTAAATTATGCTTTTACAATGATGAAACAGGTGTTTTGGCGTTTTAGCATAGGTTTCAACTTTTAGGGGTAGCAACGTACTTTATGTACACCTGCTATAGAAAATAGGTCAAAATGTTCTATATATTTTAGCCCCTGCAAAGGCGGGGTCACTTCCGGGCAAGAAACGAACACCTGTTTTGGAACTTGCTCGAGATGTCCTATCAGGAAATATATAGAATATCTCCCAATTCAAGGTGCAGTTTTGATATCATCCCTGGTAAGTTATTTTTCTTTGTTTCAAAATTCTCGCATTTTTTGAATGATAATACAAGTAAATAATCTTTGACTTGTTTTATATTAATAATCTGAGTTGTTCTTAAACCTTTGGTTTCCAATTTTGTTTTGTCTCTACACCAAACTACAGATATGACAAATTTAATTCTCATACTTTACATTTGATTTCAAAGCGGTCGCCATGAACTGCTTAAAAGCACTTTTCCCGTCACGAAACACCCAGCAGAGGGCGTACGATATCGTCTACAGCAATGAGAGGAAACTCCGCCTTGTTACGTGACGTCACATGAAGCACGTTCCGTTCAAACACCTAAGCAAAGCTATCATTTTGCTTCTGGTGTGAAAATGGCTCACTACGAAGCTTCTGTTAAAAGCAGCGTGATTGCTTTAATTGAGCATGCGGGCATGAACTATAGCGAGGCAGGCGCGAGATATGGCGTTAACCGTGCTACAGCACGGAGGTGGTGGAGGAGATATGAGGAAACAGGATATGTAAGACGTAAAAGAGGAAGTGGGCGACAAAGAGTTTCCTCTGCCGAAGAAGACCAGAGTGTAATTGCCCAATGCCGTGAGCACCCTTTCATGTCTGCCCGATAGTTACGAGAGGAAACCAATTTCCCAGGCGATGTTACGACTGTCCGTCGTAGACTCAAATCCTTTGGTTTGAGATCATACAGGGCAGCTGTTAAGGAGCGACTAACAGAAGACCACATGGTTGACCGTCTGGCGTTTGCACAGTTAAATATTGCACGTGTGTGGGACGAGGTCGTTTTCACAGACGAAAAAATATTTTCCAGTGCAAACTTCGGGCCGAATCGTGTTTACCGCCCCCCTGGAAAAAGGTATGCCTCTGAATACGTTTCCCGTTCTGGTCAAATGGGACTTGTAACTGTCCACTGTTGGGCATGGATATGCAAGGCTGCAAATTTCGGCGCCTAAAGGCCCACAAGTATGTGGAACATCTGGATGAAACGCTTCCGGAAATAAAAGCTCATGTAGGTGACGGCATATTATATTTGCAACAGGACAATAGCTCGATACATAATTCAAATGTGGTTCAGACATGGTTGCAGAGGCAACCTGATGTCGAAATAGTTGACTGGGTTCCTCATGGAGCAGATCTGAACTCTATTGAAAATATGTGGGCCTCTGTTGCATGAACATTGCGGGAAACCTGGTCGAACAATCCTCCACGAACATCTAATGATCTTTGGGAGCGTGTTGAAGATGCGTGGTCGATCTGTTGCACCCAACGCTATATCTCTCGCCTGATGGATTCAATGCCACGGCGTATGGCAGCTGTAATCGAGTCCCAAGGGGACTATACACACTATTAATAAATGCTCGCCCACAACACCATCAGCCCTCTCAAGGGCTACCTAATTCGACCCACTTATTAACAAAATTTTATGAAATACATTACGCGACACCAGTGAATGTAAGTGTCTCAGTATGTTCTGCATTAATAAAGAGGCTAACGTGCGAGACTTGGTGGCCGAGTGGTATTATGCTTGCTATGTAAACCAAAACCGCCTGTAACAGTGGTTCGAATCTAGTGAAGAAGACCCCTACTTTTTATCACCAGGGATATTTGCAATACGCCTTCTGCTATGTCCGCCTTCGTACGGTCTATTATATGACACATAATGTGGACCGCCATAAGTTTTTACTTAGTAAACAATTTATAAATATATGAACAAATACCTAGGTATATTAGAGTAACAATGGAATATAGTACTTTCGTCCGACTGACGTCGCTCTGCAAATGTTCATTGTATTACACCGGAAGATGAATTAAATAAAGACTGGAAAATTTGATATAAAAATTAATACGTAATAAGTTAAAGACAAAATATATAATTATAATCTCATATTTGAAAATAATTTCGACTATAATTAATCCTCTACCTGCTTTCATAAATAATCCAAACCAAACTTCGAGGTTTGGAATGCACAAACTAAGTGTAGCTAAGAGAAAAAAGTAACAAGAAGAGCAGAGATTCGAACCCACGACCACCAGCGTAAGAATTCCTTTTACTAACCCTTCATCTATCAAACCATGACGTGAACATGACTTTTGTAAGTTATAAATTTGTATCCAAGAAACACCATTAAGCGTATGTGCAACTACTGCTTTGCTCTTTTTCTCTTCAAAAGCGTAACATGTTTAGGACGATTCGTTTCGTTTTCCATTAGAGTTTCGAAAGAGATTATTTGTGTTTGAGTGTAGGATCTTTAGTTTCCTTTAACCGACACTTCTAGCAAATACAACTTAATTCACACAGCAGTTAAAAAAAACTCGTACTGCCCTAGAAAGTATTCCTAAAAGCAGAAGCTGCATCATGTATCCTGAACAGTGACGTAACTAACGGCAGTGCGTTGAGGGAGCCCAGAGTAAAACGGGACCCATTGAAAATTCGTAATTCCACTATTTTTCCTCGATGTCTAAAATGAGACTACTTTAGCCTTACATGAAAAAGAAGCTGTGGAGGGGACTGTGGAGTCTACTGAAAAGATTTATCACGTCCTTGCAGCAACAACTTTAAGTTTTCGAACAGTAATGAAGAACAAGATTGATTGAAATTTTAACTTAGAATGAAATAACTAAAAATCTAATCTTATATAACTCTCATTGATAGTAGTGTTCCTTATTTGTTTAGGCGCCTATTCTTTTATAACTTTACCTATGGTGCATGGGGTCCTTGGTTCGATCCCAGCTCACGCCGAATGAACTTTATTATGGACAAACACCGTGTGCATGAGTGTCCTCGGGTTTCTCCCGTTTCCTCCCACTTTTTTCATTAAACAATTTCATTTATTTCTCACCATTACTCTCTCCATTAGCATAGTCGGCATAATCGTGGGACGTAAAAAATAGATATTTCATTTCATTTTTCTTTTATAACTGTATATCACTTTTTCTGCGACGAGAGCAACATCTCAGCGAGTATTCAGTAAATTAAACCACTAAAACCTATATTCATTGCACAATAGTGCAGATGAAGTTTAGCCCTTTGGCAATCTTCAGCATGGACAGCAAAAAAAGCCAATACATTGATATTGAAACAGTAGTTAACGAATTCCTCTGCGAAAAAGATCACCCGTACTGTTGTGTTTCAGATGATAATTTATAATTATACTTAGTTGGTTGAAATTTCTCCATAGTTGTGGGGGAGAGATACTGAAAAAATCCCTACCAAGAGGTGAAGGTGACATGTAAAAGTAGTCAAATATGAACGAAATTAGTGTCGAATTCATATGCAAAGATGAAAAGTGACACTGTGGATGCTGCGTAAGTCCAAGATAAGCCTTGGTTGGCTTCGAGTTGACAATGGGAGGGTGACAGGAATAAAGAATCGAAAATATCCTATATTTGTGTCGAATGGATAGTTTTCGGGATCACTGACATAAAAGGTGATATTTCAAATGTGTATATTTCCAAGGTTGGCCATATTGAAATGGGGTCATAGGGAGAACCAGTAAATACTTCAGAACAGTTCCTTTTTGGTGCGTTTCAAGACACTGAGAGTGAAAAGTGATAATGCACAAATCACATTCTGAATTATCGGAGATATGACTTCTGGGGAAGTGTCGTTGCTCCAGGGAGGCATTACTAACTGATCACTCCCTAAAATCGTCACTGTTTTGCAGGGCCGTAGACAGAAATTTATTTCAGCGATCGAAAGCTTGACAGGAATTTATTTCAGCGATTGAGGGCATATTTTACTAAAATGTCTATCATCCAGGGGCGGATCCAGGATGATTGTTTGGGAGGCGCGGTCGTTCGAAGTCAAATCCAAGTCAAATCGGATTGCAAAAAAAAAAGAAAGAAAAAAAGAAAGAAAGAAAAGAAAAAGAACAAATTTAGAAAAGGAGAAGTAGCTCTTCTGCAGAATTAACTTTCTTAAGAAAGTAAGGCCTATCTACTTTAGGTTTTTATTTAAGTTTATAATACAAAGATGAAAAATACTTAGGATATGTTTTATTTTTAAAATAAAAAGTATAAAAAGTTCCCTATTCTTGGGGATGTGATCGCCCGAACGCACTCCCCTGAATCCGCCCCTACTATCATCATCTCTAAAATTAGATATATATACAAACAAAAAAGTAGTGATTTCGTGGGGGCAAAAACTCTTGATTGCAAAGGCCTGCATCCTGTGTATGTCCCTGCTGCTCTGAATTGTCAAAAGCTCCTTTTCAAAGGTAAGACATAAAATATAAATAATAAACGTGTAACATAGAATACAATATAAATAGAAAATATGTTATAATTAAGAAATAGAAAATAATTATAAAATAAAGTTGAAGGACAATTTTAAAAAAATCAATAATGCTTGAAAGTAAAATATACTTTTAAAAGAATTTTGCATTTATGCAGGGCTACAAACAAGTGAGGAGTGACATATAAATTTAGTAACAAATATAATATTGGAAAATTATTTCGAATTAAACTAGCTGTGACTACATTACTTCAAAATTGAACTTGTGGAATATACAGTATGAGCGTAGCTCAAATAAAATAATCAATAAGAATGGTCTTGATTGGAAGCTCGGACCATCCACGTAGGAGTAACTTATATTAACCATTCACCTAACAGACAATGACGCACAGGGCTTAGCACTACTTTATCAGATGGTTCTATCAAATGTAACTTAATTAAAACAATAGTAACAAATTTTAAAGCTTTAAAAAGTGTCCTGAAGAAGAGGAAGTTCATTTGCACATTGTAACTAAGTTACAAGAGGTTTACGTCCTAACTGAACGACATCTACCGAATCAACTTTTGGAATATCCCCTTAAGGTAGCTTTCAACGCAGCTAAGGGAAACGTATGTGAACCAGTAATAGAATCCTCTGTAGGAGAATGGATAAAGTCATAGTTCGATGACCACAAGGTTTGTGGTTCGAAACCCGTCGCCGAAATCAGATTTTTTAAAATCTTAATTCCTCAGTTCTGAAGATCTTTCTCTCCTTTCGTAATCATCTGATGCTCTAAAAAGAGTTCGCCACATTAATTCGACAACTGCCTAATGTGATCCTCGCAGTTCGAAAACTTCCCTTCTTATCTTTCACAAAATCAGACTTTTCGTCATAATACGAATGCTGTCCAATCATTTTGTCCCCAATTCTAAATCTGTGTATACAAATCATCCCTCTCTGTCTCCATACTTGAATCTCTCTCTCTCTCTCTCTCTCTCTCAATGTCACCCAGGAAGTCATATGGCTTGAGATCAAAACTTCGACTCTTGAAACCAAATGTAAGCTCTTTAGCAATGTGCTATCGTAACTCTATAGGTTTGTTGTTAAAACCAGTGTCTTTTAGACTTTATTCGGGTGGGGGGGGGGGGAAGGAAGAGATTCTCCGGCGACATAAGATTTTCACTTTTTATTAGTGTATTACTATAGATTTGATCAAAAAATACGTATTTATGAAGTTCAAGAGAGGGGGAATTACACCCTCCTGTCCTGCCCAAATGACGCCCCTGAAACATTTGCTTGCACTTACTGAAAAGAAATTCAATGAATCATTGAATAAAACTCGTTTCTGTCCGTAGATATTTTAGAGCTCTTGGCAATTTCCATAGATTTCTTAGGGAGCATCTTACTAGCTTGCACTCTTTAAAGAAAGAAAAGAATGAATTTAAAGATATTTATGAAGCTCTGGGAAGATTGTGTACTTTCCTTTAATTTAGGCTCTTAAAAATATTTCAGAACAAACGAATGGAAAAGACTGTTTTAAAGCTATAACGTTGTAAACTTGATTCCTGTTTCTTTTTCAGCTGAATGGAAAGAGTGTACTACGTCACACACACTGCTTTAGACAAGGAGAGGTGGAGGACGGGGAGGAGTTGGAATAAATACTAGAAGCAACTAATCGATTGATACATGTATTGCGGGAATGCATAAGAAAACTGGGCAAGAGTTTGTTATTCATTTGGACTTAGAATTTTTGTAACAAATTTTATGCCGCGGACTGTACACGTACACACATCTTACCAGCAAAGTAGGAACTAAAGTGCCTAGGCATTGTTCGTAATACCTAAGAGTTAAGCAATGCAAACTTTTGGAAATAAAGTGTTCGGATAACGTGGTACAATACTTCACTTCTAATAAATCGTTACTCTCCCACATTAAGCCGTAGATTTATCTTCGTGACACTGACAGCTCAACCAGAGGCGTCATTTGGGCAGGGACGAGGGAATTACTTCCCTAAGTTTCAACTCTATTTATTTTAGTTACTAGTATGCTAATATATTAATGAAAAACGTGATACTTTACCTTATATCGGTTGAGCATCTTGCTTTCCCCACCTCAAGCAAAATCTGATATGAAGTTGCTGAGCCCAACAATAACGGATTATTAGTTAGTAGCCATGTTGTCTGGTATAGGGATTAATTTCTTGGAATAGGGTAACATATAAAATATTTGATTTGTTAATTACAAATCAGGCCCGTGCTGGGATTCTAACGTTACCAAAAGAGCGTCTATAGAAAGGTCAATGCATATATATATATATACATATATATATATATATATATATATATATATATATATATATATATATATATATATATATATATATATATATATATATATATATATACAGTGGCGGCGGTTGGACGTTAGAAGTGCGCGGGCAAGACATGATCTGAACAATTGTATATCAATGTTAGATTCCCTGGTTGTTTCTAACACTGTTTGATGAAAAGTTGTATAACTAATAGGATATTATCTTTTTTCACTTAAAATACCGTATACCGTATTTCTATTTTATTAGGTAAATTCATAAGGGCAATACAGGTAGGTACTAGCCCTTTATACTCTTAAACAACGAAAGTGTAAGAAGAGATTTGAGTTCTTGCTCATGAACATCTTAAAATTCTGTCTGGAAAATTCTGTGGTCAGATTATTTAATAAATTTGCAAAACAAATAAATTGAAGGGATAATATTAATCATAGTAATCAATAATACGGCTGTTTTGCAGAAGTTAAATTCAAACTGGGAATTAATGAACAATTTATACTTTTAATTCAACACATGGCATTAAATGAATGTTTTTAATCTTAGAAAATGAAATACAATAAGTACTGCAAGCATATGCTATGACATTTAAAGAAATATGCAATTGCAATATTAATTGCTTTGAATTGCAATTAAAACGCAATTCCTGTAGTTTTCTTAACTCCATGGGAAGACAAATAACTAATACGTACTCACGCAACGACAAATATCATATGGCACCATTTCTTTCTATGAAACAGTAATACATACAAAACCTTTACCAGGATGTCCACATTCTGGAAAATAAGTGAAAGTCAGGGAAAGGTCAGGGAAGTAAAAATGTATCAGGTGAAGTTAGGGAAATGGCAGATTGGTCAGGGAAAGATCGATTTAGGTCCATTGTTCAATTACTGAATTTATGAAATAGGGTTGATTTCTTTACTGTTACTGGATGCAAAATGTAGTGTTCTCAATGATTATATTGAGGGAGTCAGTGTTCTCTGATATAGTTGTTGAAACTAATTTTCTGCGAAAAACACATCTAACTACATCCTGGCATATTTGCTCAAAAGGGTAGACGCTGTTCTAGAATAATTTCATGGTGCCAAGAGGATTTCTGGACAAGTGGCTGAGAACGCGAAGAAATAGTATCTCTAGCTCACAGTGAAAGCTCAGACTGAAGAATTTAAGGAACACTCGAATGAATTCATAGCCAATGATAGAGATAGTATTGGATTTGATGAGTTTTTTTTACTTAGTCTTAGGAAATGGAAAGAACTTCGTTGACTTATGGTCAGTTATGAAATGTGTTTTATCTTCTTTCACGGAAACGCATTTTTTTAAAAGTGGTCTCACAATAAATAAAATTCTCATTGTTGACAACTTACAAGAAGAATCTCTGGTGGCTCAACGGATCATATATGATTCTGTGATGAGAATAGATGGATCATCAGGATTAATAATTACAAGAGGTGTGATAAATTCAGTGAGAAGTTCAATGAAACAATATCAGGTGTATTTGGAAAAGAAAAGAGAAATAAATGCTGGAGACGAGAATAGGAGAGAGAAACGGAAGATTCAGCAACAGCTAAAGGAGCTAGAGGAAGAAAAGAAAACTAACCTGCGAAGACAAGGATAGTCAGATCAATGAGAAGAAAACTATACGAGAAAGTATTAAAACAAATTTCTAAATTTGTTGCATTTAACAACTGCACCAGCAAAAGTATGTGTTACATAATGTGTGTGTGATTTTTTTTTTTAATAATCAGTAAAACCATGTATGAACTGTTTATTACTATAGGCAATATTATAATGCTGTTTAATTGGTATTATAATGTATAATTTTTTCATATCTTAAGTACTCTGTATACTGCACACTTTCGTTTGTAACTTTACATTTTGTGTAATATGTAGTCCTAATCAATAACGGCCTAATGCACATGTTTGTAAATTTACATTCCTTTGGAAAGAAAATTGAAAAAGAAAGAAACAGAAGTGGAATAGAGCAAGGCAAACTTTGAGGGGTGTGGAAGCTGGGGTTTCTTTCTTTTTTCTATATTTTTAAGTTATTCAGGGGCCAGGGAAATCTGGAACTTTCGTCATGGAAAGTCAGGGAAAAGTCAAGGAAAAGTCAGAGATCTTTTCTTCAAATTGTATGGACACCCTCTTTACATTTCCAAATGAAATTATATAAATTAGGGTGTCACTTCAAAAAAGTGGGGGGGCAACTGCCCCCTCTTGCCCCCCCTAATCGCCGCCCATATATATATATATATGAAACGTCGGGAGATGATTCCTGGTACCGAGATAAAAAAAAAAGAATAGACCAACCTGGGTGTAGAAATGCCTCTGAGCTATGACCACCCGAAAATTTTCGAGAAAATGCAACAACAGCCATACTCGAGAACAAAATGTCGGATCGAAATCGGGTAAAAGGGAATGTCCATTATTTTTAGTCGTAGATTTCATCAGTGTACAATCAGATGTAGTGCAATGGCGGTGCAAGGGTGACTCCCAAAGAAACTGGAGTATTCCTTCCAGTATTTTATCAAACGTTGAATGAGGAAAACGAACAACAATCAAGTACAAGATTTCAAAAGTAATAGTACATCGTTCAAGTTAGAACACTTCGAATTCGAAAGACAAAGGGATATACATGTGTGATTAATCTATTTTTCTCAGCACAGAATAAACCCTCGGGAGAAGAATTTAAATGAAGTCTTTAACGTATCACAAGTTTATCTTCTAGGCTAATGGTAATGGATGTCAAATGAACGGCTTTCTGTTCAAGTTACGGGTGTGTGAAAATGGAAAAAAATAACTTTGAACCAGATTAGGTTTATAACGACAGTCAGGCGGCAAAGATCATGTATGATGAACGAGAGTACAAGTGATTCTTGACATGATAACAGTGATTTCCACAGATACGTACTGCTACACAGGCAGGACGGTAATAAATAAGGCCCTACCACAAAACTATCCACTATACCGCATCGTGTGCTCACACTAAATCTCTCTGCTGATCGTTTACAAGAGTTGCATGTGGATTTTTACGCCCTACACATGGCTATTGCTAGTTTCAGGACGGTGTCTGATCATTCCCAGTACGCTGTCTTCAAATTCACTGTCCACATAGTACGATTTCAAGTAGGAGAGATTGAAGAGACCCTATCTCCCGAAGGCGAATATGAAGGCGTGGAAAAAATAGAAGGACAGTTACTTACTCTCTTATGAGGGGGACGGTCACGATATAAACACCTTGCCTCTTGTCTATTTTCCCTTGCATCTCCATGAATGAAGTGTATATCTGCCTGCAAGTGGACAGGGTAATCTACCATTGCGCAGGCACGTACAGATTAATATAATCAATTTTACTTGAACACCAACGTCTACACTTGGACACAACACTCTACCGTTGTAAGCAACACTTCATATCCTGTTATACGGCAATTCCACACGTAATACCAAAGTATCGGACTCTGTATATCACTCACAAGTTGCGTTAGATGCTCACCACAACATAGCCACGCTAATGCATGCCTTCCACATCAAAACTGCTATACAGCTTTCTGCGAGCCACTCGCAAGTGGTACACAAGGGACGATAATTCCGATAAGTGTGCTATCGATACGTCTAAGCAAAAGTGTCACATTTTCTTTCCTCCGTGTAGATATTTCATCCAGCTCCAAAGTACATAGAAAACTTCGAAAAAGATTTTACACAATTTGTTGCATGTGTTTTCTTCTAGAAAATTTTTCCAGCAGTGAAAAAATCAATATATAAGTGAGATACACTACGACACTATTTTGGTATATTCACAATAGGGGTGTAGTTTTTTGTAGCTCCGGATTAAGGGGCGGTTTGCCAACTCCAAGAGAAGGGAAAAGTCCCTCGAAAATATCCCTGGAAGAAGATTTACCTAACGGATAAATTAAGTATACCGTCCCAGTGCATTTCTTTGTATCGTTATGCAACATACACAATATCACGTATTTTGTCCATTCATGTAGCTTCTGTGCACAGAAGTATCAAATTCCACGAAATAGCATATTACGAGGAGGAAACATTTTAATGCAGCTTACTTTTGCCCAATATGTATTCACGCAATATATGGGAATCCCTGTGTCATATGGAGAACCTCTTGTACACTCGTTCATCATATATGATCTTTACATTTTTTGGATACTACATGTTGTTTCTTTACATGCCACCTGACTGTCCAATACACAGTCGTTTTAAACCTATTTTAGGTCAGTTATATTTTCTATTTTCACACACTCGTAACTTGGACAAAAAGCCGTTCATTTGACATCCATTACCATTAGCTTAGAAGATACACCTGTGATACGTTAAAAGACTTCATTTAAATTCTTCTCCCGAGGGTTTATTCTGTGCTGAGACAAAATAGATCAATCACACATGTATATCCCTTTGTCTTTCGAATTCGAAGTGTTCTTCTAACTTGAAAGATGTACTATTATTTTCGATTGTTAAAATATTGTACTTGATTATTGTTCGTTTTCCTCATTCAACGTTTGATAAAATACTCGAAGGAATACTCCAGTTTCTTTGGGAGTCACCCTTGCGTCGCCACTGCACTATATCCGATTGTACACTAATGGGATCTACGACTAAAAATAATTGGCATTCTCTTTTGCCCGACTTCGATCCGATGTTCTGTTCTTGAGTTATGGCTGTTTTTACTTACTTTCCGACAAATTTTCGTGTGATCAAGGCACCAAAAGGAGGCATTTTTTTCACTCAGATTGGTGTATACTTTTCGTTTTATATCCGTGTCAGGAGTCACCTTCTGAAGTTTGATATGTTAATTAAGTTACACCCTGTATATAAACGGGTGCCATTTTATGTATTAAAATCCAAGGTTTGTTTAATAACGTCAATAGCTAAACTGTGAAAATTTCTTTGCTAGAGAAACAATTTTAGTTCTTGTAAGATTTTTTTTTCAAACAAACTGAAGCTAAATATAATACTAATAAATCAATATAGCTATATTTTAGAAATACAATAGGCACTGAAAATTATAATACTACTCTAAAACACACAGGAAAAAATCACAGGACAAGGGCGTAAAGGATGCACTGTACCCTTCACGGGTTCTTTACCAACAGTAAAACTATGTATTCATCGTACACAACTCTGCTATACAGAAAAATAAAACCGTTTCTCTTTGATGTAGTTTCGCAAGGGCGCCTTTAGCAACAGTAGCAGTATGTATTCATTGTACAGAACTGTGCCATACAGAAGAATAAAACCGTTTATTCTTGATGTGGTTTCGTAAGGGCGCCTTATGCAAAGGGTGCACTGTACCCTTCACGGGTTCTTTACTAACAGTAACATTATGTATTCATTGTACAGAAATGTGCCATACAGAAGAATAAAACCGTTTATCTTTGTGTATTTTCGCAAGTGCGTCTCGTGTAAAGTTCGCACTACTTATCATGGGTTATTTATAACGAATGTAAGAATTTATTATATAAAATGTACCTCTATATATAATGCGATGTTTCGGAGAGCGCGCCGGGACATGTCCCGGTGGGCCAGCACGGGCCTGTTACAAATCAACATACTTTGGGGAAGAATTAACAATAAATTGGTTGTTATTATGTTTTCTTTAATTTATTTGTCTCAACTGCTTTTTAAAAATTGGAATTATTATAGTCATTCTATGTCGTTCATATTTTCCATAATACATATTTACCTTTTATATTTTCCTGTTCTATCCCCACAAAAGTATCATCCATTAAAATTACGCTTGTGTCATTTTCTTTCTATTTATAATTTCTTCTATTTTCTCGTAATTTTCTCCTACTACAATTAAATAAATTATTACTTGTAAAATGTATTAGATGAAATAGATCAAAGTTTTAAGTGCTTGAATACAATTATTAGTAGAGATAGAAAGAATAAATGAATGTTATGTTTGTTGTTTAATGGTAGTACATGTTACATTGATAACCACATATAATTTAGTCAGTAGCGCACACAGAAATTTATTTCGGGAGGGGTCCAAACTCAATATGATGGTACTATATATTAAAATTCCTAAAATTGCCCCTAAAATTAGGTTAAATTTACACAAAAGTCGAAATTTCTGGGGGAGTCAGGATCCCCAGGACCCACCCCCTGAGTATGTCCCTCAATTTAGTATATATTAAAAAGATAATAATTATAGTAAGTATAGAAGAATTATATCATATTCCTAACAAAGAAACAAAATTGAATAGTGTTACGAAATTAGGGAGACGACACTATTCTTTTATACTTGCTATTTTTAAAACTCATCAACTTTCATGTAGCCAGACAATGCAACATATGATACGTAACAACACATATGACATTTGTTTTTCCTCTTACATAAGTACTTTCAGCTTGATCTATTTAATTTCCTACCCAAAATATTTTAGGGACATGTCCACCCGGCCAGAGACAACCGAGTCTTCGAGAAATTCATGGCTCCTTTGGAAAAATATTCAATTCACACACTACAGACAAACATCATGTTGACGCATGAAGGTTTGTTAATATTAATTTCTGGCTCTTTCAGCATTAATTTCGTTCTCTCCTTTGCTTTGAAAACAATTGTGGAACAACTAACAAAATTCTGCGGTCTCACCAGGCAAAAGGTTCGATTTGTGGTTGTAGCTCACGTAGTTCTGTACCATGTTATAAACCAGTGATTTCCAGCATGTTTTGACTGACGATACACTTAGATTAGGTTCTGTACTATTCATTTGATACATAAATAATCCAACTTAATGACCTCAAATTTGATGTAGCTTGATACTGAAGTTTTCAAGGTAAAAATAAAATGTTTCGTAAATTTATTTTTAAATTGTAAAATTTCACGACACGTTTGTTGGAGACATTGTGCCGATGAACAAGTGGACGCTATTGTATCGGGTCATTGTCGGTTCATGATTGGCCCGCAACCAAAAATTCGGCTTATTATCGGGTACACTATCAGCGTATTATCAAGTTGCATGCTTATTGCTGTAGATCCGCATCTCACGTAGATTCGGTGCTGACAAGGAATGCTAGTAAGGTGGCATAGAAGGAATTAGAAAGAGAATGTTGAGAAAATTAACGGTAACGCCGTTATGTATATACAAACAAGCTTACATGTACAAAGACCAAATCTATAACACTTTGTATTAAAAACAAACGCTATATTACTGAATCCATGTCCCCACTCCCCCAAATCAGTAAATATATTTTATAATCTTTTATTTCTGTTAACACATCACTTAACGTTATTCATTAGATTACCCTATGCAAGTAATGGACACAACAATAAAAAATGGAGACCATTTATTCAGTATTGTAGCAACGGTGCATTCATACAAAAATCTATAGCGTGGTCATGCAGTATAGGAAAAAACAGGAAGTTTGCTTGTGAAAGATAAATAACAATTACTCTTCTATCTCTGCTATTGATGTTCATCAACAATTGTCTATATCCCCTTTCCGCTTTTATCTCCGAGAATGTATCTTTTATAACATACGGTAAGTTTTTCCAGAAATACCAAAGCAAGGACGGTGTGTGGTGCTAATCTGCAGTAGTATGGAGTGAATCCTTTCCATAACGCAAAAATGCCTTCTTTCTGTATTATTTTCACAAGAACATCGCCTGTTCCCTTAAATTCCGGTTTACCGTCAATCCATTTCATGTTTTGAATCCTGAAAAAATAAAATAAATATAATGAATGTACTATTTAACCGAGGCTGTCTTGAGCAACAATTTTACACTCAGTGAGCTCTTAAATTGCATAATTTCGTATGTGTTGAGTGGAACATTATGAATAAGGAAAGGAAGTCGTAACACTATTACTATAATTCCATTGAAGACACATTTCACTTACGTTAATACTACACATTTTACATTAAACTTGTTAATTAATATGAACCCGTAAGTACCACGCGGAGTCTGTCAGACTCCGCTTTCCGCCGTAACTTCCCGTTCTACCGCCTCTCCCGATTGTCGCTTCCTCTAACTTCTTGGTTATATCTAGTGTGTGTGCGAAAATTAACATCGTGTTTTTAGTTGGTCCGTAATCTATTGTTCGTAGTCTGACAGACTCCGCATAGTACTAATGTGGCAAAAAACATGCGTAGTACTTAAGGGTTAAAATTATTTCATTTCTCTACAAATGAAGTCACCCTGGAAAACTAGAGAGTTTACCTGCCATATTCCCTTACCTTACCTTACCATACAGCTCTACAGCCCTGGGTGGGCTTTGGCTTCATTCACCAGGCGCCTCCATTCTTCTCTATTCTTTGCTTTTCCTTTCCAGTTCTTAACTTTCAATATTCTCAAATCCTTGTTTACATTCTCGTACCATCTTTGCTTTGGTCTACCTCTTCTTCTCGTGGAGAATATCTTTTCATGTAGTATCTTCTTTGCTAGTCGTCCTTCTTCCATTCTTTCTACGTGTCCCGCCCATCGCAGTCGTTGCGCTTTTATAAACCGTACAATATCTTCTCCTCTTAGGATGTCTTCTATTTCTTTGTTGGTTCTGCTTCTCCATTCGTTATTCTCTCTGATTGGCCCGAAAATCTTTCTAATTATTTTCCTTTCGAATATTCGTAGTTTTTCTTCGTTTTCTTTGGATAACGTCCATACTTCTGCGCTGTAAGTGACTATCGGTCTAATTGTCGTTTTGTAAATCTTCATCTTGGTTTGCCTGCCAATGCTTTTGTTTTTGAGTATTTGTGCATTAGCATAATACGCCTTGTTTCCTGCTAGAATTCTTTCTTTGATTGTCGTTGTCATGTTGTTCCTGTTATCTATTGTCATTCCTAAATATCTAAATCTGTCTACTTCTTTAAATGTTTTGTTTCCTATTACAAACCTTCCGTTTCTTCTCTTATTTTTATCTGATGTTATGTGCATGTATTTTGTTTTTTCAATGTTTACTTGCAGCCCCAGTGGATTCGTTAGTTCTTCTAGTTCGTTGTAGAGCTTCCTGAGTTCGTATTCCGTTCTCGTCAAGATGGCGATGTCATCTGCATAGGCGCATATTTGGCTGGTTTTATTGATAATTGTGCCTCTTTTATCTATTTCTCGTATTGCAATATGTAAGGCTATTATGAATAAAGTTGTCGACAGCTCGTCTCCCTGTTTTACTCCCTTTTTGTACTCGAATTCTTCTCCTACTCTGTGCCCTACTTTTACTTTTGCTGTAGTTTGTTCCAGGATTATTTTAACTAAGTTGCTCAGTTTTGGGGGGATCTTGAAATGTTCTAGTCCCTGTAGAAGACCATTTCTATCTATACTGTCGAATGCTCGTTTGTAGTCTATGAACAGAATGTGTATATCTATTCCATGTTCATAGCACTTTTCTATTGCCTGTTTCATCACAAATAGCTGATCTGTTGTTCCTCTGTTTATTCTAAATCCACTCTGGTACTCTCCGATTATTTCTTCTGTAAATCTCTTTATTCTGTTATTCAGTATACTTGTGAATATTTTATAGACTGTGTTCAGTAGCACTATTCCTCTATAATTTGAGCAATCTGTTTTGTCTCCTTTCTTGTGTATTGGATGCAGTATCCCCACTTTCCAGTCTGATGGTATTGTTTCTTCTTCCCAGATTCGTCTGATCATGTTGCCTATTTCTTTCGTCATCTCTGTGCCTGCATATTTTATTAGTTCCGCTGTTATGTTGTCTTCTCCGGGGGCTTTGTTGTTTTTAAGTTTCCTGATAGCATTCTCTAGTTCTTCATCACTTGGTATTTCTACTGGTTGATGCTCTATGATATTTCTTCTCTCCATTACTTCCAATTGTAGTATTTCACTTTCTTCTGTTTCTGATGTTGGATTTAGCTGCTTTTTAAAGTATTCCGTCCATCTTTGTATGATACCCTGTTCATCGGATATTATGTTTCCTTTTTCGTCTTTACATCCAATCGGTTGTGCCTGAAATCCTTTATTCATGTTTTTGACTGCTATGTATAATTTCCTTGTTTCGTTTCTTCCACTCATCTCTTCAATTTCTTCTATTCGTCGTTTTACCGTGTCTCATTTCTTCTTTCTACATATTTTGTTTGCCTGCCTTCTCATTTCTTTATATGCTTCTATGCTTGCTCTTGTTGATCTTTGTATCATTTTCTTTCTTGCTTCGTTTTTCTTTTCGATTGCCTCTTGACATTCCTCGTCGAACCACTGTTGTCTTTTTGGTTTTCTCCATTGTCCAAACGTTTCTTCTGCTGTTTCTGTTATTATTTCTTGGATTTTATTCCATTGTTCTTGCACTGTTGGTATTCTCTCTTCTCTTGATTTATGTGCCAATTTTATCCTTATCCTGCGTTTATATTCCTCTTCCTTTTCCTTGTTTTTTAGTTTGTCTATGTCCCATTTTGTTTTCGTGTTTTCCCTATATACCAATTTCCTACTGATCTTCTCTCTAAGTTTAGCTTTGACCAGATAATGATCTGTGTCGCAGTTGTATCCTCTGTAGCTTCTTGTGTCCATTATAGATGAGGAGTGTCTATTGTTAATGAGGACATGGTCTATCTGATTGACCGTCGTGCCATCCGGTGACGCCCACGTTCCTAGATGTACTCTCTTGTGAGGGAAGCATGTACTTTTAATTGTGAGATTGTTCTCTATTGCAAACTGAATAAGTAGGTTGCCATTGTCATTACTTTCCTCGTGCAGTGAATGTTTTCCTGTAACCTTGATTCGGGCATCATTTCTTCCTACTTTTGCACTGAAGTCTCCGATTACTAGTACTATGTCGTATCTGGGAATCCTGTTACACGTCTCTTCTAGTTTCTCGTAGAAATCTTCCTTCACTGCCCAGTCTTTGTCTTCTGTTGGGGCATGTGCTGTTACGATGGTGATGTTTCTGAATCTTCCTTTCATCCTTAGTTTACTTATTCTCTCGTTTATTGGTGTGAATTGTAGTACGTTATTTCTGACATGCTTAGCTATCATAAAGCCTGTACCAAACTGACCGGTTTTTCCTTGTGTTCCGCTGTAGTAGATAGTGTAATTTTCGTTATTAATTTTCCCCGTGTCTGCCCATCTTATCTCTTGAAGTGCTATAACATCTATGTCCTTCATGACTGTTTCTCGTGCTATTTCTTCTGCTTTACCTGGTATTAACATTGATTGGACGTTCCATGTCGCTATACTCAGATCCTTAAATATACATTATGCAAATTGCAGTGATCTATGTTGATACAACTTATTAGACTTCCAAACTATGCTCTACGTACGTATTGAAAGTGTTATATGGAGGAACGTGTCCGTCTGTCGACAGATATCAGAGACGGTAAGAAATATAGAGAAGTGGTTTTCTGGAATTGATTCAGCATCCCAAGAATAAGTTCCATCTTATTAGTTAAACCTATATTAAAACCGGAAGCGGTATAAATTAACCGTTTCCAGCGTCAACGTTGATCGCCATAGAACAAAAGCGGTAATAGATAGTGACAAGTGGATTTTTGGATTCGATTCAATCTATCAAGAAATTTATTTATTACCTTCAGCTCTACCTCTCTCCTAAAGCAGAAATTGTTGGAAACTACTTCCGGTTTCGGTATTGATTTTAGCTGGTTGGTTAATTGGGGTTTAGCGTCCCTTTCGGTATCAAGGCTATTAGAAACGTGAACCTACAGCTTAATGTGGGATTCGAGCTACATGAGCTTCTGCTAGAAAAAGAATCCGGAACTCACGAGCTTGCGTACGCTAACCATATAGGAACGAGGCAGCTCTTTGATTTAATTAAGCATAAATGGTAAGAGGTATCGAGATATCTTTTAACGCCGTCATAGAAGCCCTTGCAGTAGAACTTCAAATGGAAATGATTGATTTAAAGTGTAGCGAGATTTTAAAGAAAAATATTGAAATTCGTTATTACTGGGATTTTATAAAAGTATTTCACTCACGTAGTTTGATCAGTTTTATAAATTTGCTCATGATATTCTTTCCACTTTCGGAACTACTGCTCTTATCTGTGTGGAAAAAACATACTCTAAAATGAAATATGCAAAAAAAAAAAAAAAAAAAAAAAAAATACAGATCCAAGTTAAAATGAGGATTTGAAGCCGCTGTTGACAATTTCCATTAGCTAGTAAACTTGATCCACAGCTGCAAACAATTGTCAGTGGAACGTTACAGCTACAAAAATTTCATTAATCATAATTAGACTTATAATGTTTAATTTCATTGTGTGAATTACCTGTGTATGTCACTTATTGTAGATAAAACTCATATTTTTAACTACAGTGATACGTCTACTAGTAACAACTTAAGAAGGCTACTACCAACAATAGGATTTTCCAGTTTTACTGATAACACTCAAATCCAACACTGTCAAACGGTATTTCTCAGGGACAGTGCATCCATGTACTTAATCGATACAGCAACCTCGTTAGGTCATTCTTCATGTAGGACTATTGAATATAACGCAGTGGTGTTCAACATTCAACATTTATACAGATAATATAATGAAAACGAGCTAAAACGGCAGTTAATGGTTTTGCATTGTGGAAGTTGAATCGTTTTCTGCGTTGTTCGCCGGCTGAGAGACCACTGTCAGGCTGTTAAAACAATTATGATAGTCCAACCACTTATCTTTAAGCTGCTTGTAGTGTTAGTAGAATCATCATGGCACGGAGTGGAATTCATCGAGAGCTTGGATAATCACCAATCTTCCTACGCCATTGACCCCTTAAGCTATACTCTCTCCCATTTGTAAAGCACATATCAATGTATTTTCAAAACCGAAACCGAAAATGGATTTTGATAACCGAAAACTGAAAATCGATTTTCAAAATCGAGACCGAAAATCGATTTTTGAAAGGACCCCGCTCAGAGCTTATAGAAATCCGTTAAATTGGCTGGTATTGCAGTATGTATGTTGTGTATTTTGGTCTCCTGATGAAAAGTCTCAATGGACACGAAGCCCGAAAACCCCACGTTTTTTAGATATCCGCAAATTATTATCGTCACTTAAAGGTATACACTCCCTCGTAAACTTAAAATAATAATTAGGTCGACATTTTATCTATGAAGTATGAACGAGTCTCACTAGGGTATACTAGAGTTTTTGGGGTCGATGATTCCGAATGCGAGGTCGGGTAACCTCCATCATGTCAGGTTAAAGGTCATTTGAAGGTCAAATCGGGAGGGAACGTTGCAAAAATTTGAACAAAAAGTACATAAATGTTTGATCCGAATATGTCATTTTCTTGACCCGACAAGGTCACATCAAGATCAATGCATGGTCATTTCAAGGTCAAACTTGTAAAACCATCGGGAAAATCTGAAAAAAAATCATAGATAAAGTTTTAGGGTAGTATAAAAAATGACGAATTGCCGGCCATGGAAGTAGAAAATGGCCGATATTAGGGTATTGTTGCACTTATAAGTCCGGTGCTAGAACATTAGGTGGTTGTGCATATGTAGCCAGTGTCGTATGGCTTTTAGGATGAGTTCTACAACAACAAATCCAATGCCTTAGTCCAGCTCTACTAGAATACATACAAGATGCTGATAATCGTAATGTGAACAACGATGGAAATGAAGGCGAAATACGGGAGTTTGAAGTTCAAGAATGGTGGGATTTGAAATGCAGAACAAACCTTTATTGGAGAAGAAGACATTGCAAATGAGTGACTGGAAAACTAAATGGACAATATTAATTTTAAATCCGATTAACACCGACCTCGGATTTAGAATCAGCTACCCTATAATTGTATCTATGATTTTTTCCAGATTTTTCCGACGTTTTTTCACGGTTTACTATAAAATGACCCTGCAATGACCTTGAAATGTCATTGTCGGGTCAAGAAAATAACATAATCGGATCCACCGACTCAAAAAAAGAAAAAAGCTTTTTGTTCAGATTTTTGGAACATTCCCTCTCGATTTGACCTTCAAATGACTTTTAATCTAAAGTGATTGAGGTTACCTGACCTTGGGTTCGGAATCAGTGACCCTAAAAATTCTAGTAGATATATTCTAGTGAAACTCGTTCATACTTCATAGATAAAATATCGATCTAATTATTATTTTCAGTTTACGAGGGTGCGTATGATTATAAGCGACGAATCAGTGGATATCTCAAAAATGTGGGTTTTTCGGGCTTCATGCCCATTGAGATTCTTCATCAGGGGACCAAAAATACACAACATACTGCAATACCAGCCAATTTAATTGAAACCGGATTTCCGTAAGTTCTGAGCGAGGTCCTTTCAAATTTTTGAAAAATCTATTTTCGGTTTTACAAAAGTTCTATTTGGACAGCATTAGTTTCTATTTATGGTCTACTAGCTGAAATGCCCGATCTTCGCACGGGGAAAATAGGTTTATGGAAAGTATTCTTCATTTCCCCCCTTAGGGTATGTATGAATGTTGAAATTGAATTTAAACCCATCTGGTGTGTCACTATTCATCTTAGCGGGCCCAAAAACTATGAATTGGATATGGATCGTTTTCAATTAGTTTTACGTCTCCCCTTCCAACTCCACCACTCAGCCCCATGTCAATGGAGGGTAAGTTTGGATTTAAAGGGCATCGGCAATGTCACTCTTCATCTCAGCGACCCTGAAAACTATAGATTTCACACTAATATCGGTCGTTTTCGATTACTTTTTTTTATATCACCCTTTCACAACTTCTCCCCCTTACCGAAAATGTGCTAAACTCGTAAGTTAGGCCAGGACCCACTCGTGTACCAAAATTATCAAAATCGGAGCAGCAGACTAGAAGGGCTTAGAAAACAAATATCGTTATATTCATTTTTATTTATATAAATTTAGATGTTAGTGTAACCTACGAGACGAGATTTGGAGCTGTTTCGTCTCGTAAAGGTCTCTTGAAAGATCTGTCTCGTTTAGAAAAGTATTTTTATTCCTTTTAAAAGAGCTCTCTTGTCTTCTATCTCGTAGCGAAAATTGTCATCTCGTCTCGTGAGTAACACTATACTATGTAGAACTAACGTACCTTGTTTTTGCTATATCCACTGGCATAGAAGCAGTAGTTGTCACAAGACCTGATATCATTCCTGCACAGAAGTAGCACCAGAGGTTCTCCACAAAATATCCTGTGAAAGAAAATACATTTTTCGTTATGAATTATCCAGATTATCATTATGAATTATCCAGATGAGAGAGGATCACTTCCAAGTTTATACATTATATGTTTACATTAAAAGTTTTTTTCTCGTATTGCAATAAATCACTTGGAAATATGCTACAATTTGACTTCATTATTAAATTACAGGCTCACCACTCACGTAACAAGAACAGAGTCGGCTTTAAACAGTGATTCACATCAAAATAGTGAATAATCGTTGTTGATTGATTGATTGTTAGAGCTTAATGGGGACGTCAGCAACGAGGCTATTGGCCGACCATACTGCAGATTAAGATTCAAAATTAAACATCTAAAAAAACATGTATATAAAGTCAACAAATAATAAAGCTGATTGTAGTATAGAAATTAAAAAGAGAGGTCGCGAAAAGGTTAAAAAAGTAAATAATAAAAAAATTTAAAAAACTAGAAGAAACAAACAGCAATAATAGAAGTACATAACAGGAAAAATCTAAAAAGAAAAACTTCAGAGCAAGTTAACTATTCTTATCTTATGAAGAAAAGTGTGAATACGTCACTAGAGACCACATTAGTCCCTAAAAACTTATTAAGATATTTTAGGTAGTCCTAAACGTTTCCTGAGATCTGAATATTCCGGACATTCTACAGGAATGATTCTAATACTCAGTGGAACGATACGATCTTCACATTACAGACGCTCAGCACAACGTGCTAGACAGGAATATGTGATATGAGAGGGACGATACGTAAGTCAAGCCAGGATCACATCGTCTCGGTGACTAGTACGCGACGACGTCTACCAATTGCACAAAATAGGTATCACTGAGTGGCCTGGTTCCAATTAGCTTGCCAGCAGAACACATCACTCAACGAAAAAAAGTGCTAAGATCAGAGCACGGAAGAAAACGCTCCTGTGCTACATCAGCCAATGTGGAGTTCTTGGCTGCTGTGCCGGTACGATCTTGTCCCGGCACCGAGTAGACAACAATCACTAGGACATACTAAAGACGTTCTACAGGCTTATAATAACGCTTTGCGAGTACGTGCTGAAAAAAAATGTGCTGAATACTGAAGTGCATGATTAAACTGCTGTTAATAACAACATATTCCTTATGGGCTCGTTTCTGGAAGGTAATGTACCGCAACTCACCACGAATATGCTCTACGAATTCTGATTGGCTGCGAAGACAAGTGTCAAAACTTAAACAAGTTCAAAAAATTAGCAAGTGCTTTCATAGAATATAGTCTTGCTCCAGTCTTCAAATCGATTTAAATTGAACATTTATTATCAGAAATACAAAAACAAGGAAACGGATAGAGAAAGTCAAAATATTAAATAATACTTTCGACAAAGTGTATACTACCAAATATCTGGGATCAATATCAACAGACCAGAATCTATCCACAATGAAATCAAATGCCGACTGAAACCGAGAATTCGTGTTATTATTTAGTTCAAAATCTTTTGTTGCCGAGGAATTTGAAACTTACAATATATAAAACGATAATTATGCGTGTTGTGCTGTATGGTTGTGAAACATGGTCGCGTACTCTGAGGGAAAAACACAGACTGAAAATATTTGAGAACAAAATCCTGAGACGAATATTCGGACCCAAGAGGAACGGGAATGGGGAAACTTCAAAACTATGAACTACATAATTTATACCGTTTACCAAACATTGTTAGGATCATCAAATCTAGGAAGCTCACGTAGCCAGAATAGAAGAAAGTAGGAATGCTTTCAAAGTTTTAACTGGAAGTTCAATCGGAAAACGTCCATTAGAAGACCTGGCGCATATGGGAGGACAATATTACGATGAATCTCGCAGGAAAAGGAATACAAAGTAGAAACTAGAACTAGTTGGTTAAGGACTGAAATCATTGGAGAGCTTTTGTGACCACAGCATGGAACCTCCGAGTTCCATAGACATAGAATTAGTTAGTTACAAAACTTGGCATACTGACTTCAAAGATTATCCCTCGATACAACCTTGACTCTAGGAGAAATTAAAATTATACTCAAAATGACAATAAGTTCTATCTATAGCCATGTTTTCAGATCTTGGGAAATTGACACAACATTTTTTTTAAATTAACAAGTTGAGTAACTATTGGAAATCTCTTCGGTATTCAGTCTAACAATTTAAAACTGCCTACGCAGACACCACACGATTTTGAAACAAGGGTATTTCCATATAATCCATAATAGTTTGCTCATGATCTTTCGACTGCAGACTGATTTTCTTCACTCCCACACGAGAAAATTTATGAGAATATCACAATATATTAACGATAGATGCTATAGGATTCATGACGAATAACACAAATATGCAGTCTTATTTTACAGTGGCGCTAATTTCTGTAGAAGTTCAGGGGAAGTTCTGTTATTCAGGTATGTGTGTTTCGTTTTCAGATGTCCAGATCTGGAAAGGGGGAACAATCATACTTTAGGGAGTACGACCACTTTCACAGCTGAGATTGACTCCTGTGGAAGTAGTTGTACGTAGCTTCCATGCGGCACATAACTTTTGTGGTTAGATTCTCCAACCAGCTGGAGAGTGATTTACAATTATATCAAAAAATTCCAAATTTACTCTGAAACGAAGGACAAAAAGTAAAAGTTATTTATAAACTGTACCTCGATCATTGAGAATAGAAAGAAATAGGAATTATTATTATTATTATTATTATTATTATTATTAATTAATTAATTAATTAATTAATTAATCACTTAACAACGCATTGCCAGCGGCAACGGGAAATAATCTAACGTAACACCAATAATTCAAATAGTTTATTCAGAAATTCAACATGTTTATGCAATCTGACCATACAAATGAATTTCCGATTAACAAATTAGTAAATACATTCACCCTCCTTATTTATATCAAATTCTTCTCATTAATAAAAACTTGTAATCAATTTCTCCAATTACTTTCACAATTGGGTGGACCATCTACTTCTGCTTAAAAAAATAATTAATTAATATTGTGTAGTACTAATTATTTTATTTCAAATAAAATACCTCTTTTTCTTGATCAAAATGTATTATAAGAGTTAAAATTTTATATAAAAAAAAAAAGAACCAAAGAAGTGTATGCGAAAATTATTACAATAAAATATATAACCTTATAACATATGGTTTGAGTTACCATATTTCAAAAATGAAAATCCCGGAATGTACTAAATTACGAAAATCTTAGAAATGCTTAAAATGAAAACTAGTATTATATACTAATTTACTTTCTTCTATCAGATAGATTGTTCAAGTATTATGTAATCACATTTTTAGTCATTTAATAGACCTTCTCCTCCTAGTTAAGCAAACCTAAGCAGATGATTTACCCCCTCCCCCTGGTAAGCAATTTTCTTTTTTTAATTTCTCAGGATCTGTTATGTTTCGTGGCTTTCAGTGTGTTTTCTCCCACCTCATAAGCTTCTATTAAAACAATACATTTTTCTACTTGAATAGTTAGCGAAAAATTACCAAACATATCGATCAGAAATTATTGATTAAAATATTTCAGAAGCAAAATGCAAATTGAAACAGAGTACTGAAGATAACAATAAAATTGAGGAGTAAAAACTTTTGTCTGTGGCCCAATGAAACGAATGCTTCGTTCAATGTCGAAATAGTTACATCGTGAACTTAATTAAATTTATGTTTTATGTATTCAAGCTTTTTTCTACTTTTGAATTGCCACACTCAGAAGTTGAAGGTGAAACAAGCAAACTATGATATTCCCTTCTTTTCTTCTTCGCTGAAATTCGGGACATTTAAGCGTCCCGAGAAATATTTTCGGGACGCTGGGACGCAGATCTCGATTCCGTGACAGTCCCAGATTTTCCGGAATGAATGGGAACCCTACAGATGGTGCAATATAAATTTTCTGTAACCATAGTAACCAACCGAAAATTATACTTTTAAATATGCATAGTTCTCATTTTACATATCTCGGCTATTTGAAAATAGAAATTCATGCAGTACAGGTTTCGGAGAAAGTAAAGTTTTCGGATTAAAACTGAATTTCGGAGGAAATCCGGATTTTGAATATAATCTGGATTTCGGAAAAATTGCGTTTTTATGAATAATTCGCGCATAAAATCATAGTTACTCTTCTATAGAAGTGAGCAAAAGATAACACAGAATACTACTTCTACGAACAGAGATCCACGAAGATATTTGAAAACAGCTCATATGACCAACAACATTGCCACGGGGCATTTTGAAAATAATTACTTATCGTGTCAAAAATTCTTATGTGTCTGATTCTGTATGGGCCATTCTTTTCAAAATCCTGAACCATGTCACAATTTGCGGCCCACCACTTCAGGAAATTGTCTTAAAATCTTATTAGAGGCTCAGCCAAATAAAATGTCAGTTAATTGTTGGTGATTTTTGTTTTTCCTCATACGCAGACTAATAGGTAATACATACAGATTTCCTCCATTGTATACTCTTCTATGTCTTCTATCTGCTGCAACGAATCCTTTACTACGTTGTGTTTGACTGCATGGCTCTTTACTTGTGTTACAAGTGGCAAAGATTTGAAACTGAGATGAAAAAATGATGCTACAATGTAAAAATTAGTTCCACAATCGATTTTTGGAAACCAACACATTACCAAGATTATGAACGATAGTTTGTTTTATACATTTAATTGTGTCACTATCTGATTCACCTGGAACCCCAAACGATAAACCTTGAAACATTTATTCTCGTTCGTAGTGACGTAGGCAAAGGGTATACTTGTATTAGAGACCTCGGCCCGAGCCCAATCCAGCCCGAATGTACCTAGGCCCGGCCCAGTCCGGGCCCGAAAAGTTTTGGAGATTTTCGGCCCGAGCCCGGCCCGGTCCGATAAGTTTTTTAAAATTCTTGGCCCAAGCCCGGCCCGGGCCCGATAAATTTTAAAAGTTTCATTTTGTAAATTTTTCACGGACACACTTCTTCAACGTTTGCTTTTATTCTAATTATCGTTTAACGAAAGTCAATAATTATTAAAGAATTGCAATTAATCGGCCCCTGCCCGGCACGACCTGAAGAGAAATCAGTGTAGGCCCGCAAAAGCCCGGCCCGGCCCAAAGAAATAACAGAGTTGGCCCGCCCAAGCCCGGCCCGCGGACCGGGCCGAGCCCGGTCCGTGCAGGTCTCTAACTTGTATGAAGTCCCCTATCATTACAGTGATATTGAAAATGAATTATGCTTGCATGCAGTATGTTGCATCTGAGGTCCCTAATGTTACGAAGTTCTTTAATGTCTTATTTCGAAATATTATACAATGATTGTATAGTCATTTATGTTCAGCAAACTTCCTGCCGGGAAGCTATATCTTTAACCCAGAGGAGGCTCTCTAATGTAGGCACAAAGCCCCAATTAATATGAAGATATATATATATATATATATATATATATATATATATATATATATATATATATATATATATATATATATATATATATATATATATGGGCATTTATTTCTGTACAGGAATGGGGAATGACTGAACAATAATTTTAGCTTTTTTAATATGGAGTCTGCAACCCTGGCTAGTGTCCATGACAGATTTGGCAATATAACGTAAGCAATGATGCTTCATGTACCCCGTATTCACGTGTTCTGGCTTGGCTCTTTCTTGCATTAGCCTGACTCACAGAATAGTCGTTCAAACGCCTATCCTTGTATACAATGTAATGTTGATTATGCGGCTACACTGGCTGCACATAAGTAAGATGGGAGAAATTCGTTGCTGATCCCAGGAAAAATACTGACTCGTATTATTTCAAGGGCGAGGGGATTCCGTAGTAGATTTTTTACGCACTCTGTATGCTCTTAGCCACGCTCATATGCAAATTATTATCAAGAAAAAAAATAAAGGGCTGCTCACAAAATTTGGTCCTCAGAGAAGATACTCTTCCATACATGTGGGGTTCTTTTTGCTTTTCTTTCAGTAAGGTCCACCTTCATATTGTGTCAAATTAGCAATTCATTTAGAAGTCATCGAGAAAAGTATCAGCGCGCATTGAAACTATTTGATTAAAACACAACTACTTCACGATACAAGGTACGACCGTATATTTGAGTTATCACAATTCTATATATTGTTACTCAGTTCACCTGTATTTATCAAAAATTCCTTAGATTGTGAATAGGTTGCCAACTGAGCGACATTAACAACTATTGCTCGTGTAATTGTGGGTATAGCTCCCCTCCAGAGAGTGAATAGTCCCTCCTCTCGTACAATCCTTACCAAAGCATCAACTACATTTTTATAGTTACGTCGTTCTTCTGGAGGCAATTTTCCATCTGCTGTCAGTCTAATCAACGCCACCTAGAAGAAAGGAAACCTTTCACATTTAAATGTTCAGAGAAGTTGTTTCCTAGATATTAAGGCAATATTTAAATAATTTAATTTCGACTTAACGGTGATTAAGTGTTAAGTTAGACAGAAAGTAAATATTAGTGTATACGAAGCAGTGTGTTTCAAGGCATATTTCTGTAGAGTTCTCTTCCTCACAGCTAAAATAAATTAAATTGCGACTACGTGTAACTCGTATGCAAGGTACACTGGCGAAAATCCCGGGGGGAATGAGGGGGACATGTCCCCTCCAATCTTGGAACTGAGGGCACTGTCCCCCATTTCAAATGTGTTTTTTTTTGGGGGGGGAGAAAGAAATGTGATGATTTGTATCCCATTACCACAAAGGAAAGTGAGATGAAATTGATGTCTCCGCAGAATAAGCCTCAAATCTGCCCGCCTCCCAATGTTGAAGACAACTCTGCTCCCCTGATCCTCCACAGCATTGTTTTTCAACTTCATAAATATTTTGAATATCGATTAAAAAAAAAAAGATTATGGGAACGGTCTAACCTGTCCCCCCCCTCCCAATGTTGAAGACAGATTTGCGCCGCTGACAAGGTACAACCTTTAGCAAGTACTATTTAGGACAGGTCTCTGACCTTTTAACCCTTATCCGGGCAAGCTATTTTTGTAACGTAGACGGCAACTGGGGCCTTACCAACTCTATTAGCCTTACCAACTCGATATGTTCATGACTTTAACTTCGACTAAAGATAGAAGAATTCAGAATTTTATGTCATCGAAATATGTATGGTTATTGAGAAATTCGAAAATAAATATGAAGCTACTGGGCCTGGGAGGCCCCGGTTGCCCGGATAAGGGTTAATTTTTTTTTCCTGCCTTCTCCTGATAATGTTTCCTGGAAGTAAGCTTGATGTGAAAGCATTGCGAGAACAACAGCAAATCAGTAGCGTCATTTCAGATTTGGCTCGGGGGGGGGGGGGGCAAGACCCCTTGATCTAAGTAAAATTTCGCTTTTTTCACTGACTTACTAGTAGTAGTAAGTTACTACTATGGTAAGGACGGGGCAGATAGACGGTGGGGGCAGACGGACAGGAGTTAAGAAATATAGTAATAGGAAATATGCTAACCTGGCAACAGTGAGTTGAGTCATGTATGGTGTTTGGTTATGGTTCGTGCTTCACATCGTAGGAGTAGAATTCACTGAATATCGTACGTGTACAGCACTACTGCGAAGAAATTGGCAACAATTACACAGAAGCAAGTGTCCCAAAACGTGATTTCTAAAAGCTTGACTTCAGAAATTAAATATTTGACAAGGAAGGAAAGCTGCTGAACATTTGCGGGAGGAGCAGCAGACAATAGATGGATAGTCACACGCACCACTAAAGTAAATGAATGTTACGTGCCATCTATTGAGTAGGGTCAGACATGTTTGAAACCAATGTGTGTGCGGGGCAGACGGACACGCAATTAGCGGGGCAAACGGACAGTGACCTAAATGGTTAGTATGAAGTAGAAAAACAATATTTCTGTGTATGTATATTACTTAAGAAGCTTGTTTCTTATTTGTACTACCATTTCTTCCAAAGATGGTACGTTATCAAACTCGCACAACACACAGATGCAAATAGGAAAATGAGTCCATAACCGCTGCTGTTAGAGCCGTACGTGAAGACAAGATGCCTGTCAACTGCAGCGACAACTTTCAATGTCCCTCGTAATACACTACGATGACGCGTTATGTTATCGCACATAATCTGAAAGTTTGGAAATCATACAACATTTTCAGCGCAGCATAAAATGAATTGGAAAAGCATCTACTTGCTTTGGACGAAATGGGATTTGGGTTAACTCTACGCGAATTATGGCCTACAACTTTGCTGTTGAGAACAAATACAAACACATATTCGATAATGATGCAAAAATGGCTGGTAAAGATTGGGAGCATGGTTTAGTACAACGTCCCAAAACACTTATATAGTGCGCGTGTAGCGCAATCATTTTCCTATGCTACAGCTAGAAGTTTAACTCATGGAAACGATATCTCGAGGGAGAAGACTGGGTAATGTGTACAGGTTGTTTTTTTCTGGTTCCATGTAGAGTGCGATCCAAATGGTCATGATGCATACTTTGTACGCATTCATTGTAACAATGTTAGTGGCTTATAAATTGTAACTGTAACTGTCCGTTTGCCCCACTATTTTTGTCCTTCTGCCCCACCCCATGGGGCATACGGACATCTTGCATTCTTGTATACTAATTGTTCAATATATCCTTGACTAATTGACAAACTGATTTCTTTGTTATACTTTTACTTTGTATAAAGCTTACTGGTTTGTAAGAAATATCTTGAGTTCTCTTCGGTCATTCGTAATTATACAAGCAACAGAAAACTGCTTAGCATGTCCGTTTGCTCCGCCTTTACCATATTCTATTGATAAAATCTATATAAATCTCAAACTCAGGGGGAACAAATGCCCCTCCCTGCCCCCCTAAATGACGCCCCTGCAGCAAATAGTAACTGCCTCTATACATTCAAGAAATTTAACACAGCGTTGTCGATTTTCGTCTTTAAAATTATCGTATATTACAAGAAATTATCGTATATTCGATATGCACGTGATAATTGTAGAAACAAGTATAATACTACTAATAATATATAATATATAATAAACTTATCTAGTAATCTTTAGTTTCGAACTCCAAATCGGAGTCACTGTCCTCACCATTCTTTGCCCTTATTAACATTACTCTGAACAACAGCAATATTTTCACCCTTTCGTAAACGTAGGTGAATGTAAAGAATAGATGTAGAGGACTAGCCCAGGAGAGTAATGCTCACGGAAGTAGGAACGAAAAACACAGTTCTGATTGGTTAACGTTATCCATTTCTTGCCACGTTGCATTCAAATAGCAGATATCAAACAGTTGCCCTTGTCGGTCTTCGTGGCTGAGTGGGTTAGCGTTATATACTAATAACAAATGTCTGTTTTGGCGTGAGTTCAAACCCGGCCCGAGGAAAGTTTCTTTTACATTTTTATAACACTTTTTAAATTAAAATAATATGAAAATAATACTCAAAAAAGTGATTTACTTACTTTTGTGCAGATAAGTAGTAATAGTAGTAGGAAGGGGTTAGAAACCCTGCAGAGCTCGTTTTGTTCCCCTTGTACTCCATGATATAAGGCTCGTTTTGTTCCCCTTGTACTCCATGATACAAATTTTGTGACCAACTTAAAACAACTGGCTAGGATAGAGCGTAAAACAGCTGGCTAGAGTAGCGCGCGAAAAAACGTACTTCCGGGAGCATTACTCTCCCGAGCGGGTCGTTAGATGTAGGGTTGCTATTTACCTATTCTTAAATCGTTATTGATTTATTTTAGTGGGAGTGACTGTTAAAAACCAGTGTATGTGTTTTATAATTATTTAATGCACATCTACAATTTCCTTCCAAATTAAGTGTGTGTTCTAAAATAATCGTATATTAACCTATTATCGCAAAGGCATTATCATATATAGCATTAAAGCTTAAATTATCGTATGGTTGGCAAGCCACATTTAAAGGCCTATCGCCTCAGGAACAAAAGTCTGCTAGTAAGCCCTCGTATAACCTCTTCAGTCCCCTTGTCGAGCCCGCTGAACAAATTTCAAGGTCACGTTGTATTATTGCAAACTGGCCAAATGCACTCAAGTTCCGTCATCAAGCTCGTTGAACTTTGTACTTTATCTGTATGTGTGAGTCATGCGAGTTTCGCTTTTCTTTTGTTTGTTTTGTTTTCGGAAGTATGGCTGGACGTCCAAAGAAGCGAGAAGCTGCATCGTCCTTTCACAAAGGTACGTCTATTCATTATAAAACCTGTTTTAGGGAATACATTTCGCTTCTGTCTTATCAAAAAATGTCTGATATGTATTATTAGCAAGACATTTCATTGATATGAACTAACGTGTGTAAATATAAGACGTCATTGTTGGCGTGTTCAGCCGGCTGAACAATCGTACGCAACTGATAAAATTCTGGCTAATCCTTGTACTACTGAATCGTATTTGATTTTTGTTGTTACTTTCTAGAAATATTGAACAATTGTTTGTATAATTGTTTAGGCTTGTAGCCAGGGTTGGATGCTTAACTAGCTGGAATTGTTGCTGTATTTATTTAATTGTATGAATTATTTAAATGTTAGTTTCGTGTTTTTTTTAGCTATTTTTTCTCTAGAACTTTGACAATTCTGGTTAATTAAAGAGGAAACTTGTTTCGATTTCCATTTCAGGTCGAGACCTTGACCAGGATGATGTACTTCAAATGATTGATGAAAGTGATATTGACGCTTATGAAAGTAATGGGTCGAGAAACAGTTAGTATTCAAATATTTAGCTCCAAAGAGGAAGAAGTAAAAATAATGTTGCTCCACATTTTTTATTTTTGAATTTAGGCTGCATTCATTGAGGGGAAGAGTGTACCCAGCTTTCTAATATTTCTATTTTACCAGTTTAGTAATCTGTATGTATGACTGAGTTGGGGAGGGGGGGACGAATGAGGACGTCAGCATTGAGGCCATATGTCCGTGTCATGACCGACACGGCTGCTAGCACAAGTACTGCATCAATAGAAGAGCAAGGAAAAACTAAAACGAATAGGCTATACCAAAAACAAAAAGTGCTGCAAAATTAAAAACAAAAAATGATGAAAGAATAAATATATGGAATAAAAATAGATAACAAGAACAATATAGATACAACAATAAAAAGATAGAACAATAGCTAAAAGTGTAGTAGCAATTAAAAGAATAGAGATTAGAAAGCACAGAGAATGTGAGCAACCACAGAAGCATGAAGAAACTGAAGTACCAAGCTAACAATACCATCATCATCCACCAAAGCGCGGGTAAATGTACAAGGTAATCCGTGACGTTCTCTGAGATCTGAATATTCAGGACATTCCACAAGAATGTGCTGGATACTCAGAGGAACAATACAATCCTCACAATATGGACGGCCCAAACCACGCAGCAAATACTCATGTGTCAGGTGAGAGTGTCCGATACGAAAACGCGTCAGAAGACACTTCATCTCGATGACTAGAGCGAGAAGATGTATGTTACTTTCCGAGGAGCGGCTTAACTGCATTCATTTTCATTAGGCTGGTCCCAAACTACTTACCAATGAGTGCGTATCAAGGTGGAAAAATGAGTGAAGATCGCAGTAAGGAAGAATATGCTCCAATACAACTTCAGCCAAAGCGGCGTTCTTGGCGATGGTGGCAGCACGTTCATTTCCCCTGATGCCAACATGACCCGGCACCCAACAGACAACGATGACACAGTCCTGGGGTTAGAGCTGATGGCTGGATCTCAGAAGAATGTCTTCAGAGGGCGTGCTTAGTCGAGACTTCTGAAGGCCCCTAATTACGCTCTGAGCATCGATGCAAACCAGCACACGACGGAACGAGAGCGTGAGAGGGTGTTCCAGGCCAAGCGTAATGGCAGCAAATTCAGCAGTATATACGGAAGTAATGGCAGCAAATTCAGCAGTATAGAGGCGATGTAAGCTATATTCTGAGTTGCTCTCATCAATGACAAAGGCACAGCCAACAGAATTTCCCTCTTTAAACCATCCGTATAGAACACATTAAAATTAGGGTACTGTTCTAAGAGTACGGCAAACTGTTGCTGGTACACCTGGAAATTAGTATGCTGTTTGGGGTGTGAAGACAAGCGTAATTCAGACCGTGGTGATCGATGCAGCCTTGGCGGGACAACAATAAATTTAAGCAACGAAAGAGAGAGCCACACAAATTCGTCAGAAAGGACACTCTCACACACATGGTTGTACCATGGGTGTGTGCAGCGACGACGTACAGCATAGAGGTTGTAAACACAGCCATCACACAAAAAATCTACAGAGGTGATTAGAAATACAGAGCACGTGTGCAGAATAACTAAGGAGAAGCCTCCTACGACGATATATTAATGAACGTTCGTTGGCTTCAACAGAAAGGCTGGCAAGAGGACTAGTACTAAGCGCGCCAGTAGCTAGTCGAATGTCCATCGTAAAGAACTGTTTCTGGTTGTTTCACCAGAGAAGAGTGAACAGACACATAAACAATAAACCAGGGTGTTCAAAATCAACAGGTTACAAATGTATCTAGTGCAATATCCTTCTGCATTCAGGAAAACACAAACTGCTCCTATGATTTCTATGGAAAGTGAACCGGATAATGGAATGCGGAAAGGAATTGGAAAGAACACAAGTTCACAAATTACCAATATAAACACATTATAAATATTGTACACATGCTATATTATTTTAACATAGTCAACATACATAACTGAATGTACGATAAATATATGAATAAATGTACTCAAAATTTAAGAAGGTAAATCTCACTGTTCTAAAATAATCGTATATTAACCTATTATCGCAAAGGCATTATCATATATAGCATTAAAGCTTAAATTATCGTATGGTTGGCAAGCCACATTTAAAGGCCTATCGCCTCAGGAACAAAAGTCTGCTAGTAAGCCCTCGTATAAATGCTCTGTACCAAGATATCGAAGCAATATTCCTTTATTAGTTATAGTTACTTACGTTTGTTTATTTGTTACGGTTTAGTGTCCATTTTCAGCACTGAGATTACGTGGACCTACAGTTCGCGGTGAAACCCGAATCACTGTAAAGTGTTCAAATTATTAGATGCTCTCCCACTGGGAATCAAACCCGGGACCAACGGCACACGCAATAGCCATTAAACCAGCGGGAAGGGTAATTAATTATATTCTGTCGTTCATTTTACATAATTACACAGCTTTCTTAATCTCAGTTTAATAATATCCTAACATGGCATATTTAGCCGCCTTTTTTCAGCTTGCGTTCTATGTAGCCTGCATCATGAATACCTATTGAAAATACCTACTGAACTACCGGTACTCGCTTGTGCGGATAAGATCCTTGATTTTCAATATCAATGTGAGCCTTTATCGTATGAAATCAGTTTTGCTCAAGAGTAAACCGGGATTGTCTAATACGTAGGGGATGACTCAGCCACTCAAGCAATATTTGAAACAATTATTCTAATTTTTCGAGACATTTCGAAAAAAATTAAAAAGTATCGCTAAAATTCATCAGTACCACTTATTATATATATATATACACCCTCCATTCCAAAAGAAACCGAACGTTTTAAAAAAACAAAAAAGCAATGTACATTTTGGAACAAATTATTTTTATTAATCAATGTATTCCCCTTCTGCATCGATACACATATTTGCACGCTCCAACAAGTTGTCAAACGACTTCTCCATGTCCTTTATTGGAATGGTCTTTAGGACGGTGGTCGTCGCCTTCTCAATGGCATCAATCGATGCGTGCCACTTTCCTTTCATCGCCAAATGCAGTTTCGGGAACAGATAGAAATCGCACGGAGCGAGATGTGGTGAATAGGGCGGATGATGCAACCGAATAATGTGATTTTTGACCAAAAATTCAGTTACAAGTCGCGAACGATGTGATGGTGCATTATCGTCCAAAAGAGTCCAACTGCCGATTTCGCGATATTCGGGCCGAATACAACGAATTCTTGCCAGCAAACGCTTCATGACGCCCAAGTAAAACTCTCCAGTGACTGTCTGTCCGGGCTGAACAAATTCTTTGTGGATAATTCCTTTTGAATCGTAAAAACAAATCAGCATCACCTTAACTTTTGACTTCACCAAGCGACTTTGTTTGGGCGTTCCTTCATCCGGCGCTCTCCATTCAGCACTTTGCCGCTTTGTTTCGGGCTCATATTCAAACCACCACGTCTCGTCACCAGTTACAATCGATTTCAAGAAGTTTCGATCCTGCCGAGCACTTTTAACGATGCCTTTGCAATGCGCAATTCGATCAACTTTTTGGTCTTCGGTGAGTTTGTGTGGTACAAACCGCGAATTAACCTTCTTAAGGCCCAAAACTTCGGTCAAAATGCGGTATGCGGTTGTTTGAGGAATGCCTAATTCCATTTCAATAACTTTCACCGACGATTTTTTGTTATGTTTGATGAATTCACGCACTTTTTCGATGTTTTCTTCCGATAATCCGGTTCTGGGACGGCCTGATCTTTCGTCATCATCCAGCGTCTCTCTACCCGATTTGAATCGCCTGAACCACTCGTAAACTTGCGTACGGGATAGACACTCATCACCATATGCATTTTGTAGCATTTGGTGCGTTTCACTAAAAGTTTTACCCAGTTTAACACAAAACTCAATTGCAGCTCGTTGTTTGAAACTCATTTTCCGACCGATGTACACAACACACTGACAGTTGAAACGCAATAACTTTGTTGCCGTGCATCCAAATGTCACGACATTTATACCAATTGTCAATGAGGGACTACGCCATCTACCGGTAAAATATTACAACAGATGGCACTAGTGGTACTATTTGTTTTCAAAAGTTCGGTTTCTTTTGGAATGGAGGGTGTATATATATATATATATATATATATATATATATATATATATATATATATATATATATATATATATATATATAAATATATATATATATATATATATATATATATATATATATATATATTTGGACAGAAAGGACTTGGACTCTACTCTGCAAGGTTAATCGAATTTCTGTTGTAATGAACTCGATACCACAATATTTTTTCCCCGCCAAAATAATAGAACTAAAATTAAAAGGTAACAACTCACGACGGCTTTCACTAAATTCAGTTGAAATAGAAGAAAATTGTGTAGATGTTCATTGCACATACTGTTTCCTATATATGTATTTTCTACATATACAACGTACACACACACACAGATTTATTATTATTATTATTATTATTATTATTATTATTATTATTATTATTATTATTATTATTATTATTATTATTATTATTATTATTAAGAGAAATTACCTCAGCTGGAGTGCCTACAAATGCTCCACAAGCTCCTGCGGTCATTGCAATTGCTGCTTTCATGAGATATCCTGGAGGTACGCTGAAGAAGAAAAGATCGTGGCATAAGTTTCAAAATACCCTGTTCATACAAGTCAGTTTCTTGAGACTATAGTCATCTGCTCACAACCGATTTTTTGACGAAATTTCAGATTTCGCACATAATACATTGCATCGTATGAAATGTTGAACATGTTCGAGATAAATTTGTCGGTCATTACGAACTGCTTCTTCAATGGCCGTAAAATTCTGTTCGCTTGATACTGTTAAGGGACAAATCAGCAAGGTTCCAACGGTTCTCTTCAAAGAATTTGTACAAATGTTGTTTGGGTTTTGTCCTTTTGCTCACTGTCTCTCACAAGTAGACGAGTGTAATACCGCATCGTCTTTGCTCAGTAGTTCACACTTCTGCTGCTATAGGTACATCTGTTCGAACAGCTGTTGATTACAATGGAAATTTCAAAACATTTCTCTTTCAATTTTTATGTTGTAAATCAGTATATTATCGCGTGAAAAAAATATTGTGGGTTAGTAATTGATTCTTCCTCGTATTTAACTGCATTCTTTTGATAGAGATTATGTACTAGACCTGTAAGCAAAATCTCGTCTGCTATTATTTAAGAAAATCAGTTTCACGTAATCTGAAATCAGTTATTGTCCACAAATTAGGTATAGAAATGATATAAGGTTAGGACACGCCGTGATCGACCGTACAAGGTTACAGTGGTCCAAGAGATAGTGTAGCGAAGGGACTATTTAACATGGAAGTAGTAATGGCGTTACTATAGGAAAATTTGGACTTTGACCCCGACCTTTGTGACGTCATAGGTCAAAGGTCAATGACCTTGGCCCGGGGTCAATGACCTAGGGGTACCTAGGACCACCCCCTCTAAATTTTGGCAGGGGTACCATGGCCCACCCCCTAAATTTTGGCAGGGGTACCTAGGACCACCCCCCTTAAATTTTGGAAATTGCCAAATCTAAAAATTTGGTATGGTAGCCTAGGACCATAGTATGTACCTCTATCAGTATTGGGGGTCTATGTCGTTCCCTTTTATGGGTAAAAAATTGCCAAAAATTCAAATTTCGGAGGTTTTTGACCTAATTTATCCCCTTTGATGAGGTGTTATTACCCTATATAGTTATATGGGCGTATACAGGGGTCCATTACCTCTCATAAGACATGGGTATATTAATGCACCCATTGAAAAATTTGGGAGGGGTACCTTGGCCCACCCCTTAAATTTTGGAAATTGCCAAATCTAAAAATTTGGTATGGTAGCCTAGGACCATAGTATGTACCTCTATCAGTATTGGGTGTCTATGTCGTTCCCTTTCATGGGTAAAAAATTGCCAAAAATTGAAATTTCGGAGGTTTTTGACCTAATTTATCCCCTTGGATGAGGTGTTATTACCCTATATAGTTATATGGGCGTATATAGGGGTCCATTACCTTTTATAAGACATGGGTATATTAATGCATCCATTGAAAAATTTGGGAGGGGTACCTTGGCCCACCCCTTAAATTTTGGAAATTGCCCAATTTAAACATTTGGTATTATAGTATAGGACCCTAATATGTATTATGATAAATTTGGATGGTCCACCTCGTTCCCTTTTAGGGGTACCAAATTGCCAAAATATAAACGTAAGCAATACGTAGTACCACGTGTTTGGTTTTTGGTCGATTTTATCCCCTCTGATGAGGTGTTATTATCCTATATAGTTATATGAGCGTATACAGGAGTCTATTGCCTTTTATAAGACATGGGTATATTGGTGCACCCCGGGAGGGGTACCTCGGCCCACCCTTCAATTTTAGAAATTGCCCAATTTAAACATTTGGTATAATAGTATAGAGCCCTAGTATGTATCACTATAAATTTGGGTGGTCCACATCGTTCCCTTTCATGGGTACACAATTGCCAAATTTTAGTACAACCACGTGTTTGGTCTTTTGACCTAATTTATCACCTTTGATGAGGTGTTATTATCCTATATCGTTATATGGGCGTATACAGGGGTCTATTACCTATCATAAGACATAGATACATTTGTGCACCCCGGGAGGGATACCTTGGCCCACCCCTTAAATTTTGGAAATTGACCAATTTAAACATTTGGTATTATAGTACAAGACCCTAATATGTATTATGATAAATTTGGGTGGTCCACCTCATTCCCTTCTAGGGGTACAAAATTGCCAAAAAATAAACGTAAGCAATACGTTGTACCACGTGTTTCGTTTTTTTACCTAATCTATTCCATTGGATGAGGTCCTATTACCTTATACGTTATATGATCACGTATGGGGATTCATTTCCTATCATAAGACATAGGTACATTTGTGCACCCGGGAGGGGTACTTTGACCCACCCCTTTAATTTTGGAAATTGTCCCTTTTATATGTTTGGTATTATAGTATAGGACCCTAATATAAATTACTATAAATTTTGGTGGTTCACCTCGTTTCCTTTCATGGGTACGAAATTGCCAAATTTTAGTACAACCACGTGTTTGGTTTTGGCTCAATTTATCCCCTTGGATGAGGTCCTATTACCTTATATGGTTATATGGTCATGTATATATTGGTCCATTTCCTATTATAAGACATGGGTACATTGATGCACCCTTTAAATTTTTGGAAGGGGTACCATGGCCAACCCCTTAAATTTTGGAAATTTTCCAATTTGAGCATTCGGTATCATAGTACATGCCTCAACATGTATCATGATAAATTTGGGTGGTCCATCTTGTTCCTTTCATGGATAAAAATTGCCAAAATATAAACATAAGCAATATGTTGTACCATGTGTTTGGTTTTTGGCCCAATTTCTTCCCTTTGATGAGGTTCTATTACCTTATATGGTTATATGGTCATGTATAGGGGTTCATTTCCTATCATAAGACATGGGTACATTGACGCACCCTTTAAAAATTTGGGAGGGGTATCTTGGCTCATCCACTCGGTTTTAGAAATTGTTTAATATAAGCATTTGGTATCATAGTACAGGACTTCAATATGTACCACTATAAATTTGGATGGTCCACATCGTTCCCTTTCATGGGTAAAGAACTACCAAAAAAAATCAAATTTCGGAGGTTATTGACACCTATTTAGCACGTTATATGGGTATGTACAGAGGTTTATTACCTTTATGTGTTTATGTTCCCTTTTAAATTTGGGAATTATCAAATAACAAAATTCGGTAAACGTTTTCTAGGACCCATTGGTGTTCCTCTTATGGCCAAATATTCAAAATTTAAAGGTTATTGACCGGCTTTATTATTGAATAAGTACAGGATTTATTACTTTTTCATAAGACACAGGTGTATTTGTGTACCAATCTTAAATTTTGGGAGGGGGTACATTTCTTATTGTCATATCAATAATTGGTAATTGGATAGTATCTCATTCATTGGGTAAATCATTGTGATCACGTGATCAGTTATTAACCTATGATGGGATTAGGAGTCCAGGACATTGGTACATTGAAACTTTGTAGGATAATTTGATAATGCGTCATTGGTTTTGATTATTCCCGCCAAATATAAACGTAAGCAAGACGTTGTACCACGTGATTGTCCTTGATGAGGTAGTGTACAGGGATTCATTTCCTTTGTTGTGGTACTTCTTAAGTTTGAGTACACGCACACTTCTAGAAAACAGTTGGTTCTACTCAGGTAAACAATTGACGGACATTATTGACCTTATTGAACATATAATGATATGATTAACTCTAAGACTTAGGTATATCAAGAGAAGTATTCTTTAAATTTGGGAATGGTGATAAACAGAATTTTAACATAAGGTGCGAAATTTGAAACAATACATTGAACTTAAATCACAGCTCATAGTCTAAGATCATTGGTGGTGATTGATTTGAAATCTGATAGCTAACCTTATTGAATCTTATGACTCATAGACGAAAGGCAATACATGCTACAACAGTTTAAAATTTAATCATAAGGTGATGTAATCTGACACTAGCGAAGTTATTGTTAATGCAATTTGATTGGATGATCACTATCTTTCCTGCAATCTGATTGGTTGATCACTATCTTTCGTGCAATCTGATTGGTTGATGATTTTCAAATCTTTGCTGTATTCAGTTTTAAGTTTTGTTTAACATTTAAAAATCTTGGTTTCGTTCAACATTTTGCACTCACTGATAGATATGATCAAAACCGTTTATTTGTTAATCGAATAGTTAAAAACCGGATAAAGTTTGACGGTTAACCGTGAAACGTAAAATTTTTTGAAACTTTTTGTTTGAAAATTCTTGCTTTCAAATTTTTGTTTGAATTTTTTGTTTCAAAATTTTGTTTGACATTTTTGTGACAACTTTTGTTTCAAAAATTTTTTTTTGTTTAAAAATTTTTCGTTTGAAATTTTTTAAAATTTTTTTCGTTTCAAAATTTTGTTTAAAATTTTTGTTTCAAATTTTTTCGTTTCCAAATTTTTTGTTTGAAATTTTTTGTTTCAAATTTTTTTCGTTTGAAATTTTTTGTTTGAATTTTTTTTCGTTTCAAAGATTTTTGTTCTAAATTTTTGTTTCAAAGTTTGGTTTGACATTTTTAAAAGTTTGTGCACTCATTAGTTAATAACCGGAACTGTTTAGAGCAAAAACCTCTGGCAACATTGTGATGCAATAGTACACGTCAGAACATGATAATGCAACGTCATCAGTTTTGCATCATATATAAGTATCGTTCGAGTTAGTATTCACGATAACGTCATCATGGCTACTTGTCTGCAATTTCTAAACACACGTGATGTGATAAAATCATTTACCAAGATTACTGATTTACAACAGAATGTACCTTATAGAATCTTAGCTAGCCAAATGATCCCTACAAAGTTTGGATTAAGAATCGTAGTGAAGCTTGAAAATGATAAGAATATAATTTTACCAGCAAGATATTTACCCATGGAACCATCAAAACAAGAAGAAATGCTGCGTTTCTTAAATAATGGATCTGTATCTTTATGTTACAAAGGATTCTTGGGTCGAAGTCATCAATTTGAATTTAGTACACAGCCAGATTCGTCAGAAATTGTGATGAAATCATGAATTCAAACGTCAGCACATCAGCCGTAGTTGTATGAATGTGGTTGGTCGTCATGACGTCAGCAACTGTGATGAAACCATGAATTCAAACGTCAGCACATTCCTTTCCAATGACGTCAGCAATAATTATAAACCAGCAAATACAGTGTCATCCCACGAAATCATTTGAGCAAGTGCTTTTCAGGAGGAAAGATGTGTACTTCTAACGATAAAGAGTTCATCTTCGCAAGCTATTATCCAATAAATATATTTCAAACAAAACATGTGATGATTGGTATCAGTGCTAGAACATTTGAACCAGTGATTCGATTGGGCAAAGCAGAACAATTTGGTGTACAACTGACCTGTGAAGAATGGCAAATACTATGTTCACGAATCGACCAAATGAACGATTATTTTCATGTTGAGCTAAATGTGACCATAGTCAAATCATTAGGCTCAAATCATGAAGTGGTGATGCGTACAGTCCTCGAAGAGAAGATGGTGCTGTTACGTAAAAAGAGTACATTTCATGCCCCTCGCAACATGGTGTATCTAACGGAAACGGAATGGAACAAATTCATCAGCGTATTTCAGTGTGTGAAACATGCAGTGGAAGTGTGCAACAAAACTAGTATATTCCTGAAAAAGTACTATTTTGAAAAATGTGTTATGCATATTGTACAACATGTATCTAGATATTGTGATGGTTGTCAACATCGTTCGTGGGTGCATACCTGTATTGATAAACAGTTTATTTGTGATCAAATGGACATTGAGTTTCCACCAATTGATATTGCATTAGACCTTAAAAGACTTCAATTGGAATTAAAATTATACGCTAAAGACAAACTAGTGCAAGAAGTTCAAAATACATTGTATCGACAATATCCAGAACCACTATCTGGTATGGATGTATGTGGAGTGTAATAAAATGATCCATTTCAATGAATTGTGTTTTTTCATTTCAAGTACAACCCCAGGTTCTGACGTGTACTATTGCACCACAATGTTGTCAAAGGTTTTTGTTCTAAACAGTTCCAGTTCTTTACTAAAAAGTGCACAAAACTTTTAAAAGTGTCAAACCAAACTTTGAAACAAAAATTTAGAACACAAATCTTTGAAAAGAAAAAAAATTCAAACAAAAAATTTCAAACGAAAAAAATTCAAACAAAATTTTGAAACGAAAAAAAAATTTCAAACAAAATTTTGAAACAAAAAATTTCAAACAAAAAATTTGGAAACGAAAAATTTCAAACAAAAAATTTTAAACAAAAATTTGAAACGAAAAAAATTTTAAAAAATTTCAAACAAAATTTTGAAACAAAAAATTTCAAACAAAAAATTTGGAAACGAAAAATTTCAAACAAAAAATTTTAAACAAAATTTTCGAACAAACATTTTCAAACAAAATTTCAAACGAAAAAATTTCAAACAAAATTTTGAAAATTTTCAAAACAAAAAATTTTAAACAAAAAATTTGGAAACGAAAAATGTCAAACCAAAGTTTCAAACAAAAAAAAATTTAAAAACTTTTTAAATGTTAAAACAAAACTTAAAACTGAATACAGCAAAGATTTGAAAATCATCAACCAATCAGATTGCACGAAAGATAGTGATCAACCAATCAGATTGCAGGAAAGATAGTGATCATCCAATCAAATTGCATTAACAATAACTTTGCTAGTGTCAGATTACATCACCTTATGATTAAATTTTAAACTGTTGTAGCATGTATTGCCTTTCGTCTATGAGTCATAAGATTCAATAAGGTTAGCTATCAGATTTCAAATCAATCACCACCAATGATCTTAGACTATGAGCTGTGATTTAAGTTCAATGTATTGTTTCAAATTTCGCACCTTATGTTAAAATTCTGTTTATCACCATTCCCAAATTTAAAGAATACTTCTCTTGATATACCTAAGTCTTAGAGTTAATCATATCATTATATGTTCAATAAGGTCAATAATGTCCGTCAATTGTTTACCTGAGTAGAACCAACTGTTTTCTAGAAGTGTGTGTGTACTCAAACTTAAGAAGTACCACAACAAAGGAAATGAATCCCTGTACACTACCTCATCAAGGACAATCACGTGGTACAACGTCTTGCTTACGTTTATATTTGGCGGGAATAATCAAAACCAATGACACATTATCAAATTATCCTACAAAGTTTCAATGAACCAATGTCCTGGACTCCTAATCCCATCATAGGTTAATAACTGATCACGTGATCACAATGATTTACCCAATGAATGAGATACTATGAGGAGGAACACCAATGGGTCCTAGAAAACGTTTACCGAATTTTGTTGTTTGATAATTCCCAAATTTAAAAGGGAACATAAACATATAAAGGTAATAAACCTCTGTACATACCCATATAACGTGCTAAATAGGTGTCAATAACCTCCGAAATTTGATTTTTTTTGGTAGTTCTTTACCCATGAAAGGGAACGATGTGGACCATCCAAATTTATAGTGGTACATATTGAAGTCCTGTACTATGATACCAAATGCTTATATTAAACAATTTCTAAAACCGAGTGGATGAGCCAAGATACCCCTCCCAAATTTTTAAAGGGTGCGTCAATGTACCCATGTCTTATGATAGGAAATGAACCCCTATACATGACCATATAACCATATAAGGTAATAGAACCTCATCAAAGGGAAGAAATTGGGCCAAAAACCAAACACATGGTACAACATATTGCTTATGTTTATATTTTGGCAATTTTTATCCATGAAAGGAACAAGATGGACCACCCAAATTTATCATGATACATGTTGAGGCATGTACTATGATACCGAATGCTCAAATTGGAAAATTTCCAAAATTTAAGGGGTTGGCCATGGTACCCCTTCCAAAAATTTAAAGGGTGCATCAATGTACCCATGTCTTATAATAGGAAATGGACCAATATATACATGACCATATAACCATATAAGGTAATAGGACCTCATCCAAGGGGATAAATTGAGCCAAAACCAAACACGTGGTTGTACTAAAATTTGGCAATTTCGTACCCATGAAAGGAAACGAGGTGAACCACCAAAATTTATAGTAATTTATATTAGGGTCCTATACTATAATACCAAACATATAAAAGGGACAATTTCCAAAATTAAAGGGGTGGGTCAAAGTACCCCTCCCGGGTGCACAAATGTACCTATGTCTTATGATAGGAAATGAATCCCCATACGTGATCATATAATGTATAAGGTAATAGGACCTCATCCAATGGAATAGATTAGGTAAAAAACGAAACACGTGGTACAACGTATTGCTTACGTTTATATTTTTGGCAATTTTGTACCCCTAGAAGGGAATGAGGTGGACCACCCAAATTTATCATAATACATATTAGGGTCTTGTACTATAATACCAAATGTTTAAATTGGTCAATTTCCAAAATTTAAGGGGTGGGCCAAGGTATCCCTCCCGGGGTGCACAAATGTATCTATGTCTTATGATAGGTAATAGACCCCTGTATACGCCCATATAACGATATAGGATAATAACACCTCATCAAAGGTGATAAATTAGGTCAAAAGACCAAACACGTGGTTGTACTAAAATTTGGCAATTGTGTACCCATGAAAGGGAACGATGTGGACCACCCAAATTTATAGTGATACATACTAGGGCTCTATACTATTATACCAAATGTTTAAATTGGGCAATTTCTAAAATTGAAGGGTGGGCCGAGGTACCCCTCCCGGGGTGCACCAATATACCCATGTCTTATAAAAGGCAATAGACTCCTGTATACGCTCATATAACTATATAGGATAATAACACCTCATCAGAGGGGATAAAATCGACCAAAAACCAAACACGTGGTACTACGTATTGCTTACGTTTATATTTTGGCAATTTGGTACCCCTAAAAGGGAACGAGGTGGACCATCCAAATTTATCATAATACATATTAGGGTCCTATACTATAATACCAAATGTTTAAATTGGGCAATTTCCAAAATTTAAGGGGTGGGCCAAGGTACCCCTTCCAAATTTTTCAATGGATGCATTAATATACCCATGTCTTATAAAAGGTAATGGACCCCTATATACGCCCATATAACTATATAGGGTAATAACACCTCATCAAAGGGGATAAATTAGGTCAAAAACCTCCGAAATTTGAATTTTTGGCAATTTTTTACCCATAAAAGGGAACGACATAGACCCCCAATACTGATAGAGGTACATACTATGGTCCTAGGCTACCATACCAAATTTTTAGATTTGGCAATTTCCAAAATTTAAGGGGGGTGGTCCTAGGTACCCCTGCCAAAATTTAGGGGGTGGGCCATGGTACCCCTGCCAAAATTTAGAGGGGGTGGTCCTAGGTACCCCTAGGTCATTGACCCCGGGCCAAGGTCATTGACCTTTGACCTATGACGTCACAAAGGTCGGGGTCAAAGTCCAAATTTTCCTATAGTAACGCCATTACTACTATGGAAACCGCCACTCTGTGACTATCTTCAGTCAGATTTTAGTGGCAGTGAGGTCCAATGAATCATAGCACAGCAACTAGCTGGTACCAGAAATTTCGTGGAGGTTGTAAAAATGTTGAAGATCAAGATCCGGTTGCCCCAGGGTAACAGATTCTAAGATCCAAGGATGTTATAAAATAGAGAATCTCCCTATATGTATCTCCAGCCTATTAAGTCAATGAAGCTCAAAAAAAGAACCGAGCATCGGCACGTCTAATTGGCTTCTCTCATTTATGCCATCGTCTGATTGGCTACTTTCGTTTCCACCATGATGGTTGGCTCAAAACATTGCAATCTTATTGGCCGGAGTGGGTAGGGTAGGAGTGGCGAAACTGTGACGTATGGCTCCAAGATTTTGTTGTAAGGGCAGATCCTTGCTAAGATCATATGACACGCCATTGAGGAAAATACAAACACCAGCACACGACAATTGTCAAATCAACTCGGCATGTCCCAGTTCACTGTAGTGCGTCACATTCATGAACTTGAGAAAGGCATCAGAAGCTGCCGCATTGTACCAAATGAGTTGACCCTAGCTCAGACCCATAGAAGAGTAGATATGTGGCAACAACTCCTGCAAAATCCACATGATGTGTGTCTTCTGTAACAGATTGTCACATGCTACGAAAAGTGGGTGTTCCGAAATCCAAGTGTGCAAAAGCCAACTTCCAAAGCCGGTTGTAAAACAGGGACGTTTCGAGCATAAAGTCGTGCTCTGTGTGTGATGGAACTACGAAGCGATTCACTTCGAGTTTATTCCTTGCGGTAATGCCATTATGCCGACCATTATTCCAAACAGTTGGAGCGCATATATACTGCACTACGCCAACAATATCCTGCATTAGTGAACCGAAAGCACGCACAGTTGAACAGGTTAAAGGAAAACTACAATGGGTTAACGGAAAACAAAAACGAAAAAAAAAATCAGGAACTTGATGGCGTCGAACTGATGCCACACCCGGCATGTAGTTCTGATATTGTCCCTTTGGATTACTACCTATTTCGGTTCATGGTGCACTTACTGAAGTCGCGACGCTTCAACAAGCAGCAGGAGGTGGAAACAATAGTGACTGACTTCGTTGCGTCTAAGGACAAGACGTGGAATCGAGGAACTGGCAGGAAGGTGGCTGTAAACAATCTAACACGAGGGGATATACTTTAACCTGCTTTCAATGTACTGTAATAAAAACAGGTATGTTGTGTACCAGAATATTGCAAGACTTCTGACTAATCCTTATAATATTTGATTCTAAGGTAATTTGGATGCGCATATTGCAATGTCCGTTTCACTTACATTATTACTGTAATAGAAGCGTTCAGAGGTTATGTATTTGTGGTACTGTAGCATCCTTAGCTCATAGTACTGAATAACACCATGTGATATATTAAGTTTTCATTTAATACATAGTTATTGAAATATGTAATAACTTGCGTAATTCTATTTTTTAAAAATACAGTTTTATCTTGTATTGACAATGCTATAAATCTGGTGGTAATGTAAAGTAAAACGAAATTCGCGAAACCTGTCTTTCTTGGCAGATTAATATAATAGAAGCGAAGAAAAATGTATTAAGCGTATTTAATGTAATGAGGTGAAACAGAAACGTATTCTGAATTGAAGCAACGATTTCTAATGTTTCTTATAAAATTGATTATGTATTAACAATAATGCATCTACCACTTGACACAATATAGTTGTGATGTATGTAGTGTTCATGAAATTAGATCCTCTAGGAGTATTCTGAAGATATAAGAGATTTTCATGAACTGATAAAATATGACAGGTAAACAAAATCATGATGAGAAATAAAGATAAGCTTCGCATCCGAAGGCACTTCTAAATTGACTAACTATTCATATTATTAACAATTTGACTGTAAGCTATGCATTTCATCTTTAGTCTTTTTTTCAACCCATTTAAGCTCACTGTTCCCAAATAGGAACAACAATTTTTTATTTCTTTTTGTTAGTGGATTACTTGTTATGTATTTATTTCGTCTTTTACAATAAGGACCTGGTACCAGTCCATCTGCTACATCTTAAATCCTCAAAATATATTAAATGAGGTCAGAATCAATAAATTTGGAAATAATTATGAAATTCTGAAATAAAAATAAGTTGGGCTTATTAAAACATTTCACTAATTAATTGTTTACATTCTCTTTTTAGTACGATATCAATAACTCTCTTCCAGTTGAAAGTAAATTTACCATAATTGTTTGAAATGCTAGAACCAGTGACGTACCTAAGGGGGACAAACGGGACTTGTGCCCCGGGCACCGGATTAGGGAGGGCGCAAAATTGGGAAAATATTTATTTTCACTATAAGGCAAGGAAAAGAGTTTTAGCAAACTAAAGATCATAAAATATTACTTCAGAAACTTAACAGGACAACAACGATTCACCAATCTTAGGATCATATTAATAGAGCATAAGTTAGCTTCAAAGCTATATTTTTAAGACATTGTAAAAACCTTTGCAGCCAAAAGTTAAATTTTAGTTCCAGCTCTTTGTGTTTTCATTTAACTTACATCGATTTAAGATATTTGTAAAATGTCCAAGTATAGTACTACAACGATAACATTGCATTTTATATATTTAGTTTGTAATTAGGGTAGCAGTGCTCAAGCATTTTGACATAAAAATAGGAGAAGAAAGAAATAATGTAAGCACTATATAGTTCTGTACGTTGCTAATAGTGACGTAACAGTTGTCAAGGAGATGTTTTAAAAATATAAATGAGAGAATCGCCATGACAGTTTGATGTATGATTTTGAACTGTGATACAAAATAAGTAATTTCTTGTCAAATGTAGTGATTTAGAATAGAGATTGGTGTATGTTTCGGCGTAACTATTTCTAATATATGTAATAATTAAGATACATGGAACTCATATACGAACTGAGGCAATATATGTGGTTACAATACTCGAGACAACAGCTTGACTGTCATAATTAAATATGATATTCTAAAGCAACAGACTTGATTCATTCTACACATATGCATATACCGATATAATTCTAAAAGCATTGTGATTTGCAGTTATTATGATAAGACTATAAGAATATCTCAACTTATTTAGCAATCAAATACTATTTAATTTGTTTGATGTTTGGTCTTGTTAAATACTAAAAATTAAATTATGTACTGCAATTTTGAAATCAAGATTTACCATTTGAAGAAAAATGGAATAGGAGAATTGCTGTATAATGCCAATATCAGGTGTAGTCGGGGAGCGTTTTGGTTTGGTTGGTCAGGGGGGGAGGCGCTAAGGCGAGTTCTTGCCCCGGGCGAGTTCTAACCTAGTTGCGTCGCTGGCTAGAACGGAGGTATTACTTTGAAGCATCTTTTAAAATTGTGTTTAGTAGCCCATTAAACAACTCTTGAATATAATGAGTTTAGATCTTCATTTGAACGAAATTGAGACATTCAAAGTTGAATTTGTGAATACATTATTAATTATATCGTACTCAAAGAATCAACATACTGTTTTTAATTTTTAATGTAACTTTTCCTAGTTTGGCCACTGTTAATATGGGGGTTGGATATCCATCTAATCTTATAATATATAGCTATAATGATAGGAATGATGTGGTGAATCTTTAATACCATAATGTAAAACTATGTTTTTGTTCAAAGGAAACCATCTTTAGTATTCATAAATCTGGAACAAGACTAGTCCATTTTCTTGATCGAACTGTAGTTGAAGTGGGTTCTACCATTTCTTGACACTCTTTGCAAGGCTTAAATCCAATTTGTTAAGTTGGGACATTTGCCGAAAAGTATAAAATTAGATTATGGTTTTGAATTAAAGTAAACAGAATATATATATATATATATATATATATATATATATATATATATATATATATATATATATATATATATATATACATATATATACTATTTCCTGAAATTTCTGTTATCGTGCACATAGTGCTGTTTAGATTGTTGGTCCAGAAATGTGACCAAACAGATCTAAATCAAGCATAAATGCAGGAATTTATCCTCCCTGAACTCACACAGCATCCTATCCCTCTCAGAAAACCTGTTCAGTGTACTACCTCATATAATACTAATGGTTTCTGGTATACTTCTTGTCTTTAGAACCTCTCCTTTGACTTTCAGTTTTTTTTCTCGTGAGGAAAAAAAACTGAATTCAACATTTGACTTTAATATGCAAAGTCTCAAGCATGTTATTGAATTTCAAATTCAATGCAGAATCATATTATTTGTTTCATACAGTCTTACAGAGGATAAATTTCAAGAGATATATGTTGTCCTATACATCTGAACCAGATTTTGCATTAAAGGAAAAACCATATAGTTCTTTATATAGTCAATTTTGTTTTACGCATTGACTTTCATTTTATTGAAAAATCATAAACGTTCTATACAGCCTAGTATTAAATAAAATCTTTTCACTTCTATAGATTAATTCACCCATTTAAAATACATAAACTAATACTAGGAAGTCAGTTAGATGTTTTGTTAATCTATTTTGTTAAAATAGACCAGTGCATGTATTAGCTACCAGAGAATCCTTATGGAAATCAATACACCTCCATTTTTTAATACAGAGCTATGCTTTATGTCAGTGTCATGTTAAGAATATAGTTTCGTTAAATACTGTATTTATCATATTTTTATTGATAATCTATAAATTATAATAGAGCAAATAAACTTCATACCCTGGTGAAGAGAACGTATCAAGCATCCAAGTATAAATGCCTAATCTCGTAGTGGTGTATGTTGCTTGTCGGAGCAAACCAGCATCAAGACCCTTGTAAAAAGCCAAAATACCTTCGTTTTTATAGACATTCAGAGCAACATGGAAAGTTGATTTGTGTTCTTTTTCCCTTCCTCCCACTCCACTCAGCTGCATTCTGTTCTTCAATAAATCCAAAGGTTGAACAAACAGTGTTCCTCCCATGCTATTTGAGGAAACAACTAGAATATATTAACTGACTCGCAATTTAATAAGGGACAGAAAAACAAATTATTCTATTTGAAAGTTACAAGTGTCTAAAACAATAGAAGCTTTTATGCACTCAAAGATTTCGCCAGAATATCTTTGCACTTACTCAGAAAAAATAGGACAGTAACACTTCATTAATCTGGACTAATTAGGAGGATAAGTTGATTGGACTACCGAAAGTACAGACTAACTTAAAGAACTTAAAAGAGCAGTAGAAAGTGGATTAAAACTATGTTCGTAGCCAACAAACAGTTTATTATGGTGCATTAAAGGGCATAGACCTAAATACTTATACAGTAAAAATTAAATAGCACATACAGTACGTACCTACGTTATCCCCTCTATTATAGTGATGTATCCGGCGGACCTAGCTAAACATAACTTGAACTCTTGCTGTGGAAGTTTATTTGAAGTAGGCCCTACAGAGCCGTTCGGACAGTTTGGAATTGGAATACAGTAACCACAACAATGGGCACATATAGAATATTTTTAACAGTCAAGGAGCTAGGTGAGTAATGTGATTGATGACTTCTAGCCATATATAATACACTGAATGTTATGCCTGTCCGGATTAAGCGAAATCCGACTCATCGGGATCCGGATTAATGTTGTTTTACTGTATATCCTCTTAGTCTAAAATTTCCTGAAAGCTATTAGCAATGGTAGCTTTTTAAATATTTAATATGCTAGTAAGTTTCCCCTGAGTAGAAAAATAATCTTCCTTTATTGATGTTTACCAAAACTTTATGAGCACAAACTGTATATCCAACATAGCTAATCAACCGCTACATAATTTTTCTTTGTTATGAAGTGACTCTAATTAAAGTTTAATGACGGGATTTTTCCATGCATTTTTGTTCTAAATAGCAATTACTGATTATTATTTTTTTTCCGAAAGTCCAAACCACATTTTTTATGATCCGTAACTTAGAAAATACAGTGCCCAAACTACGCTACTCAAGGTCCACCAGTAGTAAATAGTTTTAAAATGTTTATGAGTCCTAGTACAACCATATTAGCACAGTTGTTGGAATTAATGTCCAGATTTTGTTTGGAATGCCATGTTAACGATGATTATAGGCATAGCTCTTGATATAACATGATTTGCTTTTGGCAATTCTTCGCTTGTGATGTACACCGACAGCAAATCTCATCTAGCGGCAGGCTACACAATTTCGTGGTTGCTTACTTTGGCCACGCTTTTCGAGCGTCGTCGCAACGTCCGGCTCCGTCCAGAAGATTCGCGCACCTCCCGCTCGCCTCGTTGGCTCCAGAACCTATGGCGACGTTTCTGGAATATTCTCGCTCGAAGTTCGGCGGTGGTATAAATATTGCGTACTTCGGCCAACGAATGCAACAGGCCAGTTTATTGCAGCTTAAGCTTTAACGGTTTTAGTTCGCTACTGTTTCTGTTACGACAGAGAGTTTGTGCATTGTACCTAAAGTTGCAGTCTTCTTAGTGCGATACGATTCAGAGACATTTTGTATACTTTGGTTTCCAAGTTCGGAATCAATGGAAAGCAAGATAAAGAAAAAGCCTCATAGCAGACCAACGCGGGAAAGTGTGAAACGAGGCTTATTTAGCACTCCAAGTGAAATGAGTGAAGTGTAATTACCCACGTACGCTGGCGTTATGCGACATTATCATTGATTTTGAAGTGGTTTAAGTGGTGACGAAAGTGTAACTAAATTACCAGTGACTGACATTTGTAAACTAGTTGGACAAAGAGTTGTACATATTTGGCGTAAAACATGCATTCCTGTGGTTTCAGAAAAGAGAGTTTTTGACATGCTGAAAACATTTTATAAGAAGTCTCGCACCAAGGAAAAACATTTCAGTTAAAACCGTGGTCTTCGTCGTGGTTAGAATTTCCCGTGAACATAGACTTAACATTTATTTTTGTTTATTCTCCCTTTCTCTTTTTCATCCCAGCGGAGTCACGGGGAAGTATGGATTCACCAATACTTACACTCACGTCGAACCCGGAGCTGGGGAAACCGGAGACAAGAATATAAGTGCCGTAAAAATGAAAATGTGTGCATGCAATTAAACTAATAACGATAGGTCAAAATTAACTTTAGGAGCAAATCACAGAACCTAACTAAAATGAGTAGAGAATGTAATAACACTTAACACAATTTACATTACATTGGAAATAACATCAAAGGATTACATACTTAAACAAACAAACGTTCTACTCCATACACTTACGGCCATTTTGATTTATTTATAGAAGTGGCTGTGTGGCGTAATTAATAAATTAATTTATATTTTTTCTCACAATGATCTTCGACTGGTCAACTCCTTCAGGATCGTGGCGATCATAATAATCTCAAATGTCCCACGTTGAACGATTCCAAGGGTCCACTGTGGTACTCCGTTAGCAGTGATTGACGGTCGTCCGAATTGTCGCAATTACACCTTCCCGTTCAATAATCTGGAGCCAGCTTGTGAGGGCATTGAGTTGAATTTAATCACTCGAAACCGGAAATGCAAATGAGTATTGAGGTGCCAACAAATATCAACTAGCACATTTCCTATAATGTTCTGTTAATTACTTCACTATTGAATATGGGACAATATTCCAACTTTTGATGCTCGACCCGAACAAGGAGAGCTCGCTTGATACACTATTACGAAGAAAGCACTTTCCAAGAGGACGGACTGTTCAAGGGCCCGGCTTAAAGCAACACAGGCGCGCGAATACCTTGGAACGGCACACCTAACTTATGTGCAGGGGAAGCCTACAGACCAACTATCAATACTGTTCGTGCATCGATGCGAGCAGAAACACCACTGGAGATTCCCTTAGCTTACTATGGCTTTTTTAGATACAGCCAAGCGTGGGTAGAAGGTGATAGTCCCGAAAATCAGACACAAAGAAATAGTCACCTCAAATGAAGTGATCACGTGATCAAGGTCCGCATTTTTTAACCATATATGGCCGTAGGATTGAAGCTATGCACACTAACACATATACAAAAACATACCAAGGCGATGAGAGAAGGCTTCGGGATTTTTCTTTCATATACGAGACTTGGTCAATTAAGTTTAAAGTTAACATTGTCTTTTCCATTGGCTTAGATGCGATAAATGGGCTTGGGGGTCGGTAATACAGTCGACATAGACAAGAAGCAACACTTCGTGCAGATTTTGTTGCACACGTGGAAAGGTCTCTTTTTGATATTGCGTCTTTAAAATGTAAAACCGCCGAAGATTGCAACTGTGAGAGGACACGCAAGATTACGAAACGAGAATTCAAGTTTCTTTTGGACCAGAGAACATCACAGAAAATGAGCATTGGTAACATTGACGTCCGAACAAGCAAATCTCTGTCAAAGATGTTTTCCCGTAAAGCAGATTTAAGGGGCAGACAACCAAGAAAGACGCTGGAAGTGTTGAAGCAAGTCCATCAACTAGTGGGAATAGGCATAGGCAAAGTTCAAAGATACTGGCGTCGTAAGGGGAATCCAGCGAAGCTGTTGAATCGGGAAGCACGTCAGGATCTGACTTCGCGGCGCGACCAAGGAGGAAACATCGCCTAAAGCGCATCTCTCTTCAAAATACAGCTGAGGCAGCGTTTAGAACTGGAGCTTCAGAAAGACAGGTTGCTTTGATAGCTTCTGCCGTACTTCAGGAGGCGAGACTCATAACTAGGCTCCGGATTCTTAGGTTCGAACCTATTTTATTCCTGTACAGTGAATGCAAAAAATCCGTATTTTCTTTACATTTCAAGTTGCTATAAGTAGAACGATATTAGTTTTATAGGACCTAAAATGTCCTAATTGGGGGGTTAGGACCTAAAAAATCCTAAATTAGCTTTTAGAACCTATAACGTCCTAAATGATTCTTTATAGTTATTTTAACTTGAAAAATACTTTCAAACACGTAGTCAACCAGTTTTCAACAATGCAATAACAAGGTTTCCTTCACACAGCATGTTTCTTTGTAATTTGCGGCTGCGATTGTGAATAAGCGAGGCAGCAAGTTTATTTTTAGCAACAACAGGTGCGCGGAAATTCGATAGAAAGTTCAAGTTGATGGCATTGACCTCTTCTCCCTGTCAGCAATGGACAGAGGATGAAGTGACCACTTTTTGCGCTATAGAAAACATGAAAAGTGCCGGAAAAACAATATTTGAACATTCGTATTTCCTCAGTGTATCGTTAGAAAAGTGAAGTGATATTTGTGGTGGTGTATAAAATTTCAAATATAAGAAAACTGACAAAAAAAAACTACTACTACTACTATAGTACGACATGCCATACATATGTTAAACTATATTTCAGCTATCAAAAAAATCCAAGGTAAGAAGAGTTTTATTATTTTTATTACGCAGAAGACTGGTTAGCATAAAGCTTACTAAATTAAGGTTACCATTTAAGTATGAAATAGCTAACAAAGTGTTTAAAGTGTAGTAATATTCCGTTTTCAGTAATATAACGCTAAAAATCCTAAACCGTGTTTTTAAAAACCTATAAAATCCTAAAATGCACTTTTTAAAATCCTAATTTGAATTTTTTGGGACCTAAAAATCCGAAGCCTACTCATAACGCCAGAGGACAAAACTCTTGGTGTTGACACATCTAAGGTACGAAGAGGAAAAGATAAACTGGGTGAGAAGATCCAGAAAGAAAAGGCTCACCTAGGTCGGGCGATTACAAGTATCTACTTCGACGGAAAAAATGATGCAACTCTTGTGCAAGAAAAATTAACGGCAAACTACGAAGACGAGAGGTTACAGAAAAGCATATCACAGAGCCCGGTCCAGAATACTTGAATCATGCCACACCTAAGTTAGGCACTGGCAAGGATATTGCCGACTCTATATTGGAGCTTTTAGAGAAGAACCAGTACGACGTGTCAAGTCGTGAGGCAGTCGGCAGCGATTGTAAAGCTACGAACACAGGATAACGGCGTGATAAGTCGGATAGAAAGATCCCTAGGAAAGGAATTGCAGCATCTCACTTGCCTTCTTCATACCAACGAGTTGCCATTTCGACACCTGGTTACCGAATTGGATGGTGGGACGACCGGACCCAACGCTTTTTCAGGCCCCATCGGAAAGAAATTAAAGGATTTTGAACGTTCGCCTATCGTCTCTTTACACGCATTCCCGTTGAATGGGTGCCTGAAATGGAAATAACAGATGGTTTAAGCAGCTACCAGAATTATCTCTTTGAAATTTGTAAAGCTGTTGCTACAGGAATGTGTACTACCGATCTAGCAAACAGAAAACCAGGACCATTATCACATTCACGATGACTTACATTGGCCTGTAGGATGTTTCGCCACTACATCAGTACTGACAAACCTAGTTCAAGTTTGTGTCTACTTTTCCAGTACATTGTTAAAGTATACGCTCCCGTCTGGTTTTCAATACGGCGAAATCCATCGTGCGAAATGGGCGCCATGCATCTGTTTATCATAGTTAAGCTATCACGTTTTCTGCCAGAAAATCTATAACACATAGTTCATTCTTTTCTATAAACTAACGGATACTACGCTCATCATGAAAACCTGCTGATAGCGATGATAGCAGATGAAAATCCGCACATTCGAACGTTAGGCTAGAGAAGGATAAAAAAAAGTGCGGCAGCCAGAAGACTCCGAAATCAAGCCGCCCACGTAACTTCATTGTTCCAAAATTAAACTTTACAGCTGAAAAATACTACGACATGGTTAATTGGCCTAAATGTCTAACAGAGCCGCCAATCACACGAAACATAACGGATCAGCAGCTTGAAGAAAACATCCGAACTTCAGCTACTCTAACAACAACATTCCCTTGCCATAGTCAAGCTGTGGAACGCACAGTGAATCTGGTGTCCGAGGCAGAGTCAAACAAGTGCGGCTAGAACGCAAAAGATATCTACGTTAGAGCCAAACTGAAGTCTAGAACAAGATTGCCTCGCTTCGAGAGCAAGAAGAAGTACGTGACCTAAGGTCAAAAGTCAACGTATGCCTACTGGATGAGTGGGTGGGCGGAACTCCATGTGCAACCACCTCCACGTGGTGAGTTCTGGGTTATTTTGCGTACAGAGTAAAATAAGCGAAGAGTTGCACAAAGAAAGTCGCGTTATATCAAGAGATATGCCTATAATCATCGTTAACGTGGCATTCCAAACAAAATCTGGACATTAATTCCTACAACTGAGCTAATATGGTTGTACTTGGAATCATAAACATTTTAAAATTATTTACTGGCATTGCTACAAGTTTCTTTTAATAAAATAATTGTATTATAGTCATCAGGTAACTCTAAAAACGACCACAAGTAGCTTTTCTGTCATTTGTGTTGTGCGTGTTGCCTAACCAAACACTTAAAAAACTTTAAGTCCGTTGGGGTAGGGTAAGGGGTTGTCCAAAAAAAAAAAAATCAGTGAGGTCGGTGCCACTAATGGCACCTTTTCCACACTAGCCGTCATCGAGTTTCCAACAAAAGTGCAAAACGCTCTACCCTAATATATAGTATATAATGAAATAATACATTACATACACAGAAATATTGAGATTAATATATGGTATTCATAGGACAAACGCTCTGAACCAGAGAGATTCATCTCAGAATGGAGAAATGTTTCGTGCGTCATCTGCTCACAATTTTACTGGTATAAAGACCTGACTCAGTACTACCAACTGCTGTCAGTGCCGAGGAAAATTGCGTGTACGTTGGGTTGCATCTGTCCAGGCGTTCTTACAACTGCAAATTGCCTGGACCCCAAGTAATGGAATTAGAGCACTTAGGGGGGGGATACTTTTGTGGTTGGGTGTACAATATTTACGTACTATCCTTGTCATTGAATTATATAACATTAGTTGGTGCGAATGAAATGAACAACCATTCGACATTGGTTTGTCACATTCGTTCCGATGACACAGCATTTCAAAATGAATTTGACCACAATCAACATAATGTTCAGATGAGTATCTCAGAAACACCATAAAAGCAGACTCTCGGAAATGTTTCTGTCAATCAGACGAGTTAGGCATATATCTCACCACTGTCGTTGCCGGCTCCATATAGTAGATAATGTAAAACGGTTGTCACATGAGTTGGCCAACAAGAATCTCCAACTCAAGGTATGTAGCTTTCTGAGAGCAAGGAAGAACGAGGAAAGTTTCCTGTATCGAATTCTTATTTCAGGTGAAAAATGGATATGCTATGCCAATCGCAAGAGACTTTCAGGACAATGGTTGGATCGTGATGAACGTTCTAAAACCCCTGTCTCCATCCATAGACAGTATTGATGAAGATAGAGTTGTCTATGATGGGAATGATCCATCAAGACTTTCTTAAGGACGTGAAATCATCAATGCATGTTGAACTCCATGAAATGCACCGCAAACTTATCCGCAAGCATCCAGCAATGGCCAACGATCATGGTGTTGCGAAAAGAATGGCCATGCGTTGCAATATAAAACCATTCTTCACCCACCATATTCCCCCGATATCTGTCCCACTGACTATTACGTCTTCCTGCATTTCAATTACTTCTCGAGAGGGAAAACCTTCCCTGATGATTGATCGATGCAATATGCAGTTTAAAACTTTTTCACGTTGCAAACTCCAGACTTCTTTCGCCATGGGATTCAATAGTTGGCTGGTGGCCACGCGTAGCGTAGTCGCTAACGCTCTCGCCTTCGGTGTAAGCGGTCCCGGATTCGATTCCCAGTGGGGGCACTCGGTCGAAAAAGTGTAACACGCTTTTTCAGGCCAGACACCCTGAATGAGGTTTTCCTGGGCTTTCCTCATTCACACCAGGCAAATACCGGAGTGTTACCTAACATAAATCCCAAGCCAATCCTTTCTTCCTTCCCTCGCCGAGGGACGTCATCCCTCAAACCATGACGGGATACATGGTCTTAAATGTCGAAAGCCCAGAAATTTAAATCCTAAATCCTAAAATCAATAGTTGGCTGAACGATGGCAAAAGTGTGTGGTTACAGATGGCAACTTTTTCGATTAACGAGGTTTTGTAGTAGAAAGGACAGTTCATTCGCACCAATCTGGCAGAAAAATCAAATGAAGGACGAGAAAATTTGATTCAGCTTATAAATTACAATGGAGACTAGAAGCAAGGATACTATTACGGTGTTAAAATGAACAATGACTTATCGTTATTCTATATGATTATTCAATCAGCATTGTTTTATACTATGAATAATCATTTTCATGTTACACTGAACTCTAATATTAAGTATTGGTTTTATGACAATTGCTTTGTCTATTCCTAATAACTTTATTTAATATGCTACACTGTAATTCCTAGATTGCCAATTGTTAAACAAGAAATAAAATTAAGACAGGAAGACACTTTTCTTGACACCTATTAAAAGACATCTAGTAAAACTCTTCGTTTGTTGTAACATTGATTTCGGTTCTAATATTTTATGGCATATACCGTTCTATTTGTTCAGTTTATAAATTCTTTGTTTATACAGTTCCGGTTCTAGTTATCATATAACTTGGTTTATAATAGTTAATCAATTCATTTGCTCTTAATCTCTGTATATGCTACAAAATGATTAGTTCTTTAGTGATATTTTAATACTCATGTACTATATTCATATGTTGATGCTCATGTGTTGATGTTCATATGAGAACACTCTGGTCAAGGCAGGATCACACGAAATTAACGGCTAGTGAACATTTTACGATAGGAAAAGTTAATAGGCTACCATTTTATTTTATTATAGGCAACCAACAATGCTTTACTGTTGTACGTGTTGCCTAAAAGTTAGGGAATATAATGGATTCAGTACATTATACTCACCGTAACCAACGAAGACTTTAAAGCATTGACTCCATTAGCGAACTCACTCGAGATAATCGAGCTACCTATCTATTAAAAGGAAACAAAATTTAAAAATTTGTTTTCGTTGCCCCGGGTTTGATTCTCGGCGGGAACTCATGTGGTTCGGATTCCACGTTAATCAGTAGGTCACGTCTCATATAGCCTCGCTGCTGAATGGGGCGTTAAACTCAAAATCAACTCAACTCGTTTTCGTTGCGAGCTATCATGTGGAGTAACAGATGGTCGGACATACTAACACAGTACAATATTTAAGTCCTACTGCGTAATCCTAATAAAAATGTAACTATATATGTTAAGTTGCGTATTATTATTATTATTATTATTATTATTATTATTATTATTATTATTATTATTATTATTATTATTATGTAATATATTCCATATAGAATATTATATCGATTTAGCAAAATAATAATAATAATTTTTATATGATGACAGTACCTAAGAGAGCAGATTTATTCGCGAAATATAAGATCCAAATCTAGCATTTTTGTAATGTTGTAATGAATATAGGTACTTACATTTGGATTTCTGTTTCCATGATCGCATTAATGAAGAGAAATATGATGAATGAATATTGAATTTGTATTTTTAGTTAACATATTATAACTTTGATTTGTATTTTTCAATTAGCAAAAATTATTATAGTTTCGTTCTCGTTGGAAAAAGTTTTCTTTATCGTAATGATTAATTGGGTCGATTATAATATAAGCTTATTACATGCACATTTGAATAATCTGTAGAACATTATCTTTCAGTATTAAGGTTATGGTTAGGTTTGGATGGTTTACTTTTCTTTTTTTCATATGAAATGAATCTACAATTTAGAAAATGCATAATTATTGTAAGTTTGTTGGTTTTCTGGAAGATTATATTGTTCCCATTCACTGTTCCGATTACTGTGATTTATGTACGTGATTCTTTATGTACTCGAATCGGTTAATGTTTAGCTGAAGGAGTCCAGAAGTACGTAAAAAAAAATACAAAATTTATGGAAGAAATGGAAAATGCAAATACTTAGACCTAACATAAGTTAACCAAATCTAACTAACCTAACCTAAACTAACTTAATATTGATACAAATAAACGAAATTCTAGAAATAAACGAAATTCTATAATTTTTTCGAAAATTATTCTTGATTCCTACACTAATATAATCTAACATAAACTAACCTAACCTGACCCAAGCTAACCTAACAAAACCTAAAATAACCTGAAGTAACCTAAACTAACCTAATGTGAACAGAAACTACCGAAATTGTAACACTTTTTAGAAAAATTAGTTTGGCATTACTGCTGTATTGCCGGACCAATTTGAAAATCGAAAAAAAGTACCAAAATATACTACATTCGATTATATTTTGTTGGATTACATTTAGTTACGTTAGATTACGCTATTAGGCGTGCAGTTTTACTATACTTATCCATATTATAAGCAGTAGTAGTAGTAGTAGTAATAATAATAGTAGCAGGAATGGGTTAGAAGCCCTGCAAAGGTTGGTTGGGGTCTCTTCTCGACATGAAGCGGGCAAATTAAAGACTTGCCCAATTTTTTCTGTACATTTTACATTCTATGGGCCCGTATAGTAAAACAAGTGCACCTCTCCGCGAAATAGTCCATCCGCCTGCACATACAGTGCCGCTTACAACATCAAAAACAACTAACAAATACAACCACTTTCTTAACTTTTACTATTCCCCTTACCTGACTTTCACTTATCCTTCCTCACAAACTTAAATAAATTTTCCAATTGACCCGGTAAATTTCCTAAAATTGTTCCATCGATACAGCAGTTAACCCATTAGCTGGATCACTTCTGCTAAACATTATCCCTCGAATCACTTGTAACCAGATCAGTGAGTCGTAACATTGAATCATGTGTGCTATAAACTTACATATAACATGTTATTTAAATGAAAGGATTGAGTATAGCCCGCTCCCCCCAGTGATTTTTAACGAATCATAGTGATTCTAACGATTCATACTAGTTCATAATGAATCGGAATCGCATGTTATAAAGATTTAAGATGTAAGTTTTAGTGAAAGTAGTAGTAGTAGCGGTAGTAGTAGTAGCAGTATCAGTAGTAGTAGTAGTTAGTAGCAATAGTAGTAGTAGTAGTGGTAGTTAGTAGCAATAGTAGTAGTAGTAGTAGGAACGGGTTAGAAGCCCCGCAGGGGTTGGTTGGGTTCTGTTCTCGATATAAGTAGTAGTAGTGACTCTCCCAGTTCCGGTGACAAAGAACTGGGGGGAGCGGGCTATACACAAGCCAAATGAAATATTATTTGGCGCAGAAGAATTCGATCAAGGAAGCTTTTGATCGGGATAATCAATTACAACATGAAAATCAAACGAAATAATTCGAGTTTGGATTCCTTTCACCATGGAGGATATATGTGACGTGGACCTGGAGTTTAAGATGGAATCTGAACCACCGTAATGAGTTCGAATTTCATTTTTCTGTCATCGCGAATCAAATTCGGGACCCAATACAACAAAGGAATGTGCGCTAGCCACTAGACCAGAAAGGAATAATTAAAACAACGTGTTACTTACTTTAATAAAATTCAAAACTTCTTCGTATGAACTATTTATGTAGCAGGAAGCTCTTAATTTAAATATAATACAACAAATACTGTGGATTAAATCTTACCCAGCAAGTCCACCAAGCACAAATTTCATGTAAGTAGGTATCTGTTTAGGAGATGGATGTTCCTGTGTAAGCAGTTGTATTTCCAGTTGTGAAGCCATTGTAGAAGTTCACTGTTATTCCTTTCTATTTATAAATGTTACCAAAAGAGAAGTAATTTCATATTGTTTAATGGTTTTATTTATTGGGTTTCATCCTGTCGGTCAATCCGAGATTTAATATGAAAAATATGTCACGACATTTTTCATGTTAGTATGTTTAAATTCATGTCCTAATTTAATTTTCTTTCTTCTTCTGGAAGAAGGGACAATTTAAATGGCGTGAACAAGCAAGTCTTGCGTTGCCAATATCTGTCAATATTTATTACATAAACCAATGCTCTTTAAAAAATATATATCAAGAATAATTTTAAGAAACCTTGACAAATTTTATATTTTGGTTTGTTATTAAACAAGTGTGCAGGCTAAGAATATTTGAGCCACTTTTACAATAATTTACTACTAAAAATCTTTTAATTCACAAAGGAAGTGTAATATCTAAAGGATTTGTTTCTATAAGCCCTTTAGACAAAGCATAAATCACTTCGGGCCCGGGCCGGGCTCGGGCCGTAAATTTTTAAATATACAACCATAGTTCTTAGGTCTTTTCGGGCCTAACGTTGTAAATATACTGTACAATGATGTTTATTGGACCGATCTTTCTGGAGAACTTTTAAAGCACAAACGCAAAATTAAACCTCTAATTGCTGTAAATAAAAATACAATTTCGTGTTAATTATTACGTTTCTGTAATCCGGGCTTATTTAGGGCTCATTTGATTATCTCACTAGCTCGGGCCGGGCTCGGGTCTAAATGCTAAAACATATTTCGGACTCGGGTCAGACCTCACATTATAAATTCACGGCGGGCCGGGTACGGGCTAAAAGCTCTGGCCCGTGCAGACCTCTATCGACTGGCAATTCATATCTCCATGATTCTCGAACTTTTGCTAGACTTCTCATCAGGAACACTTACCAATCACACAAAAAGGAGAGAAGAAAAACGAAAAAAGGAAGAAAACTCAATTTGTTGTGTTGTATACATTATTATTATACAGCACAAAACTACTTGCTCAAATTTTATTCTATTTAACTAATTACATTTGCTTCCTATCCTTACCAAAATCTTTCACTTTTTGACACTGATTTAACTCAACTCAAACTTCAAATCAGAAAGAAACAAACGTCATTACTGGTGCGACAAAGGTATCGGAACTATAGACATGTTCTTTTTGAATCAACACCAAAGAGTGCGTCCAGGTTAGCCCCAATTTCGTCTCCCCATGAATTTGCCCGACCGTGATTGCAATCTATAGTTTCCAATGCGTAGAACACGACTGTGAAGGAACCACAGTGGTCAGATGCACGGTTCCTGAGATATCGCGTTCCAAAAGTGTGGGATAAGTGTGGGCCAACATCGAGGTTGAGATTGACGTGGCCCTTTAGTATGTGAAACTCAGTCAGAAACATCCTCATCATCGGAAACATTTTCAATGAGAAGAGAAACGTTGGACTATCGATGACCGGACACAACAAACTCAGTTGTGGCCGTCCTGGCCATGTGTGAACAATATGCTATTGTACATACTCCAGACTCGCAACAACGAGCTTGATCAACGAGTTTAATACTATACTTAGTTATATCTGTGACCACTATAACGTGATAGCTTCACACTTTATACAAATACCCTCGAGGCGTTAAGAGGCGATCTCGCAGCTGCGCCTCGATACTGGTACCATCTCATGGCATCCAACACTTTGGAACGCAGGAACGGTGCCTCTGACCACTCTGTTTCCATCAGAGTCGTATTCTATGCATCGACGCTATCGCTTGCACTCAAGTTCGAGCATATTTATGGGAAGATGAAATTGGGACTAAAGTTAATGCTTTGTTGGCCGCACTCTTTGATGGAAATGTAAAGAACCGAAAGTTAGGAATCGAGTTATTTTTCAAGGCCGATATTCAAACCGGAAGTAGTAAAAATTAACTATCACCGGGTTAAACGTTGACGTCTATAGAGAAAAATGGTAATAGATGGAGAGATGTTGTTTTCTCCAATCGGCTAAGCATTCCAAAAATAAATTGCATCTTCATCCTTGACTCTCTACTGAAATCGGAAGTGGTAGAAATTCAACACAACTTCCGGTTTCAATATTGATTTACATAAAGCTAAAACGATAATAGATAGCGAGAAGTGGTTTCTTGGAATCGATTGAGTGTTCTAAGAATAGGTACCATCTTAACTTTTAACCCTCTATGTAAACCGGAAGTGGCAAAAATCAACCACGTCCTGTTTTAACGTTGATCGCACGAGAATAAAACCCGTGATAAATAGTGAGAAGGATTTTCTGTAATCAATTAATCGTCCAAAAATACGAGATGGAAAATACCCACGAAGAGGATATAAAAGTTGCACCAGGACTATTTACGGCATCAGTTTCAATGGTTAAATTTCCTTTCTTACTTTGCCTGGAGAAATTTACCTTAATCCAATCCCCTGGTTGCGACTGAACTGGACTTTGAGATTACCACCTCTCCCTTAGTTGCGATTGGGCCCTAGAAGCCATCTTTTCTTTGTTCTTGGCTGCGACTAGGCCCTAATAATTCCATTTTCTCTCTTGGCTACGACTGGGACTTGAGAGGTAGCATACCCCTACTTCTTCGCAGCATCTGGTCCCTGGGACATCCTATTCACCAACAATTACAGTGATTTGTGTTATATTTATAAGTAACTAAGTTTTTAATAAAAGATAGTGGAAGTAAAGTCCAAATCACGTGTACCTACTGCCCCAGCAGGGTATTTTTCCAATATCATATTAAATGTAAAAATTCAAGGTTTGAATGCAGTTGCAGAACTATACAATAATAAATTGGTTACATCAGTATGGTACGGAATTCTTATGGAGCTTTTTTGATTAAAAAAGAAACTTAAAACGTGTACACATGTTAAAAATTTGCCGCAGAGGTTTCATAATCATCACATTCAAAGTCAATCAAGAATGAGCGAGTAAATTAATTGCTTAGGAAGAACTTGCACGATAACTTTCGTAAAATAATAATAATAATAATAATAATAATAATAATAATAATAATAATAATAATAATAATAATAATAAAGAAACGTATACAATACAGAATGGAATTCGAGATTATTTGAGTTTCTTTCTTTTTCTTTTTTCATTGATCTTTAAATCAATGAAGGGGTTAATTTATCCCAATTAGAGGTAGCCCTAAATAATCCTCAGTAGATTTCCTACAAACGCATATGCAAATGAGCACCTGCACCGGAAATACTAACAATAGGTCTTTGTTGACAGGAATGTCGTTTCACCTTGATTGCTCACGTACGCAAGAGAAAATTTATAGGGAGCGCAGGTGCATGTTAATTTCTTCTATTGTCGACAGGAATAGCGTTTGACTTTGAATACACGTGCGCAGAAGTTTGTTTTGAATTTCTAAGAAAAGTGTATGATTGATAGGGAGAGAGATAGAACACAGTGTGTGTTACTTTTTCTATTGTTGACAGGAATGTCGTTTGACCTTGAGTATACACACTTGTACGTGTGGCAACAATGTATGGAATTTAACATAGATGTTTGTATGTGTAATAAATTAGGATAATTGATAGGTCGACTTTCTTTGTTCTTTGTTGACAGAATGTCGTTTGACCTTGAATGGTCACGTACGCAGGAGAAAATTGTTTAGGGAGCGCTGGTGCATGTTAATTTCTTATATTGTTGACAGGAATGTTGTTTCAATGATCACGTGACTGGATGCACGTACGCAGGGGATGAATGTTTTGACTATATTCAAGAAAGTAGGTGGAATGATTACGTGAGTGGATACACGTATGCACGGGAAAATTGTTTTGAATTTCCGGGAAAAGAGGTTGAATTATTTAGAAAGATGAATGACCTCGTATTTCTTAGACTTTTTAATTAATTCCAAGAATTTTACACGAAGATTACCGAAAATATACGAACGATGGTTTATAAGATTTAATAAGAATTTTTGAAAATTATAAAGACCATTTACTTTGGATTAGTGATGGAAATGTATTTTTGGTGTTTAAAGGAAAACGCTTAAAGTATTTTTATTGGTAAAGTAAAATAATAAATTTGGACAGTTTAGTACAGTTACGTGAAATTGTATGTGAGTGTTTGAAAATTATTTTAAAAATTTATAAGATGATAACACCATATATGGATGATAAACATTCTCGGAAAAGGATATAATGTGTAAATGTGGTGTAAATAAAGTAGACATAAATTGTATAAAGAAGGCAATACATGAGTGAAAACAGAAGACATTTTGTTATGTGCCGCTTGCAGTTACAGATATTTCAACGAAATGGGACACGAATGCTTATTTTTGGATGAAAACATCATGAAATCACGAGTAAAGGATATTATGGAAAACACAGATGTGGAAGAAAATATATTTTATACGTTCGCAAAATCACATTTTTAAGGTTTGCTTACAAGAGAATCATTTTATAAGACATACTTTACATTACTGAAAATAACGTGTTTTTAAATAATCTTGTGGATACTCTTCTTGGTAAAGATAGAAGTGTTGAATAAAAACGATACATGTACATAAGAAAGTTTTGTGTTTGTCAAAATGTTTATTATATTTTGCGTTTGTAAATATTTAGTAAAAGAAGAAACTTTTAAATTACTAGTAAGAATATTTGTATTACAGAAGAAAATTCATTTTGTGAAGTTTTTACAAAACGATATTAGATTTTCATATTATCAAATATTTCAAGAAGAAAAATGTTGCAATATAATATCTCTTTAATACTTATTTTCATTTTCATATATTATTTGATGCATAGTTTTATTTTGCATATTTGTATTATATTAAATCTTCATTATATCTTATTTCATCTTAAGAAATCAGTTAAAGAATAAAATTATCTGGAAAACATTGTACAACTAAGTAACACTGTTTTCACTTTAAGATTTTAGTTTATGAGTTTCACGTATTTGAAGAAGTGTATAAATAAAACTTGTTTACATCGAATAATTTATTATGAGTGATCAAAATATTTTAGTTTAACATCTTTTAATTTGCAATTTACATTTGTCTAGAAATACACATTTTTAAATTACACATTAACGTTTTTATTTTGCAAACATACATTTGAAATATTGAGTACATATAACGAAAGAATCATACAAAGTATTGAAAATTACATTTTTTGTTTATAAACATATTTTAATTTTCACATTAATATTTTATTTATTGAGTTTAACATAGATAAAACACTATATAAAGAATTGCATTCAAACACTATTTTGTGTAGAGTCTGTATAAGGAATTGTATAAGTAAGTAAAACTGTTTCATACAACAGGTGTACAGAAAAGAAGCACGGTTTTGATGCTTTGTCTCAGTTGTTGAAAATATTTTCTTGTTAGATGTTTTTGCTGTTAAGAAACGTGTTTATTATTCAGTTTGTGTTTGTGCATTAATAAAAGTATGAATTGATCATGTGAGAAATCAAGTATTCACATTTATTGCGTTAATTGAGCATTAATTAAGTGCATACCGAACAGTTTTGCTATGTGCAGCTGGTTATTATTATTATTATTATTTCAAAAATGATACCATTCATATGTGTATTTCCAAAACCAAAGATGTGTTGGACTTCGAAGCTGTTTTGTATTTTATCAAGACACGTGCAAAGAAATTATGAAAATATATATGGAATCACATATTTTTAGTAAGAAGGAACGTATTCTTATACAGTAGAATTTTAATATTTATGAAAGTATTATATTTCATTTGGTACTGTCTGATTGTGACAAATGTTTTTACATAAAGATTTTTTTGCATGGAGTGTACACGAATGCAAGTAAATATTTTTAACTTTTGTAGGAAACTTATACGCATGAGCATTCGTTAAATGTTTGTGCGTATGCGCAGATTTATTTATGTATAGATACGAACATTACTTAAATAGTATAGTATTCGTGAAGATGTATAGTAGACAAGAATTTGCTTCTTTTGAGGGTATATATCGCCAAGAGAGAGATCAAACTTGCTAATCGTAACAAAATTATTTTTCAACATCCATGTGATTCCGATATTGCTGAAGAACAAGATAAAGTGAAAATATTATATCCTAGGCAGGAAATAGTTGAATCGTTTAGAAGACATTATCGATATCATGATGAAATCCGTTTTGAAAAAGTGTATCCTAATACACATATTGAAATTCTTGAATTAGACAATGCGAATTGTATGTTCAATCGTTCTAAAAATAAGTGAGTTGTGTGTGAAAGAACTTTTTGAGAATTATCAACTAAGTGAACTTTTCTTTGCCAACTTTGTGCGTTACGAATTCCGGATGAAAATCTACATGAATGTTTGTTAATGTTTAATAATAGTTTGAAACAAATGTGTGGCAATTTCTAATTATGAAGAAGACTCATGACAGTGTTTGAACTTTACTTAAAGAAACAGTAATTGTTTTGATGAGGTTTATAGAAAAAATAAAACGATTTTAAATCGATTTAATTTATCATATGAGTAACTTACATTTTCAGATTCTTTGTGATCTGGTTAAACTGTTTTTAAAGAAAGATAAAAATGTGTATGGAAAACAACCAGTGCATGTATGGTTGTACTTCTTTCTCTGTGAATTAACAGTGTGTGTTGGAATTTATTTTAAAGATGGAAGCCAGAACATATATGTTTGTGTTATGGTTGTTTTGAAAATGGTATTGTTTTAAATGAACATGAATGCATTGCTTTAGACTATGAAGTGTTGTGCTACAACGCATGGCGTGCTATGGCACGACTAGAAACATCTGATGAACTGTATAAAATGTTTTCATCATATCATAATAATGAAACAGACGACTGGAATTTTACTTATGCATTGTATAATATTTTGCTAAAAGTAGAAAATATCATCCTTATTTCAGAATACTCCTTCGAAAAGGATTTCTTTTATAATTGTTAATTTGTTTGTATTAGTGAAACGTGTATAATGCTTATTGGAATTTCAGACAGAAGTTTTATCATGATAAAATCATTTACATATGCGTGAATTCAAAATTAGAAAATTAAAGTAGATTATAACATTTTATATATCCTTATTCCATATACTGTTTACAATTTTATTCATGATATACGTTATCACTTTTATCGTATGTAAATTATTTGAAAAATTTTCTTTTGTAAATCTAATATTATGCGGTTAAAAATATTTTATTATTATTTCTTAAGATGTCTTTCACCTTTGTTTAAAATATTTTATTTTACCATTAAGATGTAATCTCGTACGCAGACGCAGTTAGTTTGTAATCTCGTATCCAGATCCACTTAGTTTGTAATCTCGTACCCAGATGCTTTGAAAATTACGTCAAAATATGTTTAAAGTTATTGATAACCGTAATATTACGAAGATCGTTTTCTATAGTATATTGTAACAAACATACACTAATGTTACGAATTTTGCAGAACATTACAAAACTTATAATACATTATCTTGCAACACTTTCATCGAATCAGAACATTGTTACTTGCTTAACAGAAAAACTTTCCAATATAGTTAGTAAATACATAGCAACTTGTATTTTGTTCGATCGCTTGCATAGCATACTCCGTAGAACAGCTATGCTGTGATCATATGAAAATTCTTATGGAAGCTCTGCTTATTTTTTAAAAGAACACTCTTTGAGTAGGAATATATTTAAATTCTGCAAGAACTTCGATGTCAACTTTAGTTCGATCGCTTGCATAGCAAGGTCCTAATAGCAGCTACGCTGTGAAATTAGAAATAATTCGTTTTGCCGTGCAAACTCAGCTTATATTTGTTGATAGAACACTCGTTGTTAAAATTATTCAGAAATATTAAAAAGTTGGTTATTAAAATGTGCAAATATTAAGAAACGCATTTCAAGGGAACATACAAAGAATTGCACTTTTAATTTTCAAAATCACATTTTCAGTTTTGCAACTTGCATTTTTAATTTTGAAAATTACATTTTATATTTGCAATTTGTAATTTTAATTTGCAAGTTGTGTTTGTAGTTTTACAACTTGTATTTTTAATTTTGAAAATTACATTTTATTTAACATTTTTCATTTTGTTTTGCAAACTGCGATTTAAATAAAAGAGTTTCGTGTTTGCAAGCAATCATATTAACAATTGAATTTAGATTCAAAGAGTTTCATACATTGAAGGAATCATATTAAGAATTATATATTACTTTTGTATAACAATTTCAAAGTAGAGTTCTATGTAAATTACTAATAGGGTGATATTTTTAATTTTCACAGAATATAAATGACTATGAAAAGTATTTAAGTAGAAAAATAAAATATCGTTAACTGATACTTAATGAAGAAAAACATTTTAGTAATAAATAAATACTGCATTAACAATTACGACTACAATAAAATGGTATTTTAAAGATGACTGCTTTAATTTGTTTGGTAATTTTGTTCACTGCTAAAACCTTTCACATAAGAACACTCGCTTTTATTTATTTATATGATCGTAACGTACACAATATTAGTTTATTGATTCTTTCGTGTTATTTGTATAACACTCACTGTTAAAATGCGAAAATTTTAAAATTCCTGCTGGAGCTCTGATTAGTTATTGAATCGTATGCCGAGCATAATCCGTAGAACAGCTACGCTGTTAACTTACAAAAAACCCATAGGAAACTCTACGAGCAACATAGTTGCGTAATGTAGAATAATAGTTACAAAACTCCTAACAGCAAATTTCATTTGCGAAAGAAGAAAAATTGTTTCACAAACTCCTTGTGTAGTTTTCGATTCTGAACTTAGAAAAATTCATTTGGAAACTCGATGTTAATTATTCATTAGATTGTATGCATAACAATATTAGTTGGTTCACTTCTTGCAGAAGCTCTGCTTACTTTTCATAACATTTACATTATGAATTCCAAAGGATTAACCAATATATACATGTTTGAGAATCCTAAGGTACTCACGCAACAACTTTTATACAGTCAGTTTGGCTACAGGCATATAATTCGAAGTACTCACCAACTACCTTTATAAAAATCGTTGCGAAAGTACTGCAGGATTCTGAAACATGGATATTTGGATAGGGCACATATTAGTACTTAAGTGAAGTCTTGACCTGACTGCGGTAGGTCCCATAGTATTAGAGCTATGGACGTTTAAATTTATTTTTTCATGTTTTCGGCAGCCTATAACTGCGGAAGGAAGCATTTGCGCACCCAGGTTCGTCTATATTTTTTGTCTTATCTTGGTGTCAGGAATCACCTCCCAAAAGTTGTCAGTATTGTTTTGAAACACCCTATACAATAATTTTTTAACCTCTTATATACAAAAGTGAGTACTTTTTTTTAAAAAAAATATACACAAATAACTAGCAAAATTGTATGTAGTATTTTTACTTCAAAATATCACACACCCTCTTTCTGAAACAAAATAAAGTAAAACATGAGAGAAATACATTTATATAATACTCTTAAAGGCTGAACATCAAGAGCTTCGTTTCGGGTGGTTCTGTACATTCTTGAAGTTTTTCAGTTCAAGTTTTAATTGTCATATACATTGTATGAATATTTCGAACAAATTTTTCATTGATTGATCACATACGTAATAATCTGTTACCACCTATCAGGCGTTTCGAATTCGCAAAACAGGTAAACTTCCGAATTCTGAAATGCACTGAATTCTTAAGCTTGTTCAGAATCGGAAAGTACCGAATTTTCTGTTCATGTATCATATGCGTAATAGACTGTTCACCTGAGCTTGTGGTTTCCTAGGCTCTAGAATATATAACCACTATCACGGTTTATCCAGTCCTGAAGTTTTTTGAATTTTTAACAAGAGGAATTCAACATATCGTTACGAAAGGTTTTCTTTTTCTTTTCTTTTTTCTTTTTTTACAAGAAAGGAAAACTAAGAAATACATTTAAGAAGAGTGGAAAGAACCAATCACTGTTCCAATTCACAAAAAAGGAGACGAAATTGATTGTAATAATTATCGAGGCATTTCTCTTAACATTCTGTAATAGTTACTTTCTATTATCGAAAAATAATACTAATAATTGATTACAAGAAATAGGTCGCCAGCGGCAACGGAAAATAACTACCGCAAAAGGAAAATAATTGTGCAATCTGACTACATAACACAATAAGACAAAATTGATTACAATGTTCAATTACCTATCTAGGCACTCTCACATCTTAGTGGGTACTCTATAGCTGTTTAAGAAAGTCAAATTGTTATATATATACTGAATCAATGCTGTCTAAGAAATAATATAATTCTTTTTTTTTTCAAATACCATTTTATTATGACAGTCGAAATTCATTAAAATCAGTAAATTCTGCTTTTGCTACTTCATAACAGAAGTTACAGAAATTGTTAGTTTATAGATTTCCAAAAGGGAAAAATAAATGAGATTTTTAAGCATGCATAATTTTCAAGGGATTTAAAATTATTGCCAAATAATGTAGTCGAAACACAGAACAGTTATGTCTTTTGATACAATATTCAAAATTCATAGAATTTACGTATTATTCAATTGTACAGATAATCATGTGAACAAGAAGGAAAATTTATACTAATTATAGGTACAGATTTACTTTGCAGTGGCCATTAAATTATTAACAACATGTTTCATACATACCTTACGCGAAAATTGTCTTACGTTAGGTTGTCATAATTCTTTTCTTTTATAAATTATTCATTTTTCATACATAAAAAATTAACTACATTTTTATTTCACGAAGAAATTCTTTAATTATTCTTATTGTTTTTATAAACACAATTATATCCATAAAATAATCGTAGGCCACATATCTTGCAAAGTTCATATTTTTACCGGTAATCAGAAATAGAAAGAAATGTTATTATCGAAGAATTATTCTGCTATTTAGATTTGATAAGGAAAAACATTAAGCAAAAGAGAACTGCGATTCGAAATCGTAAGAAATGATTTGACTGTATGTATTTGCTGAATCATTAACATTTCAGATAATTTGGAATACGATACTAATTTGAAATAAAACGACATGCAAAAATCAACTAGTAAATACTCATGCTCTTAAGATATATTTTACAGAAAATTTTGAAATAGCCAAGATCTCTCTGTTTCACATTGCTTATTAGGTTAGTTTAACTAATCGAAAACATACTGTAAAATTCGTACTACAGAATTAATCGGATGTACTATTACGAAATATGCAGGTAATCGATATTAGGTTTGAAAACGGGAGGCTGTAAATTTCTTTACCCGAGCATTGTGTTTATTACGTAAATATCAGGAAAAAATACTGTAAATGTATTTTCCTTCTTTGAAGACAAGTATACTGTCAACACCACCGATAATTATCAAACACTAAAATGCAACCAAGTAACTTCTTAATATCAATGCTTCTATTGTTCTAATCTTACCGTTAAAGATGGATCATACGTAGAACACTCAGTCACTTAGTTTATCTCGTCATACTGTGTGAATTGTCAAATATTAGGCAATAACTTATGCCTAAAATAAGGACACACTTCTTCAACACGTATATATATGTATTTGTATCAAAGTCGAAGCTAAAATGGGAAAAATTCAATTTTTCCACATACCGTTAAAACTTAAGTGTCTGATCCATTTAAAAATCTCCTGAATTAGTCGGTAATCCTAAACGCAAAATTTACTAATTCTGATGCTAAGGGGGCTACAACTGTACAAACAAGGGAACGCCCACTGCAACATATGGAATATAGTTAAATAAATAATTTCATATTTCATTTAATTCCAGAGGTTGATTTAGCTGTTATAAATAAAAATTAGTTACGAAATTATATAAATAATTCTTTCAAGATAGGGAAAATTGATTAGTCTGCAAAATAATTTGGTAAATTAAATCTAAATAAATTTGAATTGATTGTATTCCTACTTCTGGCATTGTATTAAATCACATGACGTCATCATAACAGGAAAAATAGAAAAATTATTTTAAATTAAATAAAACTAATAGTAAAAACAATTGTGGGAAAGCGAATAACCATGAGGTTAACCACAAAGCCCCCGCTGGGGGAAAAAATAATTTCTCATATAATCTAACATAATTAGTGAATTGATGAAATTATTTTAAATTGTTCTAACATTAACTGCATCTATTTGTCAAACGCTGAATACACGATAAATGTTATCTTAAACACAACTAATCTAAACTAATGTTTATAACAATAATTTTTTATTCAGAGCAGCATTCCTATGAAGCTAGAATTAACGTACTTTTCCTCAATAATACAATAGATTATCTGTCTAAATCAGGGCTTATAGTCTTTCAGTAATTCATTCCTCTTCTCTTCTGAGCAGTTAAAAAGCTTCAAGTTTGTAAAATTCTGTGTTCCTATTTCATTTCCTTTAAGATCTTTGAGAATGGCTCTATTCCTTAGTATTCTATAAACGATAAATGGACCACAATAACAATAACAATATTTATGTGTTTTTTGTTTCAGTGCAGAAGATAATTCGTGCGTTTTTATTAGCACGAGATCATTTTCATTTAAGGTTACCTCTCTTTTATTTTTATTTTTCTTACTTCCCTGTAAGTTTGGAACATGTATTTCTGCTTGAAAATGTCTATCTTGCAATGGTGTTTGTTCTAAAACTTTTGGCCATGGATATTTTTTCCTCAGATGCATATCCGTTGAGTAGGAATAAAATAACTCCGACGGGCATTTTCCTGTAGTTTCACACATAGAATAATTTAACATATCTTGAATCTCTTGTAAAAATTTAGACCAGGTTGTGTGATCACTGTGGCATCGAAGTCTTATCAATTGATTCAAATTCTTATGAGCTCTCTGTAGAATTCCATTAGAGAAAGGAGAATAAGGAGATGTCATTATATGTTTCATACCAGTGACTTTACAAAATTCTTTCCAATTCTTAGAAGAAAATTGTCCTCCTTTGTCTGAGATTATCATCATTGGATATTGCACTATGTGAAAATATCTATATTTTAGTACTGTAATTATTTCTTTAGAATTTGCTTTCCTCAATGGCAAGAAAACTAAAAAATCTGGAGTAGACATCTATTATGGATAAAATATAATTATAATTCCCACTTTTAGGCAGTTTACCTACAATGTCAATGCAAAGCTTTTCGTGGGTATTGACGGCTGTAATATGACATTCCTCCTTTGAAATAACTATATTAGTATGTTTTATTCTTGAACATTCAATGCAATCATTTATATAACGACGTAAATCTGCTCTGATATTTTTCCACTTAAATAATCTCCTTATAAAATTTAAACATTTATTCAAACCGAAATGAGCTTTGTTGTGAACTGTTTCTATTATTTGTTTAGTCATAGTTTTCGGTACTACCAACAACCAGCTATTGTTACTATCATCTTTAAGGAATGATATTCCTTCATGTAAACATGTCTTATCTAACTGTAATCTCCTTAACTTATTACAGTATTCATCCTTTTGTTGCTCTACTTTTAGTTCCTCCCAATTTAGCATATTGTAATCACTGACTGTTATAAAATTAATTAAATGTTCTTCTGTATCTAGTGGCGGTTCTGGAGGATTTCTGCTCAAAATGTCAGCTATTTTATTGTCTTGTGTCGAAATATGGTGATATTCTATATCAAAACGTTGTAATCTTAATAACATTTTTGTAGTTCGTGGATCTAAGTTTTGTACCTTTAGCGAATGAGTTACTGCCATATTGTCCGTATGAACTGTAAGTTTTCTGCCTAAAATAAACTGAGAAAATTGTTCACATGCATACAATATTGCAAGCGTTTCCAGTTGGTATATATTTAAGGAATATTCATGCGCTTTTATTCTCCTGCTTGCGTAGGCTATTACTTCTGGTTCCTTCTCCTCTTTACCTTGTGGAAATTGTGCCAAATATGAGGATAAACTCTGAGCACAGGCATCAGCATATAAATGGAATGGTAAATCAAAATTCGGTTGAGCTAACGAGGGCGCTTCACTGGCTAATATTCGTAATTGTTCAAATCTTTCTAATAGTTCAGGTGTAAATCCTACTCTTTGTTGTTTCTTTAGGAGATCAAACAGAGGCGCAGTAAGCTCAGCAAACCCCTTTATATGTCTCCTTCTCCAAGAGATCAAACCTAAGAACTGTCTAATTTGTTTCTTTGTTTTTGGCAATGGAAAATATCTAATCGGTTCATTAAGTTTTGGATTAACTTGTATTTTTTCCGCAGTCACAATATGGCCCAAAAACTTTATCTCTGTCTTAATAAAATCGCATTTTTTAAAGTTTAAAGCAAAATTTGCTGAGTCAAAAATTTGCAATACGGTTTCCAAATGTAGAAAATGTTCTTCTATGGATTTACTGAATATAAGTTGATCGTCTAAGAAATTAATAACATATGATTTAAATCTTGGCCCAAAATATTTGTTCATAACCTCTTGATATACTGCAGCACTAGATTTTAGTCCCATAGGCAAACGACAAAGACAATACTGTCTATTTAAGTATACGAAGCTTGTACACTCATAAGAAGGAGTTAAGGCTATTCCATAATAGGCTTGGGTTATATCGATACTGCTATAGTATTTCGATCCTGCTAATCTCATAAGTAACTCTTGCACTGGTTCTACTTGTACCTTTGGACTTATTACCTTAACATTTAGTAATCTTAAGTCAATCACTGGCCTTAGATAACCATTAGATTTTTTCACGCAATGAATGGGGTTTCTGTACGGACTGCTCTTTTCAACAGCGATTCCCAATTTCAACCATTTTTCTAGCTCCTTTTCAAAAGCTGGTTGTAACGCCTGAGGAATTGGGTATATTTTGCTTACAACTGGTTCATTATCAGTTAATTTAATTTCGTAAGGGTCTGTCTTTATCAATCTGGGATCACTCGAAAATAAATGCCGATAACGTAAAAGCAATTCCAATAGTTTAGCTTTAATAGTTGGCGTCAAATCCTCTCTACTTCCAATACTCTCCCTGATTTCTTTTTCTGAAGTTATACTCTCATCGTCTTGCAATTTATCATATTTTATTTCAGTAGTGACCGACTTTATATACAAGGTATGATCTTCGTCTAGATTAATGATAATGCTTTTGTTGAAATTGTCTGTAATATCTAATGTTTTAGTTTTACAATTCAATATTGCATGATGACGTATAAAAAATGGATATCCGAGCAAAAAATCTACTTTCAAACTTTTTACGATATAAACTGGTACCTCAAAAATGCTTCCCTTAATTTCAATGTTCAAAACTAAAAATCCCTTTACTTGTACCTCTTCTTGTCCTGCAAAACCTTTAAGTGATAAAGAAGTCATTGGTTTTAACTTAGCAGATGGAAATTTTTCGTTAATTTTCTTCCAAATATTGTAATTGAGAATATTTAAATCACTTCCGCTATCAAGGATGGCTTTTAATTTAATATCTGCTATATTGCAATGTATGATTGGTGAAGGGTAGGTTTCTATCACATTCGTTTCTTTTTCTTCATCATCAATTACAAAATGAATATTCAAAGCCATACTATTGTTCGACATCTTAGTTTTAATTAAAGTTTCATTCTCATCCACCATATTAGCCTCATGTAGTTCCCTATCAGAAATTATGTTCGATGGGGAAATCATATTTAGGCAGACAGGATCCCCATCAGAGCTCACTGACTGCCGGAGGCATTTTCCAAATTTTGCGGGATTTCCGGATTTTCATTCTGAGTTGTTTCCTGATTATTCCCTCTATTTCTCCTGAAGTCACTGAAATAATTAGGATTATTACCCCTAAATCTAGATTGAGGAAATTTCCACCAGTTAACTCCCATTGGGAACCAAGGAAATGGTGGAAAAGGATGCATAAGTGGACCATTTCTGGTAAAGGAATTATTCCATTTATATCTACCATCTCTATCCTGTCTATTCTCTGTATTTCTATTACAATTATTGAAATTCTCAGTACTATTTCTGTCACTTAAGATTCTATAATTATTGGCTAAATTCCCATTAAAATATTTATTTCTATCACTTACGAATCTGTCACTACTACTCTCGCCAATAAATCTATTGTCTGTGCTATTGTTAACAGATGCATTTACAAATCTAGTCTCTGTCTGACAACTACTATTCATACGATCAGGTTTTCTTTCCTTAGTGGACGTGGATTTTACCTGGCGCACATTAAACTTATTTCTAGGCTTAATCGTTTCATTAAAACTAGAACTATTTTCTTTCTGCGGTTGCAACTTAGTCAGATGGCAAATTAAGTCATCTACTGATTTAGGTGTTACTATCTTTAAGAATCCAAATCTCTCGTCAGGAATTGCATCTAAGACAATGTCCACTATTTCTCTCTCTGTGGGATTGCTGACTGCATTTTGATATCTACCTATTAAATTCCAGACGTAATTGATCAACGACCCATGCCTAGATTTATCATATTTCTCGTTCTTTAGCTGTTTCAACTCCCAACGCTCCTTATAATCTGAGCAGAAATTTTGTGTGAAACACTGGGCAAAATCATAAAAATTATTTATTCGGTTTTCCGCCGAAAGAAACCAGATCTTAGCTGCTCCAGTTAAAGTTTGATTTAAAACGAACATTAAATCTCGTTTTTCTGTAATTTGAAAATAATCCAGGCTTTGCTCTAGATCTCTTAAATAATTTCTAGCGGATTCCTTACTAGAATTTCCTGAAAAATGTGGAAAAGCTCTTAAATCACTAGCTTTAAGTCTAGGAACTGTCTCTGAAATTCCACTGACTTTATCTGTTCTACAACTATTGGGAATCATGGCATGATACGGATTTTGGAAATAAGGATTATTATTACTATGATAATCTTCCATTGGCATTCTGAAACTATGGTTCTGACTTACGTTCCTTTCATCTACGAAACGTGGAAATTGCGGTTGAAATTTATCAGATAACCGATTAAAACAAGTATTAAAGGTAGGGAAAATTGTCTGTTTAATTGTCGAAGTTTTAACTGTATTACTTGTAGGAATTTCTTTAATCTCATCCTCATTCTCTGAGTGATTGTCTCCCCCCATGAAAACAAATGGATCTTGGCTATACATATCAAAAGTTGTTCGTTTCCGTTTTACCGATCGAGCATGATTCGTCTCGCGTGTATTCAAATTATCTGAATCTTTTGCCTTATTAGCATCTACCTCTTCCAGTCTATCCTCTAGCTTGGACATACGCTCTTCCAAACTAGCAGATTTCACCTCTCCGGATTGAATCGCTCGTTCTATCCTGCTTAAGTCGGTTTTATGCTTAGTAACATCCCGAATTAGATTCGATACCGGTTCTTTCCATTTCTGATCGGCATTAAGTACATCTTTTACAATATCTGTTATCTGATTTACCTTAGTATCTAATACCGTCATGCTATCGCTAGTCTCTTTTACAGTGTTCTTTAATTTATCTATTACCGAACTATGAGAAATTAATTCGGCATTCACACTACCAAATTGTACATCAAATTGAGACAATGCTTCCGTGGTATTCTTTTGTACAATTTGAACCCGTTCAATCAAATCAGAATGTACTTTGTCTATTTTCATTTGTACTTCCCCTTTAAAATGGTTGAAATCGTTTTGTAACTTTTCCATTTGATTCTCTAACCTAGCTTGACTTTGTTCGATTTTATTGTTTACATTTTGTTCCAGTTTGTCTACCTGTTCTTTCATTCCTTTTTCTAATTCAGTTTGCGCTATTCCTATTTCCGCCAGTTTATTCATCAACACCTGAAAAGCATCACCATCAATAGTGAAATTACCAGTGTTTTGGCGTACTTTATCACTACCTCCTTCAGAAGTTACAATACTTCCTGTATTAACAGTTCCATTAATTGAAGTAGGATTTAAGTTCACTGTCGCCACTAAACCTAGCAGATTTTCTGAATCCGCAAAAGATTCATTCTCAGTATTGTCGTCGCTAATAGGTGCCGCTTTTTCTCTACAAAACTCACAAAACCAAATTAAATTTCCAGCCCTGTACTTGTCAAACTCTTCATCACCAATAACAATACAAGTACTGTGATAAGCACTTGAACAGCTTTTGCACTGAAGCACCGAATCATCCTTTTTATTATCGGAACAGCACTTTAATGCTATTTCTTCGTTAACTTTAGCTTTCCTAGTACGTCGCATTGTGTTATTCAATACACACATTAAGAAAATATCTAAAACATTAAATGTAGTAGATAAACTTCTGTTTACTAAATTAAAGTTCTTCACTTTACTAACACTAGCTTTGTTAAGCTTTATTTCATGGAAACACAGCCTATCCCGCTTCCAAGAACCCAACCTAAAACCTGCTACTTCGCAATATTTACCTGCATTTGATCTTGGCTGACTTCTTTCTTTATCTAATAATAACAACAATAGAGCACAGCATCATAAGATATGAGACGATCCTGGCTAAAGGAGAGCCACTTATTGTAATAGTTACTTTCTATTATCGAAAAATAATACTAATAATTGATTACAAGAAATAGGTCGCCAGCGGCAACGGAAAATAACTACCGCAAAAGGAAAATAATTGTGCAATCTGACTACATAACACAATAAGACAAAATTGATTACAATGTTCAATTACCTATCTAGGCACTCTCACATCTTAGTGGGTACTCTATAGCTGTTTAAGAAAGTCAAATTGTTATATATATACTGAATCAATGCTGTCTAAGAAATAATATAATTCTTTTTTTTTTTCAAATACCATTTTATTATGACAGTCGAAATTCATTAAAATCAGTAAATTCTGCTTTTGCTACTTCATAACAGAAGTTACAGAAATTGTTAGTTTATAGATTTCCAAAAGGGAAAAATAAATGAGATTTTTAAGCATGCATAATTTTCAAGGGATTTAAAATTATTGCCAAATAATGTAGTCGAAACACAGAACAGTTATGTCTTTTGATACAATATTCAAAATTCATAGAATTTACGTATTATTCAATTGTACAGATAATCATGTGAACAAGAAGGAAAATTTATACTAATTATAGGTACAGATTTACTTTGCAGTGGCCATTAAATTATTAACAACATGTTTCATACATACCTTACGCGAAAATTGTCTTACGTTAGGTTGTCATAATTCTTTTCTTTTATAAATTATTCATTTTTCATACATAAAAAATTAACTACATTTTTATTTCACGAAGAAATTCTTTAATTATTCTTATTGTTTTTATAAACACAATTATATCCATAAAATAATCGTAGGCCACATATCTTGCAAAGTTCATATTTTTACCGGTAATCAGAAATAGAAAGAAATGTTATTATCGAAGAATTATTCTGCTATTTAGATTTGATAAGGAAAAACATTAAGCAAAAGAGAACTGCGATTCGAAATCGTAAGAAATGATTTGACTGTATGTATTTGCTGAATCATTAACATTTCAGATAATTTGGAATACGATACTAATTTGAAATAAAACGACATGCAAAAATCAACTAGTAAATACTCATGCTCTTAAGATATATTTTACAGAAAATTTTGAAATAGCCAAGATCTCTCTGTTTCACATTGCTTATTAGGTTAGTTTAACTAATCGAAAACATACTGTAAAATTCGTACTACAGAATTAATCGGATGTACTATTACGAAATATGCAGGTAATCGATATTAGGTTTGAAAGCGGGAGGCTGTAAATTTCTTTACCCGAGCATTGTGTTTATTACGTAAATATCAGGAAAAAATACTGTAAATGTATTTTCCTTCTTTGAAGACAAGTATACTGTCAACACCACCGATAATTATCAAACACTAAAATGCAACCAAGTAACTTCTTAATATCAATGCTTCTATTGTTCTAATCTTACCGTTAAAGATGGATCATACGTAGAACACTCAGTCACTTAGTTTATCTCGTCATACTGTGTGAATTGTCAAATATTAGGCAATAACTTATGCCTAAAATAAGGACACACTTCTTCAACACGTATATATATGTATTTGTATCAAAGTCGAAGCTAAAATGGGAAAAATTCAATTTTTCCACATACCGTTAAAACTTAAGTGTCTGATCCATTTAAAAATCTCCTGAATTAGTCGGTAATCCTAAACGCAAAATTTACTAATTCTGATGCTAAGGGGGCTACAACTGTACAAACAAGGGAACGCCCACTGCAACATATGGAATATAGTTAAATAAATAATTTCATATTTCATTTAATTCCAGAGGTTGATTTAGCTGTTATAAATAAAAATTAGTTACGAAATTATATAAATAATTCTTTCAAGATAGGGAAAATTGATTAGTCTGCAAAATAATTTGGTAAATTAAATCTAAATAAATTTGAATTGATTGTATTCCTACTTCTGGCATTGTATTAAATCACATGACGTCATCATAACAGGAAAAATAGAAAAATTATTTTAAATTAAATAAAACTAATAGTAAAAACAATTGTGGGAAAGCGAATAACCATGAGGTTAGCCACAATTCTATTAACAAGATTGATCCCATACGCAGATTAATTATTGGAGATTATCAGTGTACATTTAGGCGAAATAGATCAAATACGACCAGATATTTACCATTCGACAAATACTCGAAAAGAAATCGGAATATAACTTATTACCCAGTACATCAACTGTTTATTAATTTAGAAAAGCGTACGATTCGGTTAGGAGGGAAAAATTGTACAACAGTCTTACAGAATTTGGAATATCGAAAAAGTTAGTTTGATAACTAAAATGTGTTTAAATGAATCCCAGAGTAAAATCCAAGTAGAAAAATGCGAGCTTTCACATTGAGAATAGTCTGAAACAAGCAGATGCGTTATCGCCGTTATAATTCAGCTTTGTTCCGGACTACGCTATAAGGAAAATCAAAGATAATAACTAGGGCCTAGAGCTGAATGATATTCACCAGGTTATGGCGTTTGCTGATGTAAATCTAATAGGAGATAATAGGAGAACAATAGAAAGAAATGCAGAGGCCTTATTAAACGCTTGTAGCGACACTGATTTAGAAGTAAAGAGAAAACTAAATACATGGAAGTTCACCAGCATCGTAATACGGCAAATATTGAATGCGTTAAAACATCAAATAATAATTTCGACAAAGTGAATACCTTCAAATATCTGGGATCAATATTACCTGACCAAAATCATATCCAGAAAGAAATTAAATGTCGACTAAAATCAGAAAATTCGTGTTATTATTCAGTTTAAAATATTTTGTCGTCGCGAATTCTGTCGAGGAATTTAAAGCTTAAAATAGGCCTATATAAAATGATAATCATGCTTGTTGTGCTTTATGGTTGTGAAACATGGTCGCTTACGCTGAGGAAAGAACGCAGACTGAAAATATTTGACAATAAAATCCTGAGACGAATATTCGGACCCAAGATGAACGGGAATAGGGAATGGCAGAAACTTCATAACGAGGAACTACATAATTTATACGGTATACCAAACATAGTTAGAGTCATTTAGTCTAGGAGGATCAGGTGGGCAGGTCATGTAGCCAGAAGGGAAGAAGGTAGGAACGCTTTCAAAGTCTTGACTGAAAGACCGATCAGAAAACGTCCATTAGGAAAACCTAGGCGCAGATGGGAGGACAATATTAAGATGGATCTCGCAGAAATAGGAATACAGTGTACAAACTGGATCGAATTGGGTAAGGATAGAAGTCAATGGAGAGCTTTTGTGAACGCGGTATTGAACCTTCGGATTCCATAGGCCATAGGGTTAAACACAACTGCACAACAAACATGACTGAGTGGTTAGCTTTTGCGCATCTATCGGGAAGTCCGGGATTCAACCCGTCATTCGACCATTTTAACAAAAGTTTTTCTTAATTCCATCAGTGAATGTAGAGATAGTGCGTGTACTGTGAGTCCTGGCCGACTTCCTTTCTTATTATTTTAAAATCGTTGTTATTACTAATTACCAGCAGTGACGGATTTGCGAAGGAGGTTAGGGCGGGGATGTCTTTCGGATTGAAGCCTGTACCCTGAAATTACGGAATTTCTAAAACAAACTAAATATTGGTTATGCCTTTACTCATAAACTTCAAGCTCTCCTCAAATAAAAAAATTATGAATTTTTGGAAAATTAAACATTAATAAGAGAAAACCATCCCAAAATACTTTTTCTAAATCCGCCACTGATTATCGGTATAAAATGGTCTTCAAGGTTGTATCCGGGACATTATTGCTGAATATACAAACGAAACGAAGTATTTGTTATGCCTGTATTTACAAACTTCAAGCTCCTCCCAAATAAAAATTAGGAATTTTTAGAAAAACTAAACATTGATCAGAGAATCATCTCCCAAAATACGTTTCTAAATCCGCTCCTGATTATTTGTATAAATTTATATTCAGAGTTGTATCCGGAAGATTATTGCTAAATCATTGCAGAGCTACAGTATAAAAGAAATGTGCAACTACGCTCTGACGGATATATTGAAAAACGTAAGTTTAACTACGTGCTAGATGGTAGAGTACTAAGCTCGAAAAAATGAAACACGGATGACTAAAAATGAGATGATCTAGAGAAGAAAAAACATGTCGGTAACTCAGAAATTAAAGTTTAATTGCCCTCAAATACTACACACTTTGTTTACTTTAATTCATAAAACATGTGCTCCACCCATCATAATGGTGAATTCCAGAGCGAAATATGGCATTTAGGTCATGAAATCTTATTAAACTATAGAATATACTATAAGAAAGCTATGTAGAGAGAAAAATCATGAAATCATGAGAAAAAAACAAGAAAAAGGGTTACTGCTCTGAAAAATCGAAAATTTTGTGTAATACACTACGCATAAAACGAAACTGAAACGACGACAAATTTCATTAAAAAAAAACTTCCATAAGAGCTTTCAGGTCAAAGTACTGCGGCAAGAGATTGACACTGCAAAACTGGACCGCTTAACATCAAATTGCATCCAAATTCCTACAGAATACGACACAAACAAACACGGTCTATCCCTGGGACTACCAAAGTTTCATAAAATTACCACGATTGCTAAGTCAGCTTGCTGAATCATGTGTTGCGGGAAATTGTACACTCTTAGTGGATAATTCACCATATTTGGAGCGTACTGCACAGACTGTGCCTTCAATGAATTAATCTTTAGGTATGTTTCGTCCATGAACAATTTCAGCTCGACGATCTGGTACAAGTTGTGGTACCTCATTTCGGCTACTATGAAATCCATTTCTTGTGTGTAACAGTAGTGATTCGTCTTCCTATCGAATAGGTGTTCCTTTAATGACACGTTCAGCTATTCTAGTGACACATGTCACTAGAGTTTCCCATCAAAAACCCTTTCCCTTTTTTCGTGATCCCAATTTTAGCTATATTTCTGGCCAAATACGAACTGCTCCTCGTTAAACAGGATGTCTGCTACATACTGCCATATAGCAGTACGCTCCAAATATGGTGAATTATCCACTAAGAGTGTACAATTTTCCGCAACACATGATTCAGCAGGCTGACTTAGCAATCGTGGTAATTTTATGAAACTTTGGTAGTCCCAGGGATAGACCGTGTTTGTTTGTGTCGTATTCTAAAGGAATTTGGATGCAATTTGATGTTAAGGGATCCAGTTTTGCAGTGTCAGTCAGAGATGGAGTGGGTCGGTGGGTGAAGTGGGTCAAGGTTTCTGGGTGGGTCAGTGGTCAACAGCGTGTGACCCACTGTGACCCACCACCCACCGTGACCCACTGTGACTCACCACCCACCATACCCACTGTGACACACAATCCACCACCCACCGTGACCCACTGCGACCCACCATCCAACGTGACCCATTGCACGCCACCATCCACCATGACCCACTGCGACCCACCGACTCAGTCTGACCTACCAACTCACTGCTTACTGCATTGTAGACAGTATCTTCTGAAGACTTGTAAATTTGTCTGCATTTTACTTTCAAGACCTTCATTTCCCTTCCTTTTACATATTTTTCTCTCTACTTACCTGAGGTGAGTAAGCTATATCTAAGTGAAAAAAGAACTTCAGGCACTTTTGGATTTGATATTTGTAATTGTAATAATAGCAATAGGACTTATACTACTACTTGGCTTTCGAGGTGTGTCAGTTTTTAGAGGAGCTAACTACTGGAAAAATACATTTTTGAATCACTGTAATGTATAAATTATTATATAAAAAGTTGAATGTAACTATTTGTGCCTGATCATAACAGCCAAATTGCAAAGTCAAATGAAATGACTTTTGGTATATAGTTAGGCCTTAATCCAAACTGGGATGTTATATTGCTTTCATTATAATACATATTCTAAGGAGGTAGTGAGGATCCGAATTTTTGCGGAAAATAATGAGTATCTCACAAGCCGTTAAACTTACCGAGCTGAAGTTCAGTGTATTAACTCTTTATTGAAAATAAACAGAATGTGTCCTAGCATTTTTTAAATTCTCCTTTATGGGGGGGGGGAGGCTCTTTCTATATATGGAAAATTGGAAGCGAGTTGGTTTGTAAAAATAATCAAAAACGATTGATATTAGTTAAGAAAAAAATCAGAAACAAAAATTATAGTGCTTCGCTTCATATATCCATTGCTTTCTACTATAATAATTGCTGAAGCTTATGTTTTGTGGAGCGCTATGGAGCGCTGTGGAACTATGGAGCGCTTACAGCACAGGGCAATCAACCCACAAAGTTGTGAGAAAAATAGGCATAAAATTTGTACTGTAAGCTTAATTACACGGAAATTTTAAGTTTGCATTGTATGCATAATTATATGGAAAATTTTACTTTTTTTCCTTTACGTTGGTCTTCTTACCTTGATTTGGGAATTTCAAATTTCATCCCTTTTTCCACTGAAAAGTATCTACAATTCAACAAGGAAATAATTATACTATGATAATTTAATTGAAATTCATCGTAATTTGGCCCATAACAAACAGCAGTGTGCTAATTGAAGGGGAAGAAGGGGGGGAATTCCCAGACACCTCTGAACACTTTCCAGGAACCTCGTTCCCTTTTGCCTTCTAGGGGGGAGGGAACTTGGTAATCACATCAAACCTTCATGTGTAATTACAAAAATGAAATTTATAAACAAATAAGAAATCATCAGTTTATCAGGCTTTAATTGATAATTTATGCACAAGATTCCCTATCGAAGGTGTGGTAGATGAAGTTTCTGTTCTCCATGAGTCGACATTACCAACTGACATGGTCGATATGGAAAAGATGTTGTATGGTGATAGAGAGGTGATACTTCTTGCTGAGTATTTCAAAACTGACCGAGAAAAATCATTATCAGACTTAAGTATAACCAGCAGATTGTCGAGTATTACCAATTTCCACGACTGAGTGCGAACGGGAATTTCTCCTTATGAATTGACTGATGACTGATATTAGAAATAGACTAAGTGCTCAAACATTGTCTAACTTGTTCATCAATGTTAATGGCCCACCACTAGACAAGCTCAAAGTAGACGGTTATTTCTTGGCTGAAGGATGGACATCATTCGGCTGCGGATGATTTACCACGAAAAAGTTACCAACAGGAAATAAACCTGATTTCAGATTTGTTTTAAGGTGGCAAATTACGAGTTATGGAAAATGTATACTTGTATTACTAATGGCTTATTTGTGTTTTTCAACTTTGTACCTAATTTTTAATAAGTATCTTCTTTCCTTTTCATAAACTAGAAGGTAAACTACTTTGAATAAATATTCATAATAATTGCAATTATGCATATTTGTAACTTAAATTTAACGTGGTGCTTTAGTGATTACACAAATTACAATTATGAACATACTTTATGGAGATGCTCTTACAGACAGGATCCGGGCACCTCTATATGCTTTGGAAAACTAATTTTTCAAGTCTTTTGGAGAAAAATACTGTGAACTGAGAAATCATAACCTTTTCCATATTGTACAGAAGTATTTTCCTGCGAATAGAAGTTTCTTTTGGAATGCGTTGAAAAATTAACACTCGCAAGAATACTCTCTTAGTACAAGTATATTTTATGAACACACTAATTTCCCCCCACCTCGAAGTGCTTCAATTTCCTCACTGACAAACACTTTACCATTTTATATCGTAAAGGTCAGATCCACCTTTATTGTAACAGAGTGGTGCTTGAGCGATTGACTAGAAATTCAAACTCCGATTATGACAATTTCACAGTCCTGTTTTATTACATTTGTAAACTCTTTTGTCAGTAGAAGAGGCCGTGGATCATGTGTAGGTGTTGACGACGAGATTTTGGTGAGTCAGTGTATGTCACAGTGGCTGAGAGTGGGTTACGGTGGGCGGTGGGCCATGGTGGGCCACAGTGGGTGGTGGGTCATGGTGGTTCGGGGGTCAGAGTGGGACAATATGGGTGGTGGGTCAGTGGGTCGTGGGTCAAGTTTTCATTGACCCACGCCAACTCTGGTGTCAGTCTCTTGCCGCAGTACTTTGACCTGAAAGCTCTTATGGAAGTTTTTTAAAATGAAATTTGTCGTCGTTTCAGTTTCGTTTTATGCGTAATGTATTACACAGAATTTTCGATTTTTCACAACAGTAACCCTTTTTCTTGTTGCAATTGTCGTCTGTCTGACTGGCTTCTTTTTGTTTGTCATTCTTTTCCAGAATAACTGAGAACACGTGGATTTTAGGGCGAATGATCTACTATTATCAACTTACAGACAGACAAGAACACAAAGAATATAACAAATTATTTAATATTACGGCAATTAAAAAACTACATATTACATACTATACACATATTACATACTATACATATTACATAGTGTATTAAGTGCGATTATCTGTGTGCATATGTAATAGAAATACATGCCCTACGCAATAACTTCGAGAGTTGTTTGATAACTTCACACATCAGCAGACATGTTTGGAAGTGTATTCATTGTAGAATAGCAGAACAACAAGTATTTCCAAAAGGAACATAATGTAACCACACAACAGTAAAATTATTGCTTTGAAATGATTTCTAATATACCATGGATGAGCAAATCATAAAACCTTCCTGGGGGATTTCTGGGTATTGGGAATCTGTCATAATATAACGAATGAGAAAATCAACTAAAATAATTTGTATAACTTGTTTTCTATAGAAAAATAAAACGAAACATTGATACAAAGTCATACTCATACTTCGATAAAAAAAATAAATTATTATGAAAATTGTGAAGACTATAAAATACATATTTCCTCTGCTGCTCTTTGATGGATCAAGACGAAAGTTTCAGTTTAAGTTGAACATAAAATAAAACATCTAAATACATTTTATTATTGACGTAGTTTGCAGTGTTGCCACATAATAACTAAAAGAATCGCGAGCAGGGACGTTTTAGGGGAAATTTTCTTAAATATCCCTCAATTAATTTTCCTATGTACACAGAAATGTCCCGTTCATAACGTAAACTGAAAGCCTACAATCTTAGAAATCGATCGAGGTATAACTTGTTCCAGTATTGAACTAACGGTCTGATCTACGATCATTCAAAGAGATCCCATCGATGTCTGTAAATATACACGGTGCTAAAGGGTTAAGGGCCCCAGGTGTTGCAGTTATATGTTGACCAACAACTACTTTTTTGATTCTAAGGACCCTAAGGAACATTTCTAATATAGTGGCAAAAGTTCCATAGGGAAGAGTTATCACCCCCTTGGCTTTTGGTCTATATATGGAAACATTCGTTAAAAGAAATCAGTAATACATTTCATAATAACAGTAGGAGAGAAAGTTGATTTCAGTAGAAGAATGACGGAAATCTTGTTTTTCATAATTAAGAAGCAAAAGTAGTAAAGGTTCGTAAATGTCGTGCAGAATCTAAAAATAGCAACTATGTAGCTAAAGGGAAATCATACTGTTTTAAAGGTTAGCAAAAGAGCTGTTTTCAAATAAAATATGCTCCCCTCCAACAAAACACTATACTGAATATATGGCTAATAGAAATTTGGAAGAAAGATGACGGCTTTCATTATAAATTGTTCTCACTTCAGGCTATTACGGGAAGCTAATACCTATTGCATCATAAACATTTCTGCAATGTACATATCAACTTAAGCACAACAGTAACCATCATAAACACAAAATCGCATACACCTTAATACACTATTGCTGAGGTGATAATCATGAAACATAGTGGGACATGACATTTCTACGCTAAATAAAAAACAAATATATTTCATCAGCGCATGCGTGTACACCTCTTGTGTCTAGTGTATATAATTGTAAGCGTAGAAAAAATGTTAGAAGATTTTTGGCATAAGCGTTAACGGAGCTTTCATAAGGATACAACACCACCTTTTCAAGTGTAGAAAACATAAATATTAAACGATAAAGTCAATGGATGAGAGTTTCCATCAGTGATAGCAGATGTTTTTCCGTAATATACAAAGTAAATGTACAGTATTTTTTACTGTGCACGCAAAGAAATGATAAAACGTAAGGAGAGGAATTCAAAGTCACGCCGCTCCAGAGGGAGAGGAATTTGAAATCAGTCCGCTCGAGTGGGAGAGGAATTCAAAGTCACGCTAGTCCAGTTTTAGAGAAAAACAAAGTTACACCGTTTGAGTGGGAGAGGAATTCATACACATGCCGTCTGCAGTGGGTCAGGAATTCAAAGTTAGATGCACAACGGGTACTAAACGGATGCTAACTTGTATATAGTATGCAATACTACGTATGCATGCCTATGGAAAATGTACAGCAGGTAGTAAACGTGTGATATGATGGGTACAGCATACATTAGTGCATATTCATGTACAGTCGGTACTAAATGGATGTTACGTTACGTAATATGCAGTTATTGAAAATAGAAAATGCTGGCCTTCACATGATGTGAATTGCAGTGCTGTGCTTAGTTAATGTCAGCAGACTTTTTCAGTTCGTTTTTATGTGTTGTATAGGCAATATGTGCAGTGGACGATATACCTAAGAGCTAAAAGTTACTAAGTGTCAAAATTTCCCATCTTACATACGTTATACATATGTAGTACATGTATTACAATTGATTATTTATCTTATAATACACATTTAATAATCCCTGTAAATTTTTAGGGGAACTCGGAATAAAATGTTGACTGCAAGTATCACTGTCCTTATCCGATAAACTAAAATGTTAACTTTCCCCGCTTATTATTAAAATTTTATCGTTTATTAAGATTAGAATATTTTTCCAATTTTCAGGATTTCCTATGATGATTTTCTGCATACTATCTTAATGTTCTTATTACTGATGTCCAGATGAACGTGTTCACTTTGTATTTCTTTATTTTTTGTTTTTGCGATTTTCTGAATTTATTATGATGATTTTCAATATACTATCTTAATATTCTTATTACTGATGTCCAAATGGACGTGTCCACTTTGTGTTTTCTTCCCTTATAATTTCAGGAGGCATGATTTGAATTCCTCTCTCACTTGAGCGATCTAACTTTGAATTCCTCTCCCACTGCAGGCAGCTTGACTTTGAATTCCTCTCCCACTCAAACGGTGTAACTTTCCCTCTAACACTCGAGCGGTCTAACTTTGAATTCCTGACCCACTGCAGACGGCATGTGTATGAATTCCTCTCCCACTCAAACGGTGTAACTTTGTTTTTCTCTAAAACTGGACTAGCGTGACTTTGAATTCCTCTCCCACTCGAGCGGACTGATTTTAAATTCCTCTCCCTCTGGAGCGGCGTGACTTTGAATTCCTCTCCTTACGTTTTATCATTTCTTTGCGTGCACAGTAAAAAATACTGTACATTTACTTTGTATATTACGGAAAAACATCTGCTATCACTGATGGAAACTCTCATCCATTGACTTTATCGTTTAATATTTATGTTTTCTACACTTGAAAAGGTGGTGTTGTATCCTTATGAAAGCTCCGTTAACGCTTATGCCAAAAATCTTCTAACATTTTTTCTACGCTTACAATTATATACACTAGACACAAGAGGTGTACACGCATGCGCTGATGAAATATATTTGTTTTTTATTTAGCGTAGAAATGTCATGTCCCACTATGTTTCATGATTATCACCTCAGCAATAGTGTATTAAGGTGTATGCGATTTTGTGTTTATGATGGTTACTGTTGTGCTTAAGTTGATATGTACATTGCAGAAATGTTTATGATGCAATAGGTATTAGCTTCCCGTAATAGCCTGAAGTGAGAACAATTTATAATGAAAGCCGTCATCTTTCTTCCAAATTTCTATTAGCCATATATTCAGTATAGTGTTTTGTTGGAGGGGAGCATATTTTATTTGAAAACAGCTCTTTTGCTAACCTTTAAAACAGTATGATTTCCCTTTAGCTACATAGTTGCTATTTTTAGATTCTGCACGACATTTACGAACCTTTACTACTTTTGCTTCTTAATTATGAAAAACAAGATTTCCGTCATTCTTCTACTGAAATCAACTTTCTCTCCTACTGTTATTATGAAATGTATTACTGATTTCTTTTAACGAATGTTTCCATATATAGACCAAAAGCCAAGGGGGTGATAACTCTTCCCTATGGAACTTTTGCCACTATATTAGAAATGTTCCTTAGGGTCCTTAGAATCAAAAAAGTAGTTGTTGGTCAACATATAACTGCAACACCTGGGGCCCTTAACCCTTTAGCACCGTGTATATTTACAGACATCGATGGGATCTCTTTGAATGATCGTAGATCAGACCGTTAGTTCAATACTGGAACAAGTTATACCTCGATCGATTTCTAAGATTGTAGGCTTTCAGTTTACGTTATGAACGGGACATTTCTGTGTACATAGGAAAATTAATTGAGGGATATTTAAGAAAATTTCCCCTAAAACGTCCCTGCTCGCGATTCTTTTAGTTATTATGTGGCAACACTGCAAACTACGTCAATAATAAAATGTATTTAGATGTTTTATTTTATGTTCAACTTAAACTGAAACTTTCGTCTTGATCCATCAAAGAGCAGCAGAGGAAATATGTATTTTATAGTCTTCACAATTTTCATAATAATTTATTTTTTTTATCGAAGTATGAGTATGACTTTGTATCAATGTTTCGTTTTATTTTTCTATAGAAAACAAGTTATACAAATTATTTTAGTTGATTTTCTCATTCGTTATATTATGACAGATTCCCAATACCCAGAAATCCCCCAGGAAGGTTTTATGATTTGCTCATCCATGGTATATTAGAAATCATTTCAAAGCAATAATTTTACTGTTGTGTGGTTACATTATGTTCCTTTTGGAAATACTTGTTGTTCTGCTATTCTACAATGAATACACTTCCAAACATGTCTGCTGATGTGTGAAGTTATCAAACAACTCTCGAAGTTATTGCGTAGGGCATGTATTTCTATTACATATGCACACAGATAATCGCACTTAATACACTATGTAATATGTATAGTATGTAATATGTGTATAGTATGTAATATGTAGTTTTTTAATTGCCGTAATATTAAATAATTTGTTATATTCTTTGTGTTCTTGTCTGTCTGTAAGTTGATAATAGTAGATCATTCGCCCTAAAATCCACGTGTTCTCAGTTATTCTGGAAAAGAATGACAAACAAAAAGAAGCCAGTCAGACAGACGACAATTGCAACAAGAAAAAGGGTTACTGTTGTGAAAAATCGAAAATTCTGTGTAATACATTACGCATAAAACGAAACTGAAACGACGACAAATTTCATTTTAAAAAACTTCCATAAGAGCTTTCAGGTCAAAGTACTGCGGCAAGAGACTGACACCAGAGTTGGCGTGGGTCAATGAAAACTTGACCCACGACCCACTGACCCACCACCCATATTGTCCCACTCTGACCCCCGAACCACCATGACCCACCACCCACTGTGGCCCACCATGGCCCACCGCCCACCGTAACCCACTCTCAGCCACTGTGACATACACTGACTCACCAAAATCTCGTCGTCAACACCTACACATGATCCACGGCCTCTTCTACTGACAAAAGAGTTTACAAATGTAATAAAACAGGACTGTGAAATTGTCATAATCGGAGTTTGAATTTCTAGTCAATCGCTCAAGCACCACTCTGTTACAATAAAGGTGGATCTGACCTTTACGATATAAAATGGTAAAGTGTTTGTCAGTGAGGAAATTGAAGCACTTCGAGGTGGGGGGAAATTAGTGTGTTCATAAAATATACTTGTACTAAGAGAGTATTCTTGCGAGTGTTAATTTTTCAACGCATTCCAAAAGAAACTTCTATTCGCAGGAAAATACTTCTGTACAATATGGAAAAGGTTATGATTTCTCAGTTCACAGTATTTTTCTCCAAAAGACTTGAAAAATTAGTTTTCCAAAGCATATAGAGGTGCCCGGATCCTGTCTGTAAGAGCATCTCCATAAAGTATGTTCATAATTGTAATTTGTGTAATCACTAAAGCACCACGTTAAATTTAAGTTACAAATATGCATAATTGCAATTATTATGAATATTTATTCAAAGTAGTTTACCTTCTAGTTTATGAAAAGGAAAGAAGATACTTATTAAAAATTAGGTACAAAGTTGAAAAACACAAATAAGCCATTAGTAATACAAGTATACATTTTCCATAACTCGTAATTTGCCACCTTAAAACAAATCTGAAATCAGGTTTATTTCCTGTTGGTAACTTTTTCGTGGTAAATCATCCGCAGCCGAATGATGTCCATCCTTCAGCCAAGAAATAACCGTCTACTTTGAGCTTGTCTAGTGGTGGGCCATTAACATTGATGAACAAGTTAGACAATGTTTGAGCACTTAGTCTATTTCTAATATCAGTCATCAGTCAATTCATAAGGAGAAATTCCCGTTCGCACTCAGTCGTGGAAATTGGTAATACTCGACAATCTGCTGGTTATACTTAAGTCTGATAATGATTTTTCTCGGTCAGTTTTGAAATACTCAGCAAGAAGTATCACCTCTCTATCACCATACAACATCTTTTCCATATCGACCATGTCAGTTGGTAATGTCGACTCATGGAGAACAGAAACTTCATCTACCACACCTTCGATAGGGAATCTTGTGCATAAATTATCAATTAAAGCCTGATAAACTGATGATTTCTTATTTGTTTATAAATTTCATTTTTGTAATTACACATGAAGGTTTGATGTGATTACCAAGTTCCCTCCCCCCTAGAAGGCAAAAGGGAACGAGGTTCCTGGAAAGTGTTCAGAGGTGTCTGGGAATTCCCCCCCCCTTCTTCCCCTTCAATTAGCACACTGCTGTTTGTTATGGGCCAAATTACGATGAATTTCAATTAAATTATCATAGTATAATTATTTCCTTGTTGAATTGTAGATACTTTTCAGTGGAAAAAGGGATGAAATTTGAAATTCCCAAATCAAGGTAAGAAGACCAACGTAAAGGAAAAAAAGTAAAATTTTCCATATAATTATGCATACAATGCAAACTTAAAATTTCCGTGTAATTAAGCTTACAGTACAAATTTTATGCCTATTTTTCTCACAACTTTGTGGGTTGATTGCCCTGTGCTGTAAGCGCTCCATAGTTCCACAGCGCTCCATAGCGCTCCACAAAACATAAGCTTCAGCAATTATTATAGTAGAAAGCAATGGATATATGAAGCGAAGCACTATAATTTTTGTTTCTGATTTTTTTCTTAACTAATATCAATCGTTTTTGATTATTTTTACAAACCAACTCGCTTCCAATTTTCCATATATAGAAAGAGCCTCCCCCCCCATAAAGGAGAATTTAAAAAATGCTAGGACACATTCTGTTTATTTTCAATAAAGAGTTAATACACTGAACTTCAGCTCGGTAAGTTTAACGGCTTGTGAGATACTCATTATTTTCCGCAAAAATTCGGATCCTCACTACCTCCTTAGAATATGTATTATAATGAAAGCAATATAACATCCCAGTTTGGATTAAGGCCTAACTATATACCAAAAGTCATTTCATTTGACTTTGCAATTTGGCTGTTATGATCAGGCACAAATAGTTACATTCAACTTTTTATATAATAATTTATACATTACAGTGATTCAAAAATGTATTTTTCCAGTAGTTAGCTCCTCTAAAAACTGACACACCTCGAAAGCCAAGTAGTAGTATAAGTCCTATTGCTATTATTACAATTACAAATATCAAATCCAAAAGTGCCTGAAGTTCTTTTTTCACTTAGATATAGCTTACTCACCTCAGGTAAGTAGAGAGAAAAATATGTAAAAGGAAGGGAAATGAAGGTCTTGAAAGTAAAATGCAGACAAATTTACAAGTCTTCAGAAGATACTGTCTACAATGCAGTAAGCAGTGAGTTGGTAGGTCAGACTGAGTCGGTGGGTCGCAGTGGGTCATGGTGGATGGTGGCATGCAATGGGTCACGGTGGATGGTGGGTCGCAGTGGGTCACGGTGGGTGGTGGATTGTGTGTCACAGTGGGTATGGTGGGTGGTGAGTCACAGTGGGTCACGGTGGGTGGTGGGTCACAGTGGGTCACACGCTGTTGACCACTGACCCACCCAGAAACCTTGACCCACTTCACCCACCGACCCACTCCATCTCTGACTGACACTGCAAAACTGGATCCCTTAACATCAAATTGCATCCAAATTCCTTTAGAATACGACACAAACAAACACGGTCTATCCCTGGGACTACCAAAGTTTCATAAAATTACCACGATTGCTAAGTCAGCCTGCTGAATCATGTGTTGCGGAAAATTGTACACTCTTAGTGGATAATTCACCATATTTGGAGCGTACTGCTATATGGCAGTATGTAGCAGACATCCTGTTTAACGAGGAGCAGTTCGTATTTGGCCAGAAATATAGCTAAAATTGGGATCACGAAAAAAGGGAAAGGGTTTTTGATGGGAAACTCTAGTGACATGTGTCACTAGAATAGCTGAACGTGTCATTAAAGGAACACCTATTCGATAGGAAGACGAATCACTACTGTTACACACAAGAAATGGATTTCATAGTAGCCGAAATGAGGTACCACAACTTGTACCAGATCGTCGAGCTGAAATTGTTCATGGACGAAACATACCTAAAGATTAATTCATTGAAGGCACAGTCTGTGCAGGCATGTCAGTAAGTGTTTTAGTTATTGAAGCAGTTTTATTGTTACTAGCTTTTATTATTCACCATGGACAAGCATCACACCTTTCGTGGCTAACCACGGTAAAATTGCTACATGTCATGAGCTTAGACTTACATCATCTTCTGTTTTAGTTTATATCTATCCTTTTAGCTGCAAGTAATACAGGCCTAAGTCTTCGGAAAACCCGGTCTCCAAATTTTTAACGCAAGATGCTTGTTCAGCTGCTTCAGGTGTACCATGGTTGATGTCAAAGATGCTCCTAGGTATAACCGTCAGATATCTCACAAGCAGAACAGAATTAATAGCTCGACTCAACCCTACGTGCCACTCATCTTCACATTCACAAATATTTAGATTATAAACAACAATGTATGATTGTGTCGCCGAAAGCGGTGATGACCTCCATCCATCAGTCATAAAAGATTCATCTGTGTTCTTCCCCTTTTGATGTGATAGTTTCCGAGGATTTGCATATCACTTCCACTTAAAAGGGTAAATATAAACTGCATGAGGCATTACGTAAATCTGAGCTCTTGGAACGTAGCACTCCCGCTGTGGGCGGCCACGAAGGAACTCACACCTGCCTGTTGGTGGTGATTAAGAATACCTCGCAGGAACAGTAAATCTGTTTCAATAACAAAACACTTAGTCATACCTGCACAGACTGTGTCTTCAATGAATTTATCTTTAGGTATGTTTCGTCCATGAACAATTTCAGCTCGACGATCTGGTACAAGTTGTGGTACCTCATTTCGGCTGCTATGAAATCCACTTCTTGTGTGTAACAGTAGTGATTCGTCTTCCTATCGAATAGGTGTTCCTTTAATGACACGTTCAGCTATTCTAGTGACACATGTCACTAGAGTTTCCCATCAAAAACCCTTTCCCTTTTTTCGTGATCCCAATTTTAGCTATATTTCTGGCCAAATACGAACTGCTCCTCGTTAAACAGGATGTCTGCTACATACTGCCATATAGCAGTACGCTCCAAATATGGTGAATTATCCACTAAGAGTGTACAATTTCCCGCAACACATGATTCAGCAAGCTGACTTAGCAATCGTGGTAATTTTATGAAACTTTGGTAGTCCCAGGGATAGACCGTGTTTGTTTGTGTCGTATTCTGTAGGAATTTGGATGCAATTTGATGTTAAGCGGTCCAGTTTTGCAGTGTCAATCTCTTGCCGCAGTACTTTGACCTGAAAGCTCTTATGGAAGTTTTTTTTTTTTTTAATGAAATTTGTCGTCGTTTCAGTTTCGTTTTATGCGTAGTGTATTACACAAAATTTTCGATTTTTCAGAGCAGTAACCCTTTTTCTTGTTTTTTCTCATGATTTCATGATTTTTCTCTCTACATAGCTTTCTTATAGTATATTCTATAGTTTAATAAGATTTCATGACCTAAATGCCATATTTCGCTCTGGAATTCACCATTATGATGGGTGGAGCACATGTTTTATGAATTAAAGTAAACAAAGTGTGTAGTATTTGAGGGCAATTAAACTTTAATTTCTGAGTTACCGACATGTTTTTTCTTCTCTAGATCATCTCATTTTTAGTCATCCGTGTTTCATTTTTTCGAGCTTAGTACTCTACCATCTAGCACGTAGTTAAACTTACGTTTTTCAATATATCCCTCAGAGCGTAGTTGCACATTTCTTTTATACTGTAGCTCTGCAATGATTTAGCAATAATCTTCCGGATACAACTCTGAATATAAATTTATACAAATAATCAGGAGCGGATTTAGAAACGTATTTTGGGAGATGATTCTCTGATCAATGTTTAGTTTTTCTAAAAATTCCTAATTTTTATTTGGGAGGAGCTTGAAGTTTGTAAATACAGGCATAACAAATACTTCGTTTCGTTTGTATATTCAGCAATAATGTCCCGGATACAACCTTGAAGACCATTTTATACCGATAATCAGTGGCGGATTTAGAAAAAGTATTTTGGGATGGTTTTCTCTTATTAATGTTTAATTTTCCAAAAATTCATAATTTTTTTATTTGAGGAGAGCTTGAAGTTTATGAGTAAAGGCATAACCAATATTTAGTTTGTTTTAGGAATTCCGTAATTTCAGGGTACAGGCTTCAATCCGAAAGACATCCCCGCCCTAACCTCCTTCGCAAATCCGTCACTGCTGGTAATTAGTAATAACAACGATTTTAAAATAATAAGAAAGGAAGTCGGCCAGGACTCACAGTACACGCACTATCTCTACATTCACTGATGGAATTAAGAAAAACTTTTGTTAAAATGGTCGAATGACGGGTTGAATCCCGGACTTCCCGATAGATGCGCAAAAGCTAACCACTCAGTCATGTTTGTTGTGCAGTTGTGTTTAACCCTATGGCCTATGGAATCCGAAGGTTCAATACCGCGTTCACAAAAGCTCTCCATTGACTTCTATCCTTACCCAATTCGATCCAGTTTGTACACTGTATTCCTATTTCTGCGAGATCCATCTTAATATTGTCCTCCCATCTGCGCCTAGGTTTTCCTAATGGACGTTTTCTGATCGGTCTTTCAGTCAAGACTTTGAAAGCGTTCCTACCTTCTTCCCTTCTGGCTACATGACCTGCCCACCTGAGCCTCCTAGACTAAATGACTCTAACTATGTTTGGTATACCGTATAAATTATGTAGTTCCTCGTTATGAAGTTTCTGCCATTCCCTATTCCCGTTCATCTTGGGTCCGAATATTCGTCTCAGGATTTTATTGTCAAATATTTTCAGTCTGCGTTCTTTCCTCAGCGTAAGCGACCATGTTTCACAACCATAAAGCACAACAAGCATGATTATCATTTTATATAGGCCTATTTTAAGCTTTAAATTCCTCGACAGAATTCGCGACGACAAAATATTTTAAACTGAATAATAACACGAATTTTCTGATTTTAGTCGACATTTAATTTCTTTCTGGATATGATTTTGGTCAGGTAATATTGATCCCAGATATTTGAAGGTATTCACTTTGTCGAAATTATTATTTGATGTTTTAACGCATTCAATATTTGCCGTATTACGATGCTGGTGAACTTCCATGTATTTAGTTTTCTCTTTACTTCTAAATCAGTGTCGCTACAAGCGTTTAATAAGGCCTCTGCATTTCTTTCTATTGTTCTCCTATTATCTCCTATTAGATTTACATCAGCAAACGCCATAACCTGGTGAATATCATTCAGCTCTAGGCCCTAGTTATTATCTTTGATTTTCCTTATAGCGTAGTCCGGAACAAAGCTGAATTATAACGGCGATAACGCATCTGCTTGTTTCAGACTATTCTCAATGTGAAAGCTCGCATTTTTCTACTTGGATTTTACTCTGGGATTCATTTAAACACATTTTAGTTATCAAACTAACTTTTTCGATATTCCAAATTCTGTAAGACTGTTGTACAATTTTTCCCTCCTAACCGAATCGTACGCTTTTCTAAATTAATAAACAGTTGATGTACTGGGTAATAAGTTATATTCCGATTTCTTTTCGAGTATTTGTCGAATGGTAAATATCTGGTCGTATTTGATCTATTTCGCCTAAATGTACACTGATAATCTCCAATAATTAATCTGCGTATGGGATCAATCTTGTTAATAGAATGTTAAGAGAAATGCCTCGATAATTATTACAATCAATTTCGTCTCCTTTTTTGTGAATTGGAACAGTGATTGGTTCTTTCCACTCTTCTTAAATGTATTTCTTAGTTTTCCTTTCTTGTAAAAAAAGAAAAAAGAAAAGAAAAAGAAAACCTTTCGTAACGATATGTTGAATTCCTCTTGTTAAAAATTCAAAAAACTTCAGGACTGGATAAACCGTGATAGTGGTTATATATTCTAGAGCCTAGGAAACCACAAGCTCAGGTGAACAGTCTATTACGCATATGATACATGAACAGAAAATTCGGTACTTTCCGATTCTGAACAAGCTTAAGAATTCAGTGCATTTCAGAATTCGGAAGTTTACCTGTTTTGCGAATTCGAAACGCCTGATAGGTGGTAACAGATTATTACGTATGTGATCAATCAATGAAAAATTTGTTCGAAATATTCATACAATGTATATGACAATTAAAACTTGAACTGAAAAACTTCAAGAATGTACAGAACCACCCGAAACGAAGCTCTTGATGTTCAGCCTTTAAGAGTATTATATAAATGTATTTCTCTCATGTTTTACTTTATTTTGTTTCAGAAAGAGGGTGTGTGATATTTTGAAGTAAAAATACTACATACAATTTTGCTAGTTATTTGTGTATATTTTTTTTAAAAAAAAAGTACTCACTTTTGTATATAAGAGGTTAAAAAATTATTGTATAGGGTGTTTCAAAACAATACTGACAACTTTTGGGAGGTGATTCCTGACACCAAGATAAGACAAAAAATATAGACGAACCTGGGTGCGCAAATGCTTCCTTCCGCAGTTATAGGCTGCCGAAAACATGAAAAAATAAATTTAAACGTCCATAGCTCTAATACTATGGGACCTACCGCAGTCAGGTCAAGACTTCACTTAAGTACTAATATGTGCCCTATCCAAATATCCATGTTTCAGAATCCTGCAGTACTTTCGCAACGATTTTTATAAAGGTAGTTGGTGAGTACTTCGAATTATATGCCTGTAGCCAAACTGACTGTATAAAAGTTGTTGCGTGAGTACCTTAGGATTCTCAAACATGTATATATTGGTTAATCCTTTGGAATTCATAATGTAAATGTTAAGTATTTTTAAAAAATCTTCACAAAATTCATGGTTTATTTTAGAAGTTTTATATTATTATCTGCATCAACCACTAATTAAATAAGCTTTGTGGTGTAGAAAAACTAAACAAAGTCTGCTTTATCAATTTAAAGCACAATTTTGAAAAAAGACCAAAATTTCCCAAGCAAAAAAGCGAAGCAGAAAAAACCTAGTTTTTTTCAAAAAGCCGGTTTTTTTCGAGCCCTTGCATCTCTACTAAAAAGAGAAATATACAACACCCTTTTTGTAAAGGGCCAGTTGACACAAGCGGTATTTTCTTACCCTCATAACAACAACACCCATCGGGTTCGAGAATTTCTGAAAATACAATATACTTTTTTTTTTAACAAAAGAAACTCCTCTTTTTTCTTTATTCCAAGAGCGAAGAAAGCGACTCCTCCGCAGTCCCTTATTGTCAGTGATACAGCCCGGCACTGGCTTTTTCTTACATTGTGTGAGTACGCAATTTTTTATTTAATATATTTAATTAGTATACGTACAACTACAGTGGTTTAGTGGTACAGCAGTTACCTACGTATGTTCCGCGGGGGTACTAGTTTAATCCCCGAGCAAGTATTTTTAACATTTTCATGACAAACAAAAGTATTGGAACTAACGTACAAACATCGTTTCCTTTCTTTCCTCATTTCACCAATCATCATTCACTTCCTTTACATTTTATAAATGATTAAAACATATTCTACAGGGGATAATCCTGGGACGTTACACTAAAATACTCCATTTCATTTACCAACTGTGTGTATAAATTTAACGCTACCCAATCTTAGGGAACAATAATAACTGAGTAAAAACAGCGTTCATCTCTCATGTTTCAGGATTCCATGTTTAGTCCTCGACCATGCCAGTTTGTGCCGTACAACATCATGTTCATATAATCTCCCTTTTTCTATTCTCATTTCACCAATTCTTTCACAAACATTTACTTTCCCCTCTCCTCGGGTCTAGTAGGTTTCGCATTTACCTTTGCTACACGTTATCCCGAGTTCAATTCCTGATCACGTGAGCTTCTTATACGTATTCATTGTTAAAAATAGTCGTACAAGCACCAAATATATATAAAACATACACATTAGTAAATTAAACGAAATTTCACAAAAAGCACGCCCTTATAAAAGGTAGAATTCCTTTTCATTCATATATGTGACTCTAATGTAAAAGTTCCATGTTCGATTCGCAGACAAATTTCATGTGATTTGTATCCCAACAATTAGCCTCGATGTTGAAAACATTCAGGAATGGTACTTCTTAAAAATGGTGCAAAATACATATATAGCAAAGTTGTTAAAAATAAGATCCATCACATAAACCAAAGCTATTGTAACTAACTAGATAACAATACGTATCATATGTAGTTTACAACAGATCAATTCTCACTTGAAATATTTATAATACACATAACTTCTTGTATAAGCCGATATTTTATATAAACACAGAAGTATACAGTATATTCATAAAATTAATATTTATTAATTTTATCAATTCATACAACTAAGGATCCAACAAAACAAGTTTGCCAATTTCATTTCTCTCTTCCCCTCTCTCCAGACATTCTACGCTTCTTCTTTTTTTCAGTGCTCTTTCAATCCAACACTAAAAAGAAAAAAATTACCCTGGTTCTCAAGGTTAAATAACAAAACACCTACGGTACGTGCCTAGATTTTTTTCTTTACTGACACCCAAAGAAACCGTATTTTCTATAACAAAAAAGGGGTCTTCCATGTTCAAACGCTAAAAATTTTCTCTGTTCGCAATGTTTTTTAGTAAACAAAAGTAACCCTTTCGTAAAAGGGAGTAACAAAGTGCGTCACAAATTGCCAAGGACAGATTTCATAAAGTACTTCACCCCTTTCAAAGTTGACTTCTAACAAAAAATCAGCATGGTGACTTTCCTGCCTTTTTTACCCTTTCTTTCTCTACGGTGCCTCTCAAACAAAACAAATTCTCCACAAATTTTACTAAAAGGCTCTCTGTAGGACGTTAACATTCCTAGAATGTTTTCACACTTACAAAAAAATCATACTCACTTCTCTCACATATAATGTCAACAATAAATAAACCTTACACAACCCTTTCCAGACTTCTAGCATATCATCTATTATACTATAGTATTACGGAATATTTTTTTTTCGTCAAGAGTCCACACACAAAAAATCAGGGGTGAAATCCAAACACAACAATAACAATAAATTGAGTTCCATCAATTGTGTTCCAAAATATTTCAAATATTTGGATTCTCACTGTTCGTTGACTTTTCCACAGGAATTCTTTCGACTCGCCATTTCTTAAAAATTTCGACTTTCACAGGTAAAAATTATCATTACGAAAACAGTTTATTCTTCAGTTGACATGTAGTCTGCAATAAATGCTTGTATATTCTTCCAATCCTTTTTTCTCACAAATTTCACAGCAGTTGTAAACTTAAACCCTATAACAATCAGCTACTCCTCTATCTCGACTCCCCTTTCTTAAGAATTTCAACTTTCATACATATTAATTATCAATTGACACATACTCTGTAAAAAATGGGTGAAGGTCCTTTCAATCCTTTTTTCTTATAAATTTCAATACATAGGTGTTCAGTTCAACCCTACAACAACAATAAAAATACTACTTCTCTATCTCGACTCCCCTATTCTCTAAGAATTTCGATTTTCATACCTATAAATTTTCATTTAGGATACAATTTCCATTCAACAATTGACATGTACTCGGTAATAAATGGTCAGACAACCTTCCAATCATAATAATAACCCTTTATCTTCAATTTCATAGGTGTTGTCTCAAAACTCGTCTCGAAAGAACGCAGGTGTTCATTAAGATACGCGTTTGTCGGAAATCTTCTACTATCCTCGATATTTACAAACGGTAACTTTCGTCAAAAGGTATTCGATTTTGTGCAAAATGTCTATATTTCTAAGACTTCACAGTTATCATCATTACTTGGGTTGAAGGTCAATCAAGAATGAGAGAGATAATTCTATTTAAGATTAAGTTGAACGTAAATATAGTAAAAAAATGGATTTTGATACAGTAGGGTGTATATGTTTGTTGAGTATTTTCCCTACAATCTATACCGCTTGGGGTTGAAATCAATCAAGAACGACAAGCGAATTCATCCCTCCGCAGAAAAACGTTGCGATGAATTTTGTAAAAAGCATCCCCGCTGCTCTACTGCCTAGTGCACGCACACTTGCTGCACTCGGCGAGATAACCTTGACATTCGAACTCATAACGGTGGTTGAGACTCCACTTTAAACTGAAGCTCCATCTTTCATATAACCTCATTGCTAAAAGAGGCAGAAAATTCTAAACATCCAATCAACTTTCGTTTTAAAAAAATCGATTTTGGTAAAATGTGATGACAATCTTTTTCGGGCTTCTCAATCATCTCCACTGCTTGCAATTGAAATGGATCTATAACGAAGGAATTAATTCATAATTCTTTGATTTAAAAACCAGGCTCACGAAAGTTTCACAGGAAAGAAAATAATCAGAGTTGTATGGACAATAGTCTATTTTCAGGCGTAACTAACGGGCCATCCCGCAATACGAGAACCCCACGGCAAAATAGGTACATTCAAGTGTCAAAGATTAGAACTTCATGATGTTATGATGGTAAATTCCACTTTTCAGTTTTCATATTATTTCACAGATTCTCCTCAATATTGTTCTGCAGTCTTCTAATATTACAAGAAGATATCATGCTTAAATTAGTTGAAGTCTAACTATCTGTATCAGATACCGAAATGGTATATTACGAATGTAAGTACCTCCAACCCTTTGACCTTGCAAATCCTATGCTTCGTGTACAAAGATCACTTTGATGGTACAGAGTTCGTACTGTTAAAAAATGTATTTCATTATTCCTCGTAAAAAAAAAATTACAGTCATCCGTATTCACTTGTAAGTTTTCCATAATATACGACAAAAAGGTTTTACGTTTCTGTCCAAAGGTTGTGAGTTTCCACTCCCAGAAATTATTATAAATAAGGGTGAAATTTAATGAAATAAAGAGTGGAATGAAGCTGAAATTAAATGAAGAAAAATCAAGAGAATACTGAAAATACCAACGAATACTGTACTTGTATTTCGCCACTTAGGATCAAATTCAGGCGTCTGTACGACACTTTTGAATTAAATACAATACTTCTATTGATTGGGCTTTAGGGCCTTTTTCCTTTTTCGAGATTATAAAAGACATGACCTAATATTATATAAGAAACTTTCGAAATAGTATGGTGGCCTTTATGCTAGGAAAAGTAAATCTGTTGATGGAACCTACAGACTAGTAACATAACATGTTCTGTTTTACTGTTGTTAACATGTACTACATTCATTTTATTGTTGTTTACCATTGATTTCCCTCGTGTCCTTCATATTACATTATAATACCAAATTAAGTATTTTGAATCACTTCTTTTGGTATAGGGAGATGTGAAAAACACTTACGCAAGTTGTTTCAACATTTATATGCAGAAGAAGGGTTATGAGATTCTTAGCTTTTTATTTAAAAGTATTCCCAGTTATATGCAATCTCACTTTACACGTTTTCACTAGAACATGATTTAGGCCAGAAAAGGGGAAAGGGGAGAGGAAAATATGAGAAAATTGAACAGTAATTTTGCAGTCATTTTGCATGGTTCATTTTACACGTTTTTGTTTTAAGCGATAATTTTTGGGGACGAATTAATCGCGTAATGTGAGTGGTAGGTGTACCTCGAGATATAGATTTTGCTGCTAATGACCTGTTCAAAAATGCACTGTTATTGATATAGTAGAGTGGCCAACGCGTGGACTGCTGTCTACTTGTCGACCAGAAAGTTGTGAGAGGTAACCTGTGATATTCTCTGTAATATTATCTATATCAATCACTGTTACTTTTTAATTACTCCCCCTAGCGGGCTGCTGAACAGATAAGTAAATAGCCAGTGATATCCGAAATTAAAAGTATCCCTCAAACCTAAGAAGCCTGGCCACCGCTGGTATATATCAGCGTTACTAAACATGTTAGCTATGAAGATCAGGAAGAGTCAAGTAGAAAGAACACGTTAACAATATTTCAATTAAGTGAAAGATAGACTTCCATATAAAACTAATCATTAATTAAGCATACCGTACTCTTCACAGATTAAGATTGCAGATAATGAAAACTAGTAATCTAGAAGAAAATAAAAATTAGGCTGCAAAATGTTTATTGCCTTCCTAGCATAGTAGTGTGCATGGTTTGAGCTCAGTGGTGTATTTAGGATTTTATTTCGGGGGGGGGAGGCTTTGCTAAATTTATTCTTGGAAATGTGGAAATTCTGCAAGATATTTCATTTACTTTAATATAGTAAATAAAATTTCGAAGGGCTTAAGCCAAGACCCCCCCTTAAATACGCCATTGCTTGAGTTCAACATTTGCTTTTTATGTTGTATATTTAGGAAAACGAGCTATAGGCTAATTATGTTTGTCCATAATTTGTCTAAAGTTAATACGGTTTCTTTCCCTTTTTGTTTCTTCTTTTTTAAGATTTCATACTGGCAAATTATATTTCTCTATTTCTAAGTATTGACATATACAGTAGAAACACTTTATTTAGTGCAAGCTCAATTTTTATATAAATTAGTTTTTAAAAATTAATGAAGTAAAATATTTACGACGATACTGTACTTAGTAATCTCAAAACCAGAAATACCTACAAGAGGGTCATGACTCATACGGTAAAGTTGCATTTCATATATCCTCATTTCGTCCCTTCACTGGGTACAGTTTCATTTTGTCCTCTGCAGCAGTTTGAACATCTGGAGTAGTATTATCTCGCTTACCCTCCACTGGAGGCTACGTGATTTATTTTTAAATATACGACTTTAAGAATACCTCATCAAGCACAAGAAACTCTTCTACTGGCAGCCATGTAAGCTACTTTTTAACAACACATTCAGATCATAGAATTTTATCAAACAGTTCATTGGGCCTGTATGCGGAAGTTGTATCACTCTTGGAACTAATAAAATGCAGGCAGCGAATTTAATGTCTTTAATTTACTACTTGATATCTACCTTGAATAAAAGGCTATCAAGTCTTTACCAGGAGATAATTTACAACTATTTAAGGTTAGTCTTTGCCAAACCTAAAGTTACTATGTAAAACTAAGATCTTTTAGATTTGTTAGTAACTAAGATTTTGCCGATAGAACTACAATTTAGAGTTTGCGGAAACTCTTTTGCACATCCCTTTTAAGAACTTGGGTTCATTACTTAACTCCTGTATGGGTAGTGGTCTAAGCAAAAATCATGACGCTGGGCCACCGCACAAGTTTCCATCTGTAATTAGGATTACCCTCTCTGAAAGCTAAAATATTTGTGCTCGTGGCCTTTAGGAATCTAAAACCTGTCCACTTGTTCGTAAGTAAAAAGCAACATATTGAAATCATATTTTCTTTTGTTCAAGTCATTGTCATTCTTTCTATAATAGTTCATTTCATGATAAATGTTCCAGCATAGCACAAATTCCATTCCCTGTAAATCATAAGAATTTCTGTAAAACTACAATGAGTCACTGTCAACTTGCTGCTGTTTCTGTGTTGTTAAATTACAACAATACAAAAAAAGTACACACTTGATATTAAAATAACCATCACCATTAATACAATATTATTGACGTTTAACGAAGAAAAAAGTGTACAAAAGATGGGACATATACCAATCAATAGATCTTATCGAATCGAACAATATGATATGGGTAAGTGTAAAGCCTTACGCGCAGTTTTCGATAAATCGGAACATTTTTTGAAACAGTGAAAGTGATAGTATACAATAACCACATCACCTAATGAAGATGAAATTGATGCTTAAGTATACATTGTATTAAGTATACATTGAGATAATAGTCCAAAATTATGATTAAATCTAAATCTTCAAATTTTATATAACATTGTTTAAATAAGACACATAGGTTACCAATAGATAGATCAAATAGAGCGGACCAAAATAACGTGCTTGCGAATAAATTTTGGTTAGTAGTTTTCCAGAAAAACTTTTTTTTATCGAAGTTGAAAAGTATGTTGTTCGAATCCAATCTGATGCAGTTGAGAGATATTATTCTGCTAAAATAGATTATGTATTTATGTTCTGTTTATAAAAAATATACCTGTTAAGTAACAGATTATATCTATTATTGTTTGATAGCTCATAATATTACCATATATAATCCTAGCAGTGATTTAAGAATCCTAATGGTGACGCCCATACTGCTTGTAATGTATAATCCATGTCATACGATATTTATCGTCATACCCGCTACTGTAATTTGACACTGATATAATTTCACAGTGTTTGCCAATATTTCCTTGTATTTCTAACCAACTAACTATATGGTTTATTGAACCAGTGATGCCAACCTGTGGGGAAAATCCCATATCGTGGGAGTTTTTGACCTTATTTTCTCGGAAAGGGATAATAAGCAGCATATATGGGATTTTTCAAGAAGATCGAAATATACGGCTTATTCATTTAGATATTGTAAAAAGTGACTAACACAGAGAAATTTAATTTTTAATATTATAGCGTACTTTTAATTAGTATAACGTGGGAAATTCACACGTAAAATGGGATTTTTTTTTTTTTTTTGCCTCTCGAAATGGGATTTCATATTGTTTCAGGTTAGCATCACTGTATTGAACCCGGAGGTTCAAGTTCAATGCTGCGTTCACTAAAGCTCACCATTGACTTCTGTTCTTAGCCAACTGGATCCAGTTATTACTTTGTATTCCTATTTCTGCCAGATCCACCTGAATATTGTCCTCCCATCTGCACCTAGGTCTTCCTAATGGTCATTTTCCTATTTGGATTTCCAGTTAAAACTTTCAAAGCGTTCTTATTTTCTTCCATTATGGCTTCATGACCTGTCCATCTCAGCCTCCTAGATTTGATGACCCTAACAGTGTTTGGTAAACGGTATAAATTATGCAGTGTCTCGTTATGAAGTTTCGGCCATTCCCCATTCCCGTTCCTCTTGGGTCTGAATATTCGTCTCAGATTCCTGTTATATTTAAATGAGCACAATGACATTTCTCATGAATGGAGAATGATTACAGTCGAATGGAAGTGTCAACAAGACTACTTGTTTCCATCACAAGATGAAATTTCTTGTTTAACATCCCACACTTCCCATCTTTAGGCTAAAGGAAACGGGTGATTGATGAAAGAAAGTGAATGTATATGAAAGATTTTGTAGAATGAGAGTGTGGGAGGAAAGGAGAGAACCCAAGAAAACTCACGAACACCATATTGTCTACCACAAACGCACGTACGAATTGAGGCCAAATCAGATATGAGTGCTCTACCACTGGGCCATTGTCTCTTGCTCTTATCACGTGGGAGTCCAGAATTTCTGATATTGGCCAAGTATCGTAAAACAATTGCGGAATTACTAGAATTTTAAAAGTAGCAAATTCCAATATTATAAAAACAAAAAAAATAAAAAATAAAAATAAAAAACAGAAATATGACGTTGGCAACCAATTGGCCCCGACCGCACATCACCCAATTAAATGTAAATCATTTTGTCGGTCATTGCCTTTGGTGGATATTATAAACTAAACTTTTTTTTTCTTTTCTTTTGAATGTTTGAACGTAATTTTTGTCAATGTGTATCACTCTTTTTTCTCAATTGGCTTAACCTTTAATCTATTTTGAGCATTTGCTTTCAGCTGTTGACCATAATTCGTTCCTTTCTAAAACTAGCGATAACGAAATGTCACAGCATCACATTGTCTCTAGATTTAGCTTCCTGCTGTTGTGAAATTCTATGTAGCTCCTCTGAGAAGAAAGGATAAAGTTCTTCACTGAAATTCTTCCATCCAAAGCTTAAGGAAATTCAACCTGCTTTTTTTTAATATATATATATATATATATATATATATATATATATATATATATATATATATATATATATATATATATATATATATATTTACATCAGCTAATGCTTCTGGCAACAAATACTATTCGAAGCTTTCTTGCACCCACTGGAAAACGTGAAGTATATTAATATTTATTTGCATATATTGTTATTGTAGACTGTTCCCATAATGCCCACCGACTTCGATTTTACAAAATTTGAGAAATAAATTTCACTTTTTATTTAGTGGTCAATTTGAAGGCATTTTGTTATACTACCATTAAGAAACCCATATACATCATATTACGAATCAATCATTATGGAACAATCTCATTTGTGACACGCTGCAGTGGTACCAATCTTTGAAAGTTTCATTTACAACTTTTTTCTTTTTTCTTTTTTAACTGATTTTGTGAGTAATGGTGCATTCAGTATAAAGGTACAACAAGATATTCTCTTTCTCTCTCTCTGTCCCTGTGTGTGTGTGTGTGTGTGTTTGTTTCTTTCTAGTTTCCGGCGTAAGCGTGTGGATACTACCAGATATACTTTCGTGTGTACAAATGCTAGTTTGTGTGTGTGTGGCGCGTATATATGAACTATTAATTGGGATCGCGTAGTGGAATTTATCAATATTAGTACGTACATACAAACGGCTGTTACTTCACACGATAACTTTGGACGAATGCGAATTTTTAAATTCTGCTTTTTGCAATAAATAAGTAGAGTGATTCCTCTCGAGGGAGTTCCCCTAAATGGTAGCCCCTACCATGTCCAATTAAATCACAAATTGCCGCAATCGTTTGTACATTCTTTGTACAGAAATGTACAGGCCAAACTTTCGTTTGTACACTATTAGGGGCGCCGCCAGAACGAAAACAAATTGGGGCTGTTTAACTGATACCCCCCCCCCACCAACATGTTCTATTCAATCACTAATTATCGCAATCGTTTGTACTTCGTTTGTACAGAAATGTGCAGGCGAAATTTTCGTTTGTACACAATTAGGGGCGCCGCCAGAACAGAAAAAAATGGGGGCTGTCTAAGTGGTAGCCCCCCACCATGTCCAATTGAATCACAAATTGCCGCAATTGTTTGTACTTCGTTTGTACAGAAATGTGCAGGCGAAATGTATGTTCGCACGCAATTAGGGGCGCCGCCAGAACGAAAAAAATTGGGGGCTGTCTAAGTGGTAGCCCCCGACCATGTCCTATTCAATCACAAATTGTCGCAATCGTTTGTACTTCGTTTGTACAGAAATGTGCACCCGAAATTTTCGTTTGTACATAATTAAGGGCGCCGCCAGAACAGAAAAAATGGGGGCTGTCTAAGTTGTAGCCCCCCCCCAAAAAAAAACAATTCAATCACAAGTTGTCGCATTCGTTTGTGCATCGTTTGTACAGAAATGTGCAGGCGAAATGTTTGTTTGAACAAACTTAGGGGCGCCGCCAGAACGAAAACAAAGTGGGGAGCTGTCTGAGTGGTAGCTCCCCCCACGATGTCCAATTGAATCACAAAGTATCGCAATCGTTTGTACATTGTTTGTACAGAAATGTGCAGGCCAAATTTTCGTTTGTACACTATTAGGGGCGACGCCAGAACGAAAACAAATTGGGGGCTGTCTAGCTGGTAGCCTCCCACCAACATGTCCTATTCAATCACAAATTATAGCAATCGTTTGTACTTCGTTTGTACAGAAACGTGCAGGCGAAATTTTTGTTTGTACACAATTAGGGGCGCCGCCAGAACAGAAAAAAATGGGGGCTGTCTAAGTGGTAGCCCCCCCCCCACCATGTCGAATTGAATCACAAATTGTTACAATCGTTTGTACTTCGTTTGTACAGAAATGTGCAGGCAAAATGTATGTTCGTACAAAATTAGGGGCGCCGCTGGAACGAAAACAAAGTGGGGGACTGTCTAACTGGTAGCCCCGCACCAACATGTTCTATTCTATCACAAATTATCGCAATCGTTTCTACTTCGTGTGTACAGAAATGTGCAGGCAAAAGTTTCGTTTGTACACAATTAGGGGCGCCGCCAGAACAGAAGAAAGGGGGCTGTCTAAGTGGTAGCCACCCCACCATGTCCAATTCAATCACAAATTATCGCAATCGTTTGTACTTCGTTTGTACAGAAACGGGCAGGCGAAATGTTTGTTTGTTCACAATTAGGGGCGCCGCCAGAACGAAAACAAAGTGGTGGCTGTCTAAGTGGTAGCCCCCGACCATGTCCAATTCAATCAGAAATAGTCGCATTCGTTTGTACATCGTTTGTACATAAATGTGCAGGCGAAATGTTTGTTTGTACACAATTAGGGACGCCGCCAGAACGAAAACAAAGTAGGGTGCTTTCTAAGTAATACCTTCGCACCATGTCCAATTGAATCACAAATTGTCGGAATCGTTTGTACTTCGTTTGTACAGAAACGAGCAGGCGAAATGTTTGTTTCTACACAATTAGGGGCGCCGCCAGAACGAAAACTAAGTGGGGCTGTCTAAGTGGTAGCCCCCGACCATGTCCAATTCAATCACAAATTGTCGCAATCGTTTGTACGTCGTTTTTACAGAAATGTTCAGGCAAAATTTTCGTTTGTACACAATTAGGGGCGCCGCCAGAACGAAAACAAACTGGGGGCTCTCTAAGTGGTAGCTTCCCACCAACATGTCCAATTGAATCACAAATTTTCGTAATCGTTTGTACATCGTTTGTACAGAAATATGCATGCGTAATTTTCGTTTGTACACAATTAATGGCGCCGCCAGAACGAAAACAAAGTGGGGCTGTCTAATTGGTAGCCCCCACCATATCCAATTTAATAACAAAATATATCAATCGCTTGTACATCATTTGCACAGAAATGTGCAGGCGAAATTTTTGTTTGTACTCTATTAGGGGCGCCGCCAGAACGAAAACAATGTGAGGGTTTGTATAAATGGTAGAAGCATTAAAAAAATGTGTCACATTTATGGAGTATTTTTCTAACAGGACTTAGTTCACACTATTGTGTGGTTTGGTTTGTTCACACTATCGTGTGATTCACTATATTGATCTTATCCTAACGATGATGGAATTAATTTTTTTTTTGTTTTTTTATATTTATATTTATACTTACAATGATTATTGCTGAGTTAGTTTTTCACTCCTCGGCTCTTATTATTAAACTTATTCATTATTTCTTACGTGAACTGAATCCTTATGAGAAAAATGTATTTTTTTTCTTTCTATCTTGCGCAGAAACCGTTATTCTCATCTCGTACAGGAAATTGATAAGTGGAAGATATAACAAATTCACAAAGTAGACTGTTAAAGGGAAAATTAGAACACAGTATTTTGTTTTATTTGATCATCTTCATTAAACTCATTTTGCAGAAACTATAGAATGCATGGTGAAGTATTTTGGTGCATTCAGCATTCTGATTTACGAGTAGAGTTGCTAACTGGCTGGTATTTGCTGTAATTTTGATTAAGGCCGGTGACCGGTACAAACTTCTTATTAGCCCCCTTCTGACGGGCATTTTGCAATCTGCAATCCAGAATATAACATTGAACATCGAAATTTTTCAACAGTGCCTTTACAAACACAAATTTCCGTTGTATTATACATTATCGATATTTTTTTAACGTAAGGCAGTTTTATTTATTTAACATAACAAATTTGATAACACTTATATTTTATTGTAAAAGAATTTTATTCATTTATTGAGAGTAGAAAATGACTTTTTAAAGCAATTTCCTTTGTTTGAAGTGAAGTTTATAGAATAAATTTCATTTTATGAATCAACTATTGTTACATAAAGATTAATATCCAGTATTATTCATCTGTTTCGATAATTTTAAACAAGTGGCAATTGCTGGTAAATACAATAACGATCAATACAGTCTTCAGTTTCTCATTTGTACAGAGAATTTTGAGGGTGTGCCGGTAATTTTGTTTTCCTGAGTTGGCAACCTATTTACGAGGTTTTGTTTCAACTCTGCTACGTAGTGGCTCCGTACTGACACTCCGCATGCAAATAAGTATGTAAGGCTACCATACGCCCCGGTTTCTTAAAATTTGTCCCGGTGTGCAGAAATTTTCCTTCTTGTCCTGTTTTTTCTTTATTATTATTATTATTATTAATTACATATCAAAATTTCTGAAAAGATAATAAAATCGACTTATTCCTTTTGCTTTCAATTCCGACAATACTATAGGAACAATTGCATTCTAATCTTTATTATTATTGCAATCGTTGCTTCCCCGGATATAACACGCAATGTTTAAATCCTCCTAAGTAGCACTCTTATCACTAAAAGTAAGAATGTATACCCCGAGGTGGCAACAAATTCTTGTGACGTTGCAGACCAGCCCCGAAAACACATTTTTTTTTCTGCTTCAGAAAAACAATTATGCAAATTGCTTTCTTTTAGTTCGCATTTTAGGTTAACAAAAATAAATCAGCCTATTGAAATTTTGAAACAACTTCATAAATCTGGATATTTTTCTTTATAGACATGTAGAGCATGTAAAGGTGGTATGCGTAATAATATTGAAAATGTAATTTTTGCCTAAATATTGTATGTTCACTGATTGCGTTTATATTGTATAACAGCTTCTAGCTTCTATAATAATTTTTAGCACTGTTGATTAAGTATGGACAGTGGCGTATTTACGATTTTGTTTCGGGAGGGGCTTTGCTAACTTCCGGGGGTGCTTTGCCTGAAAATATGAAAATTCTGCAAGATACTTCATATACTTTACTATAGTAAGTAAGATTTCGGTGGGGGGCTTGAGCCCGGAAGCCCTCCCCCTAAATACGCCACTGAGTATGGACTATATTAATACATTATTTTAAGTTGTATAACTAGTGCGATACTGTAGTAAAATTCGAAAGATAAAATTAATACAAAATGCAATATTTACTACTAATTTGTAAGATGTCCCGTTTTTTCTGTTTTCAAAAAGTATGGTAGCCTTAAAGTACGCTAAACCATACAAAATAAATTGTACTGTAAATAGTACCCCTCTGATAGTGCTCTCAAACGGGTCGGGTTACGGGTCGGGTTGTCGGGTCGGGTCAGTCGGGTTAGCTCGTGTCGGGTCACTCGGGTCGGGTCGTCACATTCTTCACTTATTTTCTATACGGAATACTATAAAGAGCTTTGTTGTGGAATTCAATTCGAAGTTGGTGAATGAATGATAAATGTGACTAATTGAAGGTGAAATAGTAATAAAATTTTAATTTTACCCTATATTAACTAATTGGTATTGTAATTGTAATTAATATTACTACTGACTTTTTTCCTTTCTGCGTTTCTATGTCAAGTTAAATGTCACATTAAGTGAAATTGAAAGGAAATATCTAGTTAACGTCCCACGTTATGCACCAACGCTAAGAGAGACAGTGATGATGAGAAATAATTGAAGTGGTTGAATGAAGAAAGTGGGAGGAAATGGGAGAACACCGAGAAAACCCATGCACATGGGGTTTGTCCACCAGAAAACTTACTTGGTACGAGCTGGAATCAATACCCATGGACCTTCGGGTCAAACATCTGCCTTTGGGCAGGACACATTATTATTATTATTATTATTATTATTATTATTATTATTATTATTATTATTATTATTATTATTATTATTGTTATTATTATTATTATTATTATTATTATTATAACTTTAAGAGTGCCCAAGAAAGTTCCGCTGCCTTTTCACCAACACCTTCGAACATTGGTATGTAACCTAAGACGTACCTGGAATATCAAAAATCGTCTCCATCAGCCTCGACGACCTTCTGAAAACGTTCTGGAAGGCCATGGATTCCATCGCAGTCCAACTTGGTGGGACGTGAAGTGAAGAAGGTATCAAGTGCATATTGAACCTCTACTAGCTGTTTGAATTGGCGTTCTCTAAGGTGATTGTCCAAGGAATGGAACAGGTGATAACCGGACGGTACAACGTGGAGTATGGCGGATCCAATAGTGTTTTCCATCCAAGGCGTAGAATGATGTACTGGGTCATTTTAGCCACGTGGGGCTTAGCGTTGCCTTGTAACAAGAGGACCCCTTTGCGATTCAGAACTGCTGGATCCAGACAGTACACAGTTGCATTGATGATCTGACCAGCTGGTAGCAGTTCCCGATGGACGATGCCTCGAACAGTCCACAAAATGCACAGGAGAACCTTATTCTGGCGTAGTGCTGGCTTGGGCTGTTTTTGAACCGATTCATGGGATGCTAACCAACAATGACGGCGCCGTGGAGCTTCGTACAGGACCCACTTCCCATCACATGTCAACACCCTGTTCAGAAATTGCTCCTTCCTCAGAAGAGACACCAAAGAAACACAGGTGTCTGCTCGCGTTGCTTTCTGGCTCCAAGTCAAATCATGTAGGACCTATCAACCCAGCTTGCAGTGCTTCCCAAGTTGATGGTGGTGGTGCCGAATGGTTTCTCCACTTACACTGAAAGGTAGTACCAGTTCCTCACATGTCTGTCTTCGCCTCAATTGCTGCCCGAAGATATTTATCTTGAACATCTGTTTGTCTTCCGGCACGTGGTGCGTCTTCGAGTGTTTCGTCACCGTCCTTAAACCGTCATACCACTGCACTCTCCGCGTAGTCACGACACCCTCACCAAAGGCCTGTCATATCTTCCGCTCCGCGGAGCAGCAATTTGAACTCGTACAGCAAACAAGCCCTTATGACGCTCTGTGAAGGCCCCATGTTCACTCAGTCCTTACGCACGTTCACGGTGTATCTGAACAGCCACAACCAAGTAGTATGTTGGATATACTTACTAGTGTTGCTCACGAGACCTGGTTTGGGGCATTCTCGTTTCGAAAATGTGTCGTGAAGGTAGTCTCGTCTGGAAAACTGCATATGTTTCTATTGAAAGAGCTCTGTATCATCTCGTACCCTTTCATGAAAATTCTGTCTCGTCTCGTCTCGTCCAACAACTGACCTTCACCTTATATCCATTCGCATTCAACTCACGGTGTGAGGGCCAATTGAACACAGACCTCTACAAAGAGACAGACCTTTCTTGGTCACTTTCAGATTATTATTATTATTATTATTATTATTATTATTATTATTATTATTATTATTATTATTATTATTGCTGGGGTAGTGATTTGACTTTCTCCGCAATAAAATACTTGCTAATTTTATATAACGTTGCAAATATCTCCTAGATAAATTAATCAAGAAAAAATAAAAGGTAATTCCCTACAGAATGATATTTCAGTGCAATTAGTTCCTTATGATTCTATCAGACAGCAACGCTGTTTTTAAATAGAAAAATCGGAATGTTAACGTGATGAAATTGTTGTTTGTTACACAGCAAACAATATTAAAAGAAGTTCTATATACATTCCTTACTAGAAAATAATGTTGTCTTCAGAACTTTTATTCTTTTAGCCTTCAGAACTTGTCTTCAGAACTCAGTCAAATTTTATTTTGATTTTCGAAGTTGAATGCCTAAATTTTAACATTGGAAATTTGGGTGTGGAGTAAAATAAAGAAGGTTAGCAGGGTAGAGAGGAAAACGAATTAGGAAATGCTGAAAAAATGCAAGAGACGAGAGCAATATTAGACGATATAAGGAAGCGAAAAAATGGACGGATCACAAGTTTCGATCTTGCTAAGGGATTGCATTCTGAGAGATGTAGTAAAGGGGGTGATATCAGGAGAGCGAGAGTGTGTAAGAAGGTAGCAATTGATAGATTGTAATAAGGAGGGTGGTACTTTATGTTGGGTTGCGAGGCAGATATTAGCGGGAAATCGCAAAAATGGAAGCTTCTTACCTAGTTCACAGAAACTGGACTGTCATTAATGGCAGAACACTGAGGAGGAGGAGGAGGATAATTATACTACAAATAAAAAAGCCGAAACAATGGTTTATGCATAAGAATTGGTCAGCATTTTTTTTTTCTGGTGGCAGTTTTGTAAGGTTCTAGCTCTCTCAAACTGATTAGATTGTAAGGTCAGGTCACTCGGGTCGGTTGTCGGGTTAGGTCACTTCGGGTTGGTTCACTCGGGTCACTTTGGGTCGGGCCAATCGGGTCAGCTCTGGTCGGGTTGTCGGTCGGGTCAGTCAATTCGGGTCACGGGTGGGGTCGGGTCGGTCTTCAACACATATAATTTCCACGAAAATTACAATATACCACGGTTTATACCTCACTGGACTTCCAATAAAACATTTTCAATGATGTGTTCACCATCTCACCATTTTTGTATGAGGAAATTTCTAGAGGGATTTTGTGGGAATTTGATGGAGTGTAGATTCCTGTGTGTGTGTGTGTGTGTGTGTGATACGTTACAGGATACAAGATGTCGAGGAAGTGTGTAATAAACCGGACAATTTCTGTTATGTATGTGGGGAGCTGATATTTAAATCACAACGTCGATGTTTTACTCCACTTGTGAGGAAGTGTTATCAGTTATATTTTGGTTGCTGTGTAGGAGACCAAGATAAGAACTGGGTTCCTCACTGCATTTGTTGTACTTGCGTGAAACGTCTGACTGGGTGGGCAAATGGTGGACGAAACATGAACTTCGCAGTACCGATGATCTGGAGGGAACGAAAAGATCATTCTTCAGACTGCTACTTTTGTATGACACAGATAAAAGAAATAAGCAGTAAATCTAACCACACAGTACAGTACCCTAATTTGCCATAAGCAATTAGGCCTTTCCACACAGTGCAGAATTACCTGTACCAGTACCTCTTCCTCATCTTACGGTAAATGAGGATTACGTACTTGAGGCAACTATTGAAGTTCCAAATGAAGATGATGATCCTACTTATGTAGGAAGCACATCTACATTGGATCCCCATCTGATAACTCCGGGTGAACTAAATGACCTCGTACGGGATTTAAAACTCTCCAAGACACAGACAGAACTTCTTGATACTAAACTTAAGGCTGGAATCTACTACATCGTGACACTAAAGTATGTATTTTTCGAAACCTTCATACAGAGTTTCAAAACTATTATTCTCAAGAAAATGATTTAGTGTATTATAATAATGTCTGTGCTGTGATGGATACACTTGGACATGCACATAAGTACAGAGTGGAGATTGCTTATTGACTCTTCGAAAACTAGTTTTAAGGCTGTCCTTTTGCACAATGGCAACAAATTTCCTTCAGTGCCTTTGGCTTATGCAACTAATATGAAGGAAACCTATGAAAACATCGAAATAGTGTTAGAAAACATTCAGTATGAGAAATACAAGTGGACCGTTTGCTGTGATTTACGCCATTTCTTTGTTAATGGGTTTGCAGCTTGGTTATAGGAAATGTTGTTTCCTCTGCGAATGGGACAGCAGGAACAAAGCGGAACATTACATCAAGAAGGAACGGCCAACGCATGTATTAACTCCTGGACAGAAGAATGCTGTTTATTCCTCACTGGTGAGCCCTGATTAGATAATTCTACCCCCTCTTCACATAAAGTTGGGGCTCTTCAAAAACTTTGTTAGGGCAATGGACAAAAGTAATGCAGGATCTTGTTACCTCAAGGAAAAAATTCCTCGGGTTAGTGAAGCTAGGGAGTTTTGCAGACACCCAAATAAGATGTTTGATTCGTGACCAAAAATTTGAGGATCTCTTAACTCTGGTTGAGAAAGTAGCTTGGTGTCCATTTAAATGTTTAACAGAGATTTTTTAGGAAACAAGAAAGCCCCAAATTACCGTGAAATTGTGAGTGATTTCCGGCAATCATTCAATGAAATGGGTTGCAACATGTCACTTAAAGTTCACTTTCTAGACTCCCACCTGCATTTCTTTCCTGAAAACTTTGGTGCTGTTAGTGATGAGTATGGGGAACATTTTCATCAGGACAATTCCTCCATGGAGAAGAGATACCAGTGACGGTGAAGTTCAAAAATGCTAGCTGATTACTGTTGGACACTTAAAAGAGATGTTCTAGAAACCAAACACAGAAGAAAGTAAACAACTAAAACATATTAGTTGAGGTAAGTAAGTGTCCATTTATTAAGAAGATACCACTCACTTCTATTGTATTATTTATTAAGTAGATATAAAATGCTGACACGGTGTATACATCATTGAAAATATGTTTTATTTCAAATCCAATAAGATATAAACCGTGCTTATATTGTAATGGAAGTTATATGTAATTTTATCTGCAATAATGAATATTGTAAAATGAACAGTACACATAGCATATTTTTATATAAATATGTTTATTTCTCTAGATAGAATAATGCTACTTAGAGGGCTTACTAAGTACAAATCAAGCTAACATACAATATAATTTGTGTGTTTATATACCTAACGTACCCAAGGTACAAGTGTGAAAATGTTTTTTAAAAAAAGAAAAAAGAAAAAGAAAAGAAATTTGAGGGGAAATTTTCCGAAAACACCTCTGTCACGGAAAAACTGAGGGTGATAGAGAAAAACTGATTGCAGATTCGAATTCTACGTGAAAAGGTCTATTAGAATCAGGTATTTTCTTCCGTGTGCCAGAGAAAAAGATTTTTTTTTCGACTAGTGTAATAGGTACCATTTTCAAACTCAGCAACCGTTATTCAAACCGGTTAACGTTGATCGCAGATATTAAAAATACTCACATCCGTATATTATTTAATACAAACGAAAATTTTACTTGCACATTTATGCACAAACGATGTATAAACGATCGCGACAATTTGTGGTTCAATCGAACATGGTGGGGCTAGCACTTAGACAACTCCCCTTTTTTTCGTTCTGTCCACGCACCTGATAGCGTAGAAAAAAAAACTTTCGCCTGCGTATTACTGCTCAAACGATGTACAAACAATTAAGATAATTTTCTTTTGAATCGGAGTAGGGAGGTGCTACCAATTAGGCAGCCTATACTTTGTTATCGTTTTGGCGCGCTCGCAATTGTGTACAAACGAAAATTTCGCCTGCAAATTTCTGTACAAAACCGTAATAAACAAGAGCGACAGTTTGTGGTTGAATTCGACATGGTGGGAGGGCTATCAATTAGAGAGCCCATAGTTTGTTATCGTTTTCGCGGGGCCACATTTATGTGCAAATGAAAATTTCAGCTGCACATTTATGTACAAAGGCGTACAAACAAGTGCGACAGTTTGTGGTTGAATTGAACATGGTGGGAGGGCTACCATTTAGACAGCCCCACTTTGTTTTCGTTCTGGCGGTGCCCCTATTTGTGTACAAACCAGGGCCGGAGCGCGGGGGGGTCGAGCCGTGCCACCACCCGGGGCGGCAAGTCTGATGGGCGGCAAAATTTGAAAAAGAAAAGAATACAGGGGCGGCAAAATTTGAGAAAGAAAACAATAAAAGGGCGGCATGTGAAAGAACCGCCCAGGGCGGCAAAACTTCTAGCGCCGGCCCTGGTACAAACGAAAATCTCGCCTGCACATTTCTCTATAACTATATTCAAACGATTGCGACAATTTGTGGTTCAATTGCACATGGTGGGGGGCTACCATTTAGACAGCCCCCCACTTTGTTTTCGTTCTGCCGTCGCCCCCTAATTACGTACAAATGAAAATTTCGCCTGCATATTTCTGTACAAACGATGCACAAACGATTGCGACAATTTGTGATTGAATTGAACATGGTGATTGGGCTATCACTTAGAAAGTCCCCCACTTTGTTTTCGCCCTGGCGGCGCCCCTAATTATGTACAAACGAAAATTTCGCATGCACATTTCTGTACAAACGATGTAGAAACGATTGCGACAATTTGTGATTGAATTGGACATGGTGGGGGGGGGGCTATCTCTTAGACAGACCCCCACTTTTTTTCGATCTGGCGGCACCCTTAATTATGTACAAACGAAAATTTAGCCTTCACATTTCTGTAGAAACGATGTGGAAACGATTGCGACAATTTGTGATTGAATTGGACATTTGGGGGGGGGGGCTATCACTTAGACAGTCCCCAATTTGTTTCAGTTTTTACGGCGCTCCCATTTATGTACAAGCAAAAATTTCGCCTGCACATTCTTGTACAAATGATGTAGAAACGATTGCGACAATTTTTGCTTGAATTTGACATGGTGAAGTGCTACCACTTAAACAGCCCCCACTTTGTTTTCGTTCTGGCGGCGCCCCTAATTGTGTACAAACGAAAATTTGGCCTGCACATTTCTGTACAAACGATGTAGAAACGAATGCGACAAATTGTGATTGAATTGGATATGCTGGGGTGCTACCACTTAGACAGCCCCCACATTTTTTTCGTTCTGGCGACGCCATTAATTTTGTACAAACGAAAATCTCGCCTGCACAGTTCTGTACAAACCATGTAGGAATGCTTGCGACAATTTGTGATTAAATTGGACATGGTGGAAGAGAATACCATTTAGATAGACCCCACTTTGATTTCGTTCTGGCGGCGCCCCTAATTGTGTACAAACAAAAATTTCGCCTGCACATTTCTGTACAAACGATGTAGGAACGATTGCGACAATTTGTGATTGAATTGGACATGGTGGGGGGGGGGGCTACCATTTAGACAGCCCGCACTTTGTTTTCGTTCTGGCGGCGCCCCTAATTGTGTACAAACAAAACTTTTGCCTGCACATTTCTGTACAAAAGGTGTAGAAACGATTGCGATAATTTGTGATTGAATTGGACATTTTGGGGGGCTAACATTTAGACAGTCCCCCACTTTTTTCGTTCTGGCGACGCCCCTAATTGTCTAAAAACGAAAATTTTGCTTGCAGATTTCTGTACGAACGATGTACAAACGATTGCGACAATTTCTGATTCAATTGTACATAGTGGGGGACTAACATTTAGACAGCCCCCACTTTGTTTTCGTTCTGACGGCGCCCCTAAGTGTGTACAAACGAAAAATTCGCCTGCACATTGAGACCATTTCCGATTGAGTCTGATAAGGGGGGGGGGCTGTCTAAATGGACGTCTCCTTTTCACCTCTACTGTAATTAAATTCTTCCTCGAGAAAATCTGTAATCAACATTGTCAGTAGCTACGTCGTCGACTAATATACCTTAACAAGTACAGCTTTATTTTCGTATATTTTACAACAGTTAACCAATTTAAAACTATCGCAAACAAGAATATGTAGTCAACTTCTTAAATACTTCGCTCGCAGGAACCCGTTCAGCGCGTGCAACAAGCAAAAACAACATGTTTGGCGTCTCACAAATGAAAAAGGGGAAAAAGAAAAGCAAAAGCAGCACGACAGTGCCTTATCGCAGTCAGAGCTGACAACATAGTTTCGGTCGTTACTAACGCGAATAGACCTACTAGCGATGTACAAGAGTTATACAGTTACAATATACGTTGTGCCACAGTAGCGCTACAGGCGGAATGTGCACGAACTACAAATGAATATGTTTCCTTACAAGCATCAGACACTGTTGCACCCTCTTTACATTCTACACATCATTTTTTCTCCCACTTTTTGACCTTGACAAGCAGAAGTACCAGGCTTTCCGAGTTCACAACCATAAACTCTTTGTGTACAGAGTACGTTTTCAGTTCTTCCAATGACTCTGCGCGCGAAGAACAGGGGTGATGATCGGGCTACCGAATACGGAAGTCAGAGACACCCGGTTGCAACTTTAAATGTAAAATACAAATATAGAGCCTTGACAATGCCGTGAGGATGAATATATATATATATATATATATATATATATATATATATATATATATATATATATATATATATATATATATATATATATAATTATGATTTTCTTTTCTGCACCCAAGAACGTGTAAAAGCAGACACTTCTTTCTCTATAAGCGCAAGGGCCAGAGTAGTAGTTAATTAATGTTGCCCACGATAAAAGACGAGGCGAGAGATAAGGTTTTCTCGTGTCGTCTCATAAATTTTGTAGAACTATCTCGTCTCGGAATGTTTCTAGTCTGATTTTATTAATTTATCTACACACTTTATGCCCTAATTTGTCTTATATTCATCTTGAACTGATCATAACCCTTCCACCCAAAAAGAAGTCCACGAAAGGTGTGATTTAAACCATATTTGTTATTGGACTGTATTCTGTAATGACTTATGTATGTTTAAATAGTGATAAATGCTCTTCATTGTGTTCGTACAATCGTAGTATCAATTTATAGTTTTTATAGCATATATCATGTAACACTGGAATAGTGTTTCAAATCTTACACTTATGGAAACTATAATTGCTCAAGAGATTTATTAAATTTCTCGTTCCGTCTCAAAAATTAGACGTGAATTTTAAAATGTATTTCTTGTCTCGACTCTCGTCTCGTTAATACTAGCATAATAATTTTGCTTTTCGCATACGCGAAAGGGTTTTCCTGATTTTAACCCCTCCTTTAACAATACATCATTAGAAAATATAAATATACCATATTAAGATAAGTACAGTACCTAGAATGGCCAGGGGTTCGGCGACCACTTGTAGTTCCCCAGAAACTTTCAGTTATTTGTTGGTACTTACGTATGAATATAAGGTGTACTCAAGTTACTATCCACCCCAAATAATCTCAATCTTCTATCCTAGTGTTCTGGATACGAGCTTGTTACAATCTTTAAAAAAAAAATCCAGTGTAGTCAAATAGCATGTGTGATTTTGGTGCATAGTTCGATATAAATAATGCTCATAGAAGCTGAAATGCTGACATTCTTCAGGCGCGTATCTAGAAATTTTCAATAGGGGGCTCAAAGTTTTGGGGCAAAACTGAATACAACATAGGCCTATTTTGTGTTGAACATGAATATATATACACTGTATTTATACATTAACAAACATGCGCAGGAGAAAAGTACCAAAGATAGAGAGAGTCGAATTGAAGTGGGGGTTTAAAGCGTTCCACTGCAATAACATATTCGCTTGTTAAAAGTGAATGTTGATGTGTGTATGTGGTGTGGGGATGAAGAGGGATCGGCCATTATGTTGCAGATATGCTTGCTGCCTTTCGTTCTGCATTTCGACAAGAGACGTAAGGTGACAATTTCGTGAGTTTTACTCTTATTGCTGAAAGTACATTAGAAAAAAAAATCTTTGCACACAATGGGGACGAGCTCGAGCCGGATTAGGTCCTCCTCTAAATACGCCATTGCATGTCTTCCAGCTAAAAGCTGTCTCGCCGGGCAATGTCTTTGGTCGTACCTAAAGCGAGAGAGTTTACCTATACAGTATATTTCTAACGCACTAAACCTAAATAGAATAATACGTTTCTACCATTCATTAAAAACGACTATGTTTCGTAATATTATGACACCGTTTAACCAAAGGTAACGTGCCAGAAATAACGTTTGAAGAAAATTGCATGAGGAACTTAGTACAACTCACGCGAAGTGCACATTCTTCTCGGAATTAAATTGAAACTGCACGTGATACGAAGCATGTAGGCCACGATCACATGAGTCGATACTCGCAGCCACTGTGGTGATTTGTGACGCATTGATTGTACACGTCACTAGAAACTGTTTCGTAACAAGTTAGCTAAAAAGTTTTCTTGCGCGACTAAGTTGCGTCTGTCAGCTTAAATATTTATCGTGATCGTCAGAAGAAGTTGGCGAAGAATCAGCTCTTCCGTTCTACACTGTGCGGGTGAGTGGAGTTATTTTTAGTCCTTTTTTATTTTTAAATTTTTGTTGAAGTGAGCGTGCGAAAGATAAGAAAGAAAAGTTAAAAAAAAAACTTGGAAGAAAAAAGTTATAAAGATTTGCTCTAAGTGGAGTTTCTAAGTTTTTAAACTAACTTCACGCCTTTTAAAATGAATTTTAGAATAATTCTCTGTTCAACCTATGATATACAGGGTGTTTAAAAACAACATTTGGCAGGTGATTTCTGACACCAAGGTAAGACAAAAAGTATAGACCAACTTGGGTGCACAGATGGTGTTTTAGGCTGCCGAAAACATGAAAAAAAATGAACTTTAAAGGCCCATAGCTCTAAAACTAGAGATGCAAGGGCTCGGAAAAAACCCGGCTTTTTTGAAAAAAACTCGTTTTTTTTCTGCTTTGCTTTTTTGCTTGGGAAATTTTGGGCTTTTTTCAAAATTCTGCTTTAAATTGATAAAGCAGACTTTGTTTCGCTTCTCTATAACACAAAAAGTCATTTAATTAGTGGTTGATGCCGATAATAATATAAAACCTCGAAAATAAACCATGAATTTCGAAAAGATATTTCAAACAATTTTACTTCAACATTTTTACATTATGAATTCCAAAGGATTAACCAATGTATATAATTAAAAAAATTTAACCTCCTATATACAAAAGCAGGCAGAGTTGGCAAGAACCATGGTTGTTTCTGAAAATGCCAAAAACCCGTTTTTTGGGGGTAGTTTAAACCAGGTTTTTTTGGGTTTAAACCAGGTTTTTTTTTATTTATAGATATTTTGCTTTATGTATTTATATTACTATTCACAGAAATAAGTTTGTTTCGCCTTGGTGTTATTATGCAACAACGGCATTATGCTGGAAGAGGTCCCATAAGCTTAAAGAAGTCCGGTCAGTAAATTTCTTAAATTGAGAAACTCCCGCCCTAGCCACCGGGAAAATTCCGTCATTATTTTAAATGTAAAACAATAACGGGAAAATTCTGTTATTGTTTTCCATGTAAAATTTAAAGGTCAACGTATCATAATCAGTACGCTAAAACTGAGGTATTAAATTACAAATTTAGTATGTAGATATCATTGAAAGTCCAATCCAAGCTAATGTTGGAAGCTATCGATAAATTTTGCCAATTTCTACCAATATATTTAAGCAACCTTGGCTTCTTTATAAAACAACAGGCATGCAGAAATATATAATTTGGTTTCGTTTCGTATGTTTAGGCTTAACATTCTTACGTAATACCGAGGTTATCGAGGAGAACACTTTCGCTTAAAGTGACCTCCGAACCGCTACTTGGCTTATACATGAAAGAAGAGCTGTGGTTCGACCGAGAATTGAACATGGGACACCTTGATTAAAAGGTGAAAGGAAATAAGACTAATGCAGATAATTTGACATGTGGAAACGTCACCATGAAGTTCGCATTTTTGTTCTTTTTATTTTTTTGGTTTAAACCAGTTATTTAAAAAAAAAACAGCTGGTGTAAACGAGCGAACCCTAAAAATAAAAACTTCTTTTTTTAAAAAATAAACAAATAACTAACAAAATTGTATGTAGTATTTTTACTTCAAAATATTCTATTCTCTCTTTTTGAAACAAAATAAAATTAAAATAAAACAAGAAAAATACTTAGATTTATATGATACACTTAAAGGCTGCACATCTAGAGCTTTTGGTTCTGTATATTCTTGAAATTCTACATTTAAGTTTTATATAACCACCATCACGGTTTACCCAATCCTCAAGTTTTCTGAATTTTTAACAAGAGGGATTCAACATATCATTACGGCCCCCCCCCCTACCAAAAAAAAAAAAGGACTACGAAATATATTTATACTAAACACAACTGCACAACAAACATGACTGAGTGGTTAGCTTTTGCGCTTCTATCGGGAAGTCCGGGATTCAACCCAGCATTCGACCATTCTGACAAAGCTTTTCTTCATTCCACCTGTGAATGCAGAAATAGTGCGTGTACTGGCCGACTGGATTGTAGGAGTTGGCAGATTTCCTTTCTTATTGTTTTTAAATTGTTGTTATTACTAATTACCAGCAGTGACGGTTTTGCGAAGGTTAGGGGGTCGGTCTTTCGGACTGAAGCTTGTTCCCCAAAGTTGCGGAATGTCTAAAACGAACGAAATATCTATTAGTTATGCCTTTACTCATAAACTATAAACTTTAACCGTCAAATAAAAATTACGAATGTTTAGAAAAACTAAACATAAGTAAGAAAAAACCCCTCCCAAAATACTTTTCTAAATTCGCTACTGATTCTCAGTATAAAATGATCCTCAAGGTTGTATCCGCAAGATTATTGCTAAACATATAAACGAAACGAAATATTAGTTATGCCTGTACTTATAAACTTCAAGCACCTCCCAAATAAAATTGGGACCTTTTAGAAAACGAAACAATCAGAGAAACTCCTCCCAAAGTACTTTTCTTAAATCCGCTACTCATTATTTGTATAAATTGGAATTCAAGGTTGTATCCGGAAAATTATTGCTAAATCATTGCACAACTACAGTATAACAGAAATGTGGAAGTACGGTTTGACGGACATATTGAAAAACGTATGCTTTGACGGATATATAGAAAAACGTAAGTTTAACTTTTGTGCTAGAAGCTAGAGTACTAAGCTCTTAGAAATGAAACATGGCTGACAAACTAAAATGATCTAGAGAAGAAAAAAAATGTCGATAACTTAAAAGTTAAAATAAAGTTAAATAGCTTGTAAAATTGCCCTCAAATACTACATTCTTCATGTTAGCTTTAATTCGTAAAACATGTGCTCCATCCGTCTTGATGGTGAATTACAGAGCTAAAAATGGCATTTAGGTCATGGAATTCTTATCTAACTATAGAATATACTATAAGAAAACTATTTAGATAGAAAAATCATGAAAATGAAAAAAGCCAAAATTTCCAAAATTATCGTTTTTTTTCAAAAAAGCCGGCATTTTATGTAAAAAAAAAACATCGATTCAAAAAAGCCGACTTTTTTTGCATCTCTATCTAAAACTATGGGACCTACCGTAGTCAGGTTAAGACTTCATTTAGGAACTAGTATGTGCCCTATCCAAATATCCATGTGTCAGAATCCTGCGGTACTTCCGTAACTATTTTTATAGAGGTAGTTGGTGAGTACTTCAAATTATATGCACGTAACCAAACTCCCTCTATAAAAATTGTTGCGTGAGTATCTTAGGATTCTCAAACATGTATTTTTGGATAGTGCATATATTAATCCCTAAGTCTTGACCCGACTGCAATAGGTTCCATACTTTTGGAGCTATGGATCTTTAAAGTTCACTTTTCTTTTTATGTTTCCGGCAGCCTATAACCCCGAAAGGAAGCATTTGTGCACCTAGGTTGGTCTATAGTTTTTTGTCTTGTCTTGGTGTCAGGAATCACCTCCCAAATGCTGTTGGTGTTGTTTTGAAACACCCTGTATATATTAGTTGCGTTTTGCGTCCCATTCAACACCGATCATGTGAAGGATGGAACCTACTATTAACGTGGTGGGTTCTTTACTACACGACGACAGAGACTTAAGTCTGGTGCAGTTCGCAGGGCACAGTCCATCATGTAAGATCAACTCTCAGTAGAGACCGTTCCTTTCACACTATCTCGCCTACAAAAGAGTTGCAAATCGGAACCATGCCACCGATTCGATTGGCGTAGCCAGGAAAGACTCAAGGAGCTGGAGCCCTCACCATAAATAATAGTGTAAAATTCGTGGCGAAATTATTGAACTAAATTTTTGGTGTATATAAAGAAAAATTGTTTATCAGCGTCTCCCAAACATTGGCTATGTTTACGTTATTGGTATCATGATTATTTCAATCGTAAGTACGAAGTATTCTGCCAAAATCGGCAGATCTTTTGCGGTAAATGGAGTAGTATATATGAAATGAAATGAAATATTTCAGTTTAACGTCCCATGATTATGGTCTCTTGGCTAAGGGAGACAATGGTTAAAGCAAGTGAATGGGGATGGTAGAATGAGAATGCGGGAGGAAAAGAGGTACCATGAGAAAATCCACAGACACGATGTTGTCCACCACAAATTTACCTGGGATTGAACCAAGGACCCCACTCACCAGAGGTAAGCAAGCAGTCGCCGTGCCCCTTGGTCTATATAAACTAGTAGTCCACGATGGATAATCTTTAACTCGACGAAGGAATTATTAGCTTTAATAGTGTCGAACAACGATAATATTCTTTTCCTACCATGCTTTCCTTCCACCATATTACATCAGAATATAATTTCTTCTTAATTACTATCTTGAGTCTTATTTTCCTCTTTTATTTATGAGTGTATTTATTTGTATTACTCCAGATACAGTATATTGGTTATTTTATATTGAAATATACAAAAATATATAAGAAATACATATACTGATCAACGTTTATAGCAATCGTGCGTAGTGGAGACTTAAAAAATTTCATTGATCAGAGTTAGACTGGCTCCATAAAAAGGGCAGTGGTATTGTTATTGAGAGGGTGCCATGCCATTTGATCCGCGAGGAGAGGGTTTTATGTGAGTTGTCATTATGCCTAACCTCATAAATGATTTGAACTATAAGCCATAATTAGAACTATAACAGAAGGCAGCCGCGGCGCCGGCGAACTCATGTCTTGAAAAGTTTTAACCAACAAAGTTTTAAGATAAGTGAATTATTTTTTGTATTATTCAAGAAAAAATAATGTAAATACTTCAGGGAAATTTACTCCTTTCATTTTCGTTATCTAATAGATTTTTCGGGAAGGGTGCACCGGGCATTTGCAGGTTGCTTGGCAAGCTTATCTGAGGGTGCAAGTAGAAAACTGTTCAATTTAATAGGAAATACGTATGTTTATGTTGTGATTTTCAATTATCAATTGCACGTCTAGATTTCACAACATTAGGTAGATTTCATTACGTTTAATGCATATTGCATCCGGAAATAAAATTATCAAGTACAGTTTGGTTACCTTTTCTATTTTTAAGAAGAAAATTTTATTTTTCTAGAGCATCATAGGATGATCTTGTGACAAGTTCTCAATACGATACCTAGACTTTATTTATGAAGACCTGATGGGAAATAAAAGCAAGGTTAGGAATGGCAAAAAGGATGGGAATAAACGAAACGCATGTTGAGAGTCGCTGAGCATAAATAATTTCGAAAAAGACTCATCAAAATGTTTCGGGTGCAATACTCTCTGTAACAGAAGAAAACAGATTTTAAATAAATCCGTCATATAAAATATTAATTTATTTTGTTGATAACTCTACTATATGGAGGAATTCAGAAAAACTATGAAAAGCAGCGAAAGGATTTCAAAATAAAGAAGAATGATTTAATTGTTGATAAAGATTTCAGAGTTCTTATTAACTGAGGAAAAATGAAATGAAATATTTAAGTTTTACATCCCACGATTATGTCATGTGGTCTGAAGGAGACGACGATGATGAGAAATGAATGAAATGGTGGAATGAAGAAAGTGAGAGGAAAGAGAGAACCCCGGGAAAATCCACACACAAAGTGTTTGCCCACCACAAAGTCCACTTGGCGCAAGCTGGGATCAAACCAGATACTCCACATACCAGAGGTGAACGCTCTACCACTGAGCTACCACGGCCCCCTTATCAAGAGAGAAATGGGGGAATGGAGGATATTGTGTCAGTTGGCGTTATATCTAACCACGCATGATTTTAACTATAAGACATATCGGTAGCCTAGAGCGAGTGGGACCTTTATGTTAGGTACATCTCGGCATTTGTCTGGTGTGATAGTGTTGTAAAGGCCTGGAAAAAAACCGGAAATTTTGGGTTAAAAAAACCGTTTTATCCCGAGCTTGAAAAAAAAAACGGAATATTTGGGAAAATTTGAAATTTCCGAGAAAACAATTTTATATTTAGTACTGTGTAGTTTACAGTTAAGATCACTGAGTGTTTATGTTTCTTGTATTAGAGTAGGAAAAATGTGTAATAGCAAATATATGTGCACCACACCTTTAAAGTTAGCACCATGATAGAATGGAATTACGTTTACAAAAGGTACTAAAATATAATTAGTGTATCCACGAAACGAGACATTTCTCGTGTCTCGTCTCGTCTCGTTTCGTAAACGAGACGAGACAGAATCCTTTTAGACGAGACAGACCACTTGTCCCGTCTCGAAAACGAGACGAGACGGGACGTCTCGTGAAATGTCTCGTCTCGTCTCGCGTCTCGAAAATCAAAACGCTGGCGGGAATGACCAAGATTGAAATTACCAGTGGTCATATAGATTGCAAAAGGAAAATCCCCTTTGTGAGAAAACATGTTGAAAAGCCTTCATAGAGAAGTGTCCTCTGCTATTGAATGAAGCAATCGTGATACATGAGCTTCCAGGAATATCATCCTTAATGTCTTGTCCCCAATTACCCTTGCTGTAAACTGAGGAATTCTCATTTTTTTCATTTCTGGCTGGAATGAAGACAAACCAAATCAAAGACAGGGAAGATTTTTACAAGGTCAAGAAACCGAACTGCCACCACCATCTATTCAATTTGAAAACTGGGTAAGGACTACACTCATTACAGGCTGTAGTTGAAAGTTCTGTCTGAGATGGCAATAGAGAACAGAACAGACTACCCTTGTCTTTATTCTCTAGTGGCGATATTCTTTTTGCTATATGAACCGGAAACGGCAATTGAAGTATGTCATCTTGCAACTAAAATTTTGTCTTCTTTCTCTCTCTCTCCCTCTCTCTCTCTCTCTCTCTCTCTCACATACACACACATACACATACACATACACATAGAAACACACTTTTACCATTTTACCAATCGCTCGCTTATTATACAGCAGTCATGTTGTAAAATTCACCTCTTCGTTTGGAAGGCGGGCGAAGGACAAAGAAAGCAAAGATGTTATCGACGAACCCTTCAAATTGTTTGCTTTCAGCAAGTTTATGATACTAATAATAACACTTTAGGTGAAGAGGTTTTACAGGGGGACCTTCGTTTTGTTATGTGGAAATGTTTGATCTGACCAGAGTGCGAAATTGCCCTCTGCTTGCATGTTGAGAGGAAGGGAATACTTTCCTTTCCTAGTGAATAATATTCATTAGAACCTGAATTATCTTCAGAAATGGTTTCTTGCACAGTGTAAAGAACATTTGGTATAATATTCATGGAACTCCGTTGAAAGCAGAAAATATCATGAGAATGATCAAAATTCGAACATTGAAGAACATAAGTAGCTCAAGTTGTAGAGCGTTGGCTTCGTATTCGGGAGGTCGTGGGTTCGAATCCCGCTGCCGACCATCCTGACTGAGGTTTTCCAGGGTTTCCCTCAGACCTACCAGGCAAATGCCGGGATGGTACCTACTAAACAGGCCCTGGCCGATACCTTCCCAAATCCTTTCCATTGTTATTGTTGTTGTTGGATATCCAGTGTAAAATGGCCTCGGAGCTGTATCTGGTGATTGTTAAATAAATAAATAACAGAAAAGAAATAGGATACCCAAACCATATTTTTAAACCTGCTATAAAATGTATATCCTATATTTTTACTAATTCTTTACTCCCATGAAAGTATCCTGGGGAGGATATTCTCTCAAATTTTTTCAGACTGAAATCCTTTTATCCCGTACGATTCCCCCCCTGACACAATACGAAAAAACAAATGCTGTTAAAATCCATACACATGACCCTTCCAGGACTCAACCCAGGGCCTTCAAGCCGATGATCTATCGCCGCAGACCGCTCGGCTTGGTATGAAGATGTACGTTGTATGATTGCGAATAGATCACGACAATATAAGAAACTTTAATCCAAAATGGCCACCCAAAAATCAACTTCTTTTTTTAGACCACTAGCTAATCTGGGTGTACTGTCATGAGTTTGTTACACAAACGGGGCAACCACCACATAGTAGCACACACCGCGCGGTTATGGGAACAGATTTGAACCATGGAGGTGAAGACTGGTCCCAAGCATTCTTTCGTCTGATGTGTCATTCAGCTCCCATTACAATGGCACTTTAAGTAGAGCTTACTGTGCAGTAACATATAAAATTTCAATCAAATACTTTCCATTACTCAATAAAATTAATTGGTTCCGAGCTTTTTTTTTAAAAAAAAAAGAAAAGAAAGAAAGAAAAATAATTGCAACAAATCTAAACATGCTAAAATCGAAAGTAGTTTTTGGATTGGTATGGGTGAACACTGTGAAACCTAAAGGCTGGAATATATGAAATCAAAGTGTACACACATATCTATCTCTCTATTTATCTATATATCTTTCCATCTCTCTCTCTCTCTCTCTCTCTATGTATATATATATATATATATATATATATATATATATATACAGACACTATAAAGCAAGCGGGCTGATAGTATACGATAGTGTCGGGGATGGTGACACCTTTACATCAAACTTTGCTTGTCGTGTAAACATTATTTGACATTAGTGTATTCATCTTTGACGTACCTATGAGCAATTTACTGTATATTCGTGTATTGAAACTGGTGAAACAAATTTCAATGTTTCAGAATGTAAAAAAAAGAAGCCAGGGTCGAGAAGCCTCAGACAACTAACAGCAGAGATTTATTTTCTTGTAAACTATTTGTCCTTGCCTTGTGAGCTTATTTGAATTTGTTTTTAAGACCTTTAGGAAACTTTGGCCGAATGGATGATGATGGGAAAATTAGTGGAATGAAGAAAGTAGTAGGATACCAGACAACTTCGAGAAAACACACACATTCGAAAAATGAAATGAAATCTTTGAGTTTTACGTCCCACGCTAATGCCGGTTAGGCTAAAGGAGACAGTGATGATGAGCAATTAATGAAACGGTGGAATGAAGAAAGTGGGAGGAAACGGGAGAACCCCAAGAAAACCCACGAACACGGTGTTTGTCCACCACAAAGCTCATTTGGCGGGGGCTGGGATCGAACCCAAGACCTCAAGCACCAGAGGTGAACGCTCTACCACTGAGCCACCGCGGTCCCCACAATCTTTGTCCACTACAAAGCTCACATGGCACTAACCGAGATCGAACCGACTACCACATACACCAGAGGTGAAGGCTTCACGGTGTAGCTACCGTGACATTTCTTGTCTTGTGTGTTCTGGGTAATACTTGTAACTTAGTTGTATCTTGATTAGCATATTGCAGTCTGCTACATTTTACTTTCGTTCCCATGTTATGCTGCTATATTGTTTTACGAGACGAAACAAAACGAGACAAAAGAGACGAGACGAGACGGGACAGAACCTCTCGAGACGAGACACGAGACGGGACGAGCACATTTTTCCGAGACGAGGCACGAGACGAGACATGCTTTGCACGAGACGAGACAGCCTGAAGTCTCGTCTCGTGGCAACACTAAATATAATCCTAGTTAGATTGATTAATATAGACTAATGGTGAGCACAAAAACCGGTTTTTCGGTTTTTAGAAAAACCGAAACCGGTTTTTGTGTTCACCATTAGTCTATATTAATCAATTTAACTAGGATTATATTTCGAAACCGGTTTTTGAAAATTTTCAAAAAACCGGTTTCGGTTTTTTTTTTACCGAAACCGGTTTTCTCCAAAACCGGTTCGTTTTTTTACCTGGTCCGATTTCGGTTTTCTTCAAAACCGATTCCGGTTTTTTAAAATTTGTTCTATTTCTGACCAGAATGGTGTTTCGTTGTTCTCCGGAAACCGAATCCATTTCCACAGAAATAGTTTTGTGTGTTTTCGAAAAGTTTTCACCGAAACCAGTTTCGGTGAAAACCGAACCGGTTTTGGAGAAAACCGAAACCGGTTTCGGTGAAAACCGAACCGGTTTTGGAGAAAACCGAAATGTCGGTTTTTCGGGTTTCGGTTTTTATAGAAACCGGATTTCGGTTTTTATAAAAACCGGTTTTGCCCATCCCTAATATAGACGCATTTAAATTATCTTAAGCAATCTTATGAAATCCCCACTATATGGCAGGGAAGTGTGAAAATAACAGGGCCAGAAACATTTCAGTTAATACCGATATGTTAAAATCAAATATGTACAGGGTGGCCCAAAGTAGGTATACACCCCTGCATCATCCCTGCATTGATCAAGTATAAAATTCTAGTTTATGGGTTTATTTTCTTCGGCTCTTCCAAGCATAAGATATAAGTAAAACACATTCAGAACAAATAATAAAGAAACTAGGTCTACCTGATGAATAACAATAAGAAATTATATAAAATGCAATGAGCTTATCACTATGGTACTGTATACCTACTTTTGGGCCACGCTGTATTTTATGGAGATACATATCTTCCTTGTACTGTGTAAAATTGCTGGAAATTTTGAACCCGTTAGAAAAAAATCTTTTGTTCGGATATATTGGCATAAACCGGTAAATATAATTTAAAAACTAGTTCTTTGCTACTGCTGCTAATCTTATTTGCTGTAACGTGTCTGCGGCGTATATACAATGTATTTCGCTAGCAGGAAAATTACTTAAAGCAACAGTTTTTAATTTTACTTTTCTAATTTCTGGTAAAATTTCTCTTTATTATTTGTATATTTTTCGAACAACTTAAAAAGAGAGATTATTTACACATACACACATACACCGCACAAGTGCGTAAATTTGAGCAGCGAGATATATGTTAAAGAATTTAACATGTGAAACTTCCGCTCGTTATTATTAAAGACTAGCAGAATACCCGTTCTTCGTACGGGGAAAATACGTTTCATTTTGGACATAAAGGGCACCAAAACTGTCACCACTGAACTTTAGGGACCCCAAAAACTATAAATTCGACACTAATATCGGTCATTTTTAATTACTTTTACATGTCGTTCTTTCCCTTTAGAGTATTAATGGGGCTGAACTTGAATTTAAACAGCATCGGAAGTGTCACTGTTCATCTGAGCGATCCCGAAAATTATAGATTCGTCACTAATACCGATCATTTTCATCATTTTTATATATCTCGGATTGATGAATTTGGATTTAAACGGCAAGAAAAGTGTCACTGTTCACATCAGAGACCCCGAAAACTATGAATTTGACACTAATATCGGCTATTTTTAATCATATATATATATATATATATATATATATATATATATATATATATATATATATATATATATATATATATATATATATATGCCCTTCCACCTCCCCCAAGTTGAGGGCCTGAATTTTTATTTAAACGGCATCTGAAGTGGCACTGTTCATATCAGAGATCCGAAAACTATGGATTCATCGCTAATATCGGTCATTTTCAATATATATTCCCCTTCCTTCCTCCAAAGTGAAATGATAAAAACCATGCCAGGTCCAACCTTACCTATGTTGAAAATTTTATGGAGATCGGTCTGGTGGTTCAAGAGTTGTTAAGTTACAAATATAGTCACTTTCATCTTATAGGTAATTTGTCGCACTAGAAAACAGGTATTTGTTTACATACAAAATTTTATACATAAAGTTTACATAAAAGTCTATATTAAAATATTAAATAATAGTAATTATATGTTTTAGTGCATGAGTATTAGTGAAATTTGCCTAAATTTCACCAGATCAAAGAGCACATTAAGAACTCAGTTTCATTCAAGAGCCCTATTTATTGCAACAGAAACGCTTCATGCTAGTAGATTTGTATAAACGTTCTGTAATTAATGCAGAATCACGAATAAACGCCTAAAAAGCTCATAAAGGAAATGAGTGCAGACTATTAATTTTCAAGAATAATTACAACAGTTTTATTTTCAAATGCTTCTTTTTTTAAAATATTCGCAATATTGAAATTTCTCAACTTATATTTTTCACGCGTTCAAGTTGACCCAATCAAAAATCAAACCAAGAAAGAAGAACATAGTAAACTTTAGTCCTAAATGATGTTTCCCCAAAGTCGACAATTAGTTAAATCTACTTATCATTTTCTTGATACGCCATAGAAGGAAAGATGGGAGGAAAGTGAGAAATAGGAAAAAGAAGAACACAACTGATCGATTATTTGAAAAATAGAAGAAAATATTGGAATTAAAAGAGGAAGCTGTAGATCAAGAAAAGTGGAAAAAACTTTTCTAGTCCCAAACCTAAAATAATAATAATAATAATAATAATAATAATAATAATAATAATAATAATAATAATAATAATAATAATAATAATAATAATAATAATAACACTCTAGCCCTTCTCTCTGGTCTAGTAGCTAGTGCATGCACCCAGAGGCGGCTTTAGGATTTTAATTTTGGGTAGGCCCTTCTCCCTCGCTTATACACATTTGATTGATTAATAACAGTAGGAAATTACTTTTACAGTAGTGCTTTAATCACAAAGTAGCTCAATACGAAACACATAGTATTCATACATCACGAATCCACGAACCTGCGTTCAATAAAAACTCTACTACTGAACCAGCTGTATCTGCTGTAAATTACTTTATTAAAAATACTGTATTTGTTACTCGATCAGCTCGTAATTAAATAAGCATTGAATGCGATCCTCTAAATAAGTAGAAATTAAAGTGTTTTAATATTTCGATGGGCATGTAGAGTCACGCCACATTACTAACGTCACAGTTATATCATCAACTATTAAGTAAAATTTTAAAGGAAAAAAAAAAGTCGAAATGCAGAAGTTAAAGGGCATTCTTCGTACCTATCGCCAGAGTGTATCATCAGTTGTCAGGGTGCCAGCAAGAAAATATCTTGTCACATATTTAGACTCAAGTGTAAAGTCCTAAAGTTATACCACACACATGGATCCAGATAACAGAGACCATTGAACATGTCCAAGAAATAAAAGCTTATAAAAAATGATTAAGGTCAAATCGTCCAAAGGTTGTTGCTAGCCTTATTTCTTCACCTTTATGTGAAAGCTGGCACTAGTTGTAAAATACACTTATTATGATTAATATTAAAGTTAAATAATAATAATAAACGAGTCCCTAGGTAGCCGAATCATCACTAGGGTCATTAGTCGTTATTGTTTTTGGATTCGAATCGAGATAAGGCCATTGGTGTCTATAGGATTTTTCGCAGGGTGGGGCAAAGTTTGTACTTTTTATTTAGTTGTTTGTTTATTTAAATTTGGTTTATTTTCATATAAGACTAAGCTCAGAATAGGGAAGGGGAAAGGACGTGACAAGGAATCCCTCAGAGGCTGATTCGTATGGTATACTTCCACTATTCAGACCATCGTTTTCAGCAAAAAGACAAATACTTTTGCATTCTGCTGACTACCTAGTAACATATAGGGCGACACACGAATAGTTGACATATTTAAATATATTGGTTTATTTTAATGTTACCTTTATTAATGGAGTAAAAGTTATTACATTAGTATTTAATGGTTACTATGTTCCTGGAAAATTGTTTCAGTGCAGCACATGTTCAATATGAGCACTTTTGGGGCTCACAAAAAGTTTCGATTTTTCTCTGACACGTGAACTAATATCATTTGTGTGACATTTAAAAGAAATACATTTCTTTCATTAGTTATCGATACTCAACTAATAAGAAAAATGTATTATCTGTCACTCACTTTGACACTAATAATAGCTGACCTGTTATGTAATTTATTTTGATATTTCAGCATATAACTATGACCATACTGTAAGTTTTCGTACGTTATCTTGATTTTTTAGTCTGAAAATCTGGGAGCACTATCTATGAGACTGTCAATTGAGGCTGTCTTGTCTCGCAAAGCTGTCGTGAGAGTGATTACTTGTTTTGGAAAACGTATTTCTTTCTATTGAATGAATTTTGACTTGCCCCCTATCTCATCATAAAAAAAATTATTTCATCTCGTGAGTAACCCTACTATCATGAATGTAGGGGGAAAAAAAGTTAAATAGAGTTCTAAGCAAATTTCTGTTGGAGCAGATTGTTTTTCTCAGACTGCCTAAATACATAAGTGAACGTGGAAAATTTCGCAATTCGACTGCCGTTGATTTGGCGGGAAACGTCGATTTTCCACAGAGAAATCTTAGAAATGATAAATTTACACCAGAACAATGATAGTCTAGTTGCGAAAATTTGCTAGCAGTTATTATAACATGCTGAATAAGATCAAAGAAGAAAAATAGTTTTTATTTATTTATTTTATTATAATTAATTTGTTATTTTTTCTGCTACAACCTTAGAACAGAACAGAACAGATTTGCTACAGATACAGAACAGATATAAACATATTGTCATCCCGTCGAGTTGTATTTAGGAAGTGAATTCCGCAAAGAAGACAAAAACAACACAACAACGTCAAAACAAAGTTAATAAATGCCTGTTGTAATTATTCACTAATAACAGAACACCTGATTGAAATTAGACTCGGCCTTGAACACACTACAAAATGCACTCCTTTGGCGTGTTAACGATTAGGTTACGAGTAGTTCTCGCGCTAGTGTGAAGTGAAGCGAAAGTTACACGCATAATTAGACCTACGGTATTACATGTTGAGGAAGAAAACCTAACTAGAAACATTAACCATGTGAAAGAGAAGCCTTTTATAAGAACTCTACTCTCGTTTATGAGATTTTGGCGTCTTTGTTGACGGAAAATATTTGTTCATTATACATGGATTTGTTTTCTTTACTGTGTCAATTCGCCTCCGGACAACCACACTGCAACTAAACTACAAAGATTCACTCACTGACAAGTGTATTTTTAAACTGTAAATTTAATTATTGAATTGAATGAAGCAGTGGCGGTAATGAGATACTGGTCTAGCCGGAACAGTTCTGGATTTACATGATCTCTCTCTCCAAAAATTGTTCAAAACTCCTAGTGTCTCAGTTTTCTCCAAATCCATGCATTTGACGAAAGTTGATATCATTCGTCCAATATTTAAAAAGTATCGCAATTTCGGCGTGAACGTGGGGGCAAGCGTAACCGTGAAGCAGTTTAAAACATATCTGCTGGGGAGTTTCTAGGGATGGGCACGAGTCGAGCTAAAACTCTACTCGACTCGAAACTCGAAGCGAATTCGAGTTGAGTTCCGAACAGAGTCACTGTTTTGAGGTCAAGTTTCGAGTCGAGTCGAGTTTAATAAACGGCTCGCTCGTTTAGCTCGTTTTAACTCGTTTTGAAACCATTGCCTGATTAGACTGGAAAGCGAAAGCTATGAGAAATGTAAGCAGTAATGTGGAATATTTTTAATGTTGCTCACGAGATGGGATACTGCGCGCAACTGGTATTGTTATAATAATAATAATAATAATAATAATAATAATAATAATAATAATAATAATAATAATAATAATAATAATAATAATAATAATAATAATAATGTAGTATTGCAGTAAGTATCATTGATAATAATTATATTGTCTATGTAGGATACTTGAAGAAAGTACTTGAAACTACACACAGAATTTAGCTCGATTTGCCTCGTTTTGGCTCGACTCGACTCGAAACTCGAGTCAAATTCGAGTCGAGTTCCAAGTCGAGCTGGAGGAAATTTTTCGAGCCGAGTTCTCGAGTCGAGGTCAAAGATGTCTGTTTCGAATCGAGTCGAGTTTCAATGAAAACTCGCTCGAACTCGCTCGTCCCCATCCCTGGGAGTTTCTCGTGAAGGACAGGACACAACCTCGTTAATGTGTTGCGAAGGATGGTTGTAATTCAGGGGCCAGTTGTTTCAAATAATAATAATAATAATAATAATAATAATAATAATAATAATAATAATAATAATAATAATAATAATAATAATAATAATAATAATAATATAAAATCTACCAACAAAACATCTTACCTGAGAACACTTGTTAGCAAGATTTTCTATGCAGAATGAGTGACTGAATTTCTTTGTTTTTATTTATTAATTGATTAGTTTTATGTCCCGTTATCTCCCAGTGATGATGATGAATAAAATAGTGGTATGAAGAAAAGTGGGAAGAAACGAGAGAACTCCGAGAAAGCTCATGCATGCAGGCACCCACACCCACACCTCATGCACCACTGAAACACCGTGGCTCACTTCAATCTCTTGTGAGTCGAAATTTTCCATACCATGCAGGACTGCTTACGTTTAGGATTGTATATACAAAAATATCCAGGACTATATCCTATCCCTGTTTCTATGCCTTCCAGAAAGTTATGTCCTTCATGTTCGTTTAATTTTGTAATTATGTCCTTTGTGGGAGGGGGGCTTATAAAATATCTTAGTAGGAGGAACGCCCATAAGCAGGAGTCTAGGGGTTGTTCTCCCCAAAAACTTCGTAATTCTACATACAGTACATTTGCACACTTTCTTAATAAAACTATACTTAGCAGATAAATATTGATGTAGCATAAAGATATGATCTTATTCATCTGTGCTCTTTTTTTCTTTCTTTCTTATAAAAGCAATCTATTTCTATATTTTTTTTCTGAGAATATGTGTACCAGTGTTTAACAATTACTTATCATCTGGATGTTGAATAACACCAGTTCAATACTACATTAGACGTAGTGTCTTGTAGCATAGGATCCTCCAAACTTTGCACCCCTCCCAACCAAAATTTCTCTGCGCATGTCTACTAAGTAGAATATTTTTGATAGTAATCTCCCTGTTTCGATTCATTCTTAAATTTGATTTTGTTTTGAGTTGATTCACATAATCACACTACATACGTAAAATTATTGTATTTTACGTTTTCTTGTCCTGTATATGTAAATGTTTTTTTCTATCCCTAATCTTTGTATCTCTAATAAATAACTTGAATATTGCACACATTCTGGCAGCGGAATTTGCTTACTAGTTATTTTTCTGAAATGAGTATTGGCCATAGTAAATACCTAACACGTTCATCATTAATTTATTTCCTATACTACATCGTCATCTGAATTTTTTCTCTGGGTTTTTGAAGGTTAACCATTTTATTCTGTACGAGCAAGTTCAACCTCAGCTCGTGAAGTTCGTAGTTAGCAAACGTCTAACACATTATCCGTGACATAATACGTACAGTTCATTTGCATTTGGTTTTACGTACAGCCATTGAGACGCAGTGGCATAATTTACACTTCTGTAGACCCTGTTTTGCAGAGAGGTGGTAGCTGAGGCTGGGAGACTTGAAAACATATCGTATTCATGGAAAGGGCCCCCCAGATTATCATTTTGCTGTAGGAAATTACGCCGAATATATACTTGTATGCAGGGCCGTAAGTCAGGGAAGCCCCTCCAGGGAAGCTCACCGCCGTTCGAGGGGGGTCCATTTTAAAACAAAATTTTCTTACTCCATATACGATACGAATGTAAAATTATAAATGAAGCATCAAACAGGTTCACTACATTACATCAACAAAACAGCACACCAAAGGTCAATAAAACAAACATGACTACTGGGCCCATTTCAGTAAAAAAAAAAAAAAAAATACTATTGGGGGCCCTAGAAATTATATTTATTCGTATGACTTTGAGTTTATCAATATTGTCCCCTTAATTAATTTGTTATGTATAGAACGGGCCCAGGGACGGAACTAACGGCCCCGTAGACCTTGCCGTGCTAGAAGGCTCGCAGGCTCCGAAGGTCCATAAAGAGTAAGAGAAAAATGGAAACAGGGGGCCCAAGAATGAGAAAAATAACTTTTCTAGGGGGCCCAAATAAGCGTATTAATGCTTCCCCCCAGAAAAAAAATCCAAGTTACGGCTTGTGTGATGACTGGAAACTATTTCTGTGGTGTGCAATAGGTTATGTAAGATCACGTAAGCAAGTATGTCGTGCAGCGGTTGACCTTGGTTCAAGGCCGTGCCAAAGAAATCAAGGTCAGTATTTGTTGCGGAACTTTATCTCGTTAAAGAATCATATCAGGGATATAGAAGCAACACCTGTTAAATCCATTTTTCAATTTTGTCAGGAGACGAAACAAAAGTGACTCTCTTATGTTTCAAAATTGTTGAACAGTTGTTTTTCTTCAATGGATGGTGGATTTCACTCATCTGCATTACATAGTAATCACTAAACAAACAAATTGTTTTACAATTCTGAAACAATGTTTCGTCTCCTGAAAAATTGAAAAATGGATTTAACAGGTTTTGCTTCTATACCCCTGATATGTTTAATATTTAACGTTTTTAATAGCATTTTTTAAAAAATATTTCCTTCATTTCTAATGAAAACTTTATCAAAGTCCAGCGTTTAGATTTTTTTTTAAAAAAAATCATAGATTTTAAAATCATGAAAAATACATAGTGGAAATATACGGGAATGCTTTCTTTCATAATAAATTCTTGCTCCTGTAGCTCTGTGCGTGTCATTGTGAAGTACCGTTGGGCGGTCGGTTTTGTGGAACAAAAAAACATTGAATATGCCAGGAGCCAGGCAAAAATGTTCATGAGGTTCACACTCTTTGACAAAGGACAGTGGCTTGAGAAGATAATATTATGGAAAATATTTGAAAGGTAAATTTGAATCTCGTTTCTTCCCCTAAAAGACGAATTTCAAAGAGAAATGATAGAAACCCAGCTCGACCAAAGCGCTATGTACAAAAATTCATTTCAAATGGTTCGGCCATTTCACATTGGGCGCCTTATAATTACACAATTGCTAATTAAGTTAGCTATTAAATATTATAGAAGACCTTCTTCTTGGGAAATGCTGGGAGTATGTATCCACGTATTTCATGAGACGTTTATATGCTCTGTTTCTTCTTCCTAGTTGCGTACGCGCCTTTGGCGTGGGAGACCTGGATTTGATTCCCGACGGGAGCTTATGTGGTTCGGATCCCACGTTAAACTGTAGGTCCACGTCTCATGTAACCTCGCTGCTGAACGGGACCCTAAACTTCAAATAAATTCAAATCAAATCTTCTGCCTAGATTAAGGGCTCTTGAAATACTGTAAATTTATTTTTGGAGAACTTTTTTAAAAAAAAAAACTCTTTCACACACCCTTAGGATATTATAAAAATTCGACCCAAGAAACACTGCTCAAAAATTCATTTCAAACAGTTTAGCCATTTTTCCATGATGTATAATAGACATTATCAATTTTATTTTTATTTAAACAGACAATATATGATCAGATATTGGCTCTCATTGCTGTTGTTATTTTGTGTCTTCGTAAACCAGAGTTTGCTTCCAGTAATTTCCCAATTTACCAAACACCAAAAGATTCTACATACCAACTGACGTTTCAAAACTTATTAGTCCAGATATGCTTTGCGAAGGTTGTGGGCTGTCACTCACTATTAACCGAGTACTTATATCTTAAACTATGTTCAGATCATACAAACTAAGCTAGAACATTCCTTCACAAACTCTATTTGTTTGGCTTCTGCTTTAATCGACACAGGATGAAAGTAATGTTGCAGAGTTTTTGTGATTGTATCACGAGGAAATGATTGAACAGTTTAAAATGAATATTGGAACACAGTTAGTATTTGCCTTGAGCTAGTTTTATCATATTACTTTGAGTAATGCATTTATTCTAAGGGTGTATTAGTTTATATATATATATATATATATATATATATATATATATATATATATATATATATATATATATATATATATATATACAGTAGGCCCTATCTTACAAACCGTCAAGGTAGGAAGATGAAACTTGGCATATAAAGCGCCCTTTAAAGTAAGGGAAACATGTTTTACAATTTGTGAAATTTTCCGTTTCAAGAGCGAAGAGGGACATTTTCTATAATTTCTTTCTTTACATTGAAATCAACGGTGTTGTTTTGATCACATAGTTGAACAATTTGAAATGAATTTTAAACATAGTTATTACCTACCTTACGCTAGGATTTTATCGTATCATTTTGACTATATAAAGGTTTTATTGTAAGGGGGATAGGTTTTCAAAATTTGTACGAAAGGTAAAGAACATAATAGGTTTCGATCATTACAGTTTCATTAAAATGCGTATTCTAAGGGCGGATCAAATACTTTCCATGAACATATTCTACCCGTGCGAAGAGAGAGCACAGCAACAAGTCGGTAATTAACTCACTAAATGTACTGACATGTACTCTCAAAGCATGCGCCACATTTTGAAATATTTTTTGGCCAACTCTTAACTGTACAACACCAACGAAAGGGACTGCACGCTCCGGAGGCACTGAATTCTGAAATTTAAAGGAAATCAGGTGTTTTGATTATTTATTTATATATTAGCTGTAGCGGTGGTTTGAAATTTTCTCTATACACCAGTACTCCTTTCATAGGTTGGAAACTGCATTTGAGTGTGTTGATAGTGCATGACAGATTCCCATACACCTCAATACCCATCTAAAAAAAAAAAAAAAAAAAAAAAAACGCTGAACTTTTTTGCTTCGATTCCTTAAATTACGGTCATGTAATGCTACAGTTACTAATGAAATATTCTCGTGAAATACGAACAAACTAGTAGGGTCTAAGGCACTTTCGGGAAAAGAAATATATACAAGGTGTTTCAAAAGAATACCGACAACGTTTGGGAGGTGATTGCTGACACCGAGATAAGAAGAAACGTATAGACCGACTTGGGTGCACAAATGCTTCCTTTCGGAGTTAAATGCTGCCGAAAACATGAAAATATGAACTTTAAAGGCTCATAGCTCCAAAACTATGGGACTTACCGTAGTCGAGGCAAGACTTCACCTAGGAATTAATATGTGCGCTATCCAAAAATACATATTTCAGAATCCTAAGGTACTCACACAACAATTTTTATAGAGGCATTTTGACTTCGGGCATATACTTTGAAATACTCACCAACTATCTCTATTAAAAATGCTGCGGAAGTACCGCATGATTCTGAAACATGGATATTTGGATAGAACACATACTAGTTCTTAAATAAAGCCTTGACCCGACTACGATATGTCCCATAGTTTTGGAGCTATGAACCTTTAAAATTCATTTTTTCATGTTTTCGGCAGCCTATAACTCCGAAAGGAAGCATTTGTGCACCCAGGTTGGTCTATACTTTTCGTCTTATCTTGGTGCCAGAAATCACCTCCCAAAATGTTGTCGGTGTTGTTTTGAAACATCCTGTATATTGGACTTCATATCTGTGTGATAGAATGGGAAGTAATCAAATCAAGATGCATGCTTAAAAAGTGTCTTCAAGCTAATAGATCAAACAGGAGTAAGCTACATCTCTGTGTAGAAAAGATTACTGATTAACGCCTAGGCCAAACTGTTTTACCTAGACATGTTACATTTCTATAATTCAAAGTTTTGTGATATAAGGTACCACAAAGGAATAATTTTTGGAAATTCGACGGGAAGGGCGTATTATAGATGGCCATATCTTTGAATCCGTTAAGGTTAGAGCGTAAAATTTAGTATTTAGACTTTTGATTTAAAATAATTAAACACATGTTTCGGCGTTTATTATTATTAGGTCTATTATTATTAGAAGGATAGAAAAATGGGTGGAATGGGAAATAATAGGAGCTGCAACTGTTATATTAAGATATTCATATGATATCTCCGAATCCCTTAAGTTTAGAAACTTGAAATTTGGCATTTAGAATGGTTCGCATACCATCAGTATACACCTACAAAGGTTCAGAAAACCCTGCTTAATTAAGTCTGTAATATTCTGTATACATCTTACTTTGTCTGAAACAGCTCCTGCAAAAGCCGCATCCTTAATGTTAAATTCAAATTTTTCTTACGGGAATTGTTTGAATATGTTTAGTGTAGGGGAGTCATTTGGAGCTCCAAGAGGCAATTTCCTCCTGACAAGTGAGTTTGAGATTTATATACATTTTAATCAATAGGATAATAATATTCTACCAGAGTGCAACGTAAAACTCTACTTGCATTTTGCTCCCACGAAGTCCCATCAAGCAAAATCTGAAATGATGCTAGTGAATCAGAAGCATGAGGTAATGTACAGTACTTGTTGTCAAAGTATTTTATCATTTTATCAAGGGATTCGTGAAATGAACTTATGATAAATCCTGAGTTCAACACTTGAGGCTGACGACAGAGTATTAAAGACTTCACCTCAGGGGCGGATCCAGGGGGGAGATCGCCCCGATCGCCCCCCCCCAGAAGAGGAAACTTTCTTATTTTATATATATAAATAAAACCCATCCCGAAGTTTGGAGCCCTTAAAAGTAGCAGTATGACAACCCACCGCCCCCCCCCCAGAAGTCGGTCCTATATACATATATATGAATTCTTCTAGCCATGCACTTGTACTAATCATTGGTCGCCTTTAGCCTAAAGGTCATGATTGCGAGATGTTACTTTGACTTAATATGTTCAACGAATTGGATTGGATTTGAGTTAGCTTCCTGTTCAGCAGCGAAAATATATGAGACATTGGCCTAGAGCTTAACGCGGGATCCGATCCACTTGTCGGGAATCGAACCTGGGTCTCCCACACCAAAAGCGCGTACACTATCCATGTAGCGATGAGGAAACTCTTGTGTGCTCGACGAACTCAATGCATTTCGCATTTGCCGATTTTTGACAGATCTTGCGTTCATCCGCACACTCCAAGATTACGATAATAAAATTAAAGTTTAGTGTCATAATAGTGTTTGTTCGTGACTACATGCTAACGCATGTGACGCCAGGTTCGATCCCCGATTGTATGACTCGGATGGAAACCCGAGTAAAAAGTTTCGTCTTGTAAACTATGCCTGATGAGACGGAAAGGAACATTACACTTCAACCAATCATCAGCCCACTATCGTAGTGAAAGGATACAGATGACAGGTCATGGTTACGCACAGATAATAAATGTAAATACGCGCTGTTTATTTATACACATTATTCTTCGAATTGTAGTGATCAGGCTACCTTCCAGAAAATTTCATCCAGAGGGAGTCAAATTCAAAATGTGAAGGGGTTGCATTGAGACGCTTTTTTGTCTTTTGCTAAAGAACATTCCTGGTATAAGACTGACATTACAAAAATACAATCGCAATTCAATTTATCTTAGCTCCGGTGACAGTTTCCCCCAGCCTTATGATTGGAAGAAACACTGATTACGTTTCTCATTTTAAGAATATTGACATGACTATAGTAGATATAAATGTATAACACCCGCAGAACAGATTCAGTTTTAGAAGAGTTTAGATGAAAAATATTACTATAAACCTGTGTCATATACTAATAGGTCTATAACAAAATTAATTATAACCTGACTCAGATTGCTGACTTCAGAATTTGCTGATGTGTGAGAAAATTCTTTACCAGTAGCAACAAGAAGAGTTTAACTTTTTCGTTTAACTCAGGGGAGGACAATTGACCCTTTGGGCCTTCTAAATGACACCACTGACCTGATCCAACATTTTTTTTTTTAATAATAAAAGTTGAATTGGTTAAAGTTTAGTTTTCCACTTTAGCACCAAGACTGTATTATACAACGTGGATCCACAGTTCAAGTTGGAATCCGATCCACCGTAATACATTCAAGTTTCAAGGTTTTCTCACCAGGAACTGAACCCGGGAACCCCATGCATTAAAGCTACACACGCTAGCCACTACACAAACAGGAAAGATTATGGCCAGCCAGTGGCGTAGCAATAGGGTAGGCAGGGTAGGCATTGCCTACGGGCGCAGAGCATTTCGGTACATGAGAGGGCACCTCAGGTTTTTAATAAAATAGAAGTAAATTACATAAATGGAACCCCAAATTTTGTCAGTTTTCATTTCTGAACATGGCAAGAATAAAAATTCCTGCTCATTTTACTTGCAGTTTATTACATTTGCGTATCAAATCATTGGCATTACTGTAAACTCGTCGAGGTTATAGAATTATATAATTAATAAATTAATCCTCCTGTATTAATACGATTTCAGTGCTATATTACATGCTGAGCTTATTAACTTTAAATAAAATTCCCCTACGCAATACACTTCAACAATTATGACAAATTCTATGACCTATAAGATCTGAATTAAAACGAATTAAAAAGTGTTGCCATGATTATGAGGCACAACATAATTTCCACGTACAGCGGCTACATAGAACCAAGCACAAGCACCAACTGCCCGGGGTGCCAATGTCAGAGGGCAACCAAATGAGCACCCCAAAGTAAATTTTCGAACGTATTTTCTAATATCACAGTAATAAAATGTAAAACATAGGCTAGAATTAGGTGGGGGCGCCAAAAAGACACTTTGACCGGGTGAAAACTTTGCTCATGAATTGGACATCTCTGATCTGATAAAAGAATTTACAGAAGCAAAAGTGAGAAAGAAACGCTTCTGATTTTGTATACAATTTGTCGATTAAGGAAACCGAAAATAGAAAAAAAATGCTTATAAGAGGTTTCACAAGGTTTATTATTTATTTTATAATTATGTAAAATCGTAAGATACTATATAGATAAACTCATTTGAAATCCTTTTGATAATACTTGTTGATACATTACTGTTTATTTACACTATCACTGAAAAAAAAAGTCCAAATTTTACATGAGTATAGTTTAATGAACAGGGCACTCTCTCCAGTTTAATTTTAAAAGACATAATGCAACGATATAAAAAGAAAAACGGTCAATACCCTCCCACTGATAATTTTCAGTTTACGGTCGTTTCTACCCGTACACATAAGTTATAGATAGATGGTCATGCATGGGGCGTATTCGATGGATGAGGGGCGCCAAACGCCATTGTTACACCACTGGCCAATCCTATGGTCTTAAACCGAAATAGTGTTCCATCCGCTTCATATCACATGAAATTATTACTATAATAATAATAATAATAATAATAATAATAATAATAATAATAATAATAATGCATTTTTTTAGGATAAGGGTATAAATTTACACTGAGTACACGAGTTTTAACTAATGTCCGAGAATTTATTGTGCTAATGAACTCCTAGCTAGGAGGATAATATAAAAATATATGAAAGTAAAATCTACTCGTCCATGAGATGGCGGAAGTTCTCTTTCAGTCGCTGCACATGTGCACTACATAGGCGGCGACTGCATGAGACATGAGAGTAACTCAGTGACGTAGGCAGAGGAGCGCAAGCCTCTGTCACGTGATTGCGATTCGATGTTCCGTATGCCCTTCAAATGACACGGCCCACTGTTCTACGGGAAGCCGTCGATAGAAGCAGGGAGAATTTTTACGCTTGTAGATTTTTCAGGTAAGAATATTCTCGTTCTGAAAACTTGCCTTCAATTGGTAAGAAATTAGTATTGGATAGTTAATTTATTATTTAAAGTTTAAAAATCTGTACGGTTCGTTCGGTGATATGAATACGAAATATGATGAGGTATTATTGAAGTTAAACTATTGATGCCGGCATCGTTTGATCGATTAATTTGTGAAAATATATGACTGAACGCACAATATGTAGTATTGAAAGATTAATTTTTATTATTTTACTTATAGATTTGAATTGCTGGGTGCAGTATGAGCGCTCTAAATAGATAATTAGTAAATGTTATGTAATAATCAGTAACAATGGTGAAACGAGACCGGTGTATACAGTTCTTACATAATCAGTAACTATTGATAAAAATAGGCCAGTTAAAATATAGGCTGCGCAGTTGTATGTAGTAAAATGAAGTAATAAAAAAGGTAGTGTTTATTGGAAGGAAACTAAAATATAGGTTTTTCTTTCTTTGGGTATTCGGATTCCCTCCTCAACGGTCCCGGTTCACTGTAGTTAATATTCGGCAAGGTCAGTGCTGCCTTCTAGAGGTCAGTAGGGCAAATCTATATCCGAAACAAATTTTGGCATCCAATAATAGGGTTTAGGTGCCTAAGTAGCAATAATGTAGTTGTGATGCAAGTACATAAAACATAAATGAAATGTCAACAATATTCTGACACACTAGTATCCAAAGGTAAAAAATTTACATAAACAGTTTCTTATATTGCAAGTAGTAAGTTTAGGACTTCTGACAAGCCAAACAATAACTACAATTTGCTATTTAACAGTATATTTTTTTATCTACGGTACGTAAGTAATCTGTTTAAGCAGAATAAAAGCCATAAACTGTTAAGATTGCCAACGAACGATATGCTTTTCAACGCCATAAAAAAAATGTTTTCCTCTTATTTTCTTGAACAGATAAACTAGTATTCATCCACCATCTTTTATTAACATCCATTTTTATTTTTTTGCATTAAAAATCACTATATTTGGAAACTGTTATAACAAAACTCATTGATAAAATTGACTTTTAGTAAGAATTGCCCTCAAGCATGTTATTTTCTTCAGCTAGATTGGTATTGGTCTTATTTGGTCGATAATATAGGCCTAATTAAAATAATAAAAATTAACATTGAGTTCATCAAAATTTTGGGTTATAGGCTATCTGGTGTTTCCAGATGTCTTGGTTTAGCTGGGGCAGTGGCGTACCAGTGACGTATGTAATTTGTCCCCCTAAAAATTGTTCAAAACCAAATGCAGTTTTTCCTCAAACTATTATTCGCGCGTTTTTTTAAAAACTTATTAATCATTGATATTAAACTGACAGGGATACCAGTAACTTTTTGCTGCATATTGACCTTTATTGTTACTGATTTACTTTACGGATCTATACATATATATGATTGTTTTTCAGTAAGGGGCCGCGATGGTTCAGTGGTACAGCGTTCACCTCTGGTGCTTGGGGTCCCGGCTTCAAATCCTGCACCCGCCAAGTGAACTTTGTAGTGGACAAACACCGTGTCCGTGGGTTTTCTTGAGTTTCTCTCGTTTCCTCTCACTTTCTTCATTCTACAATTTTCTTCATGTCAGTCTCCTTTAGCCTAACCGCTATAACCGTGGGAGTAAAACTTAAAAATTTATTTCTGGGGTGTGAACTTACATTTCCCGCTGCAGTTACACTTTAGGAGAGCTTCAGTGTACGCCATGGAACTTACCGTGCGAAAAGCATTAACTAACTTGTGCTAGATTTCAATTAAAAAAGTAAGAACGCTGTCTACCGGATCATGGCAGAAGCGCAACAGGTTATGGGGAATGCAGTGGGCTCTTTTTAATTCGAAGTCCAAGGGGGCACGAAAAAACTTCGAATTATCCAAAATTCGCATTATTCCAACAACATTCATTTTCACATACATAACAACAAACAAACCAAAGTACTGTGCATCAAAAACATATTCATATGGTGTATGTAGACTTTACCTTTAAAGCAGCTTATTACTTGCGTGATCGAATACCGCAAACTAACAAAACTACATTGACTTCACATAATTCAAACTACGTGTACGATGGAAATTTACATACAACACTACAACATACATGGATAGCCCAAACAATTGAACACCAGTAACAATTTGAATATTCTGTTCTCACTTTTAAGAAGTCGTAAACCTCATTTGTTTAAATTTGATTGTTTTTGTACGGTCCAAAATCCTGAACTTCATGTATTGCGTGGAATACGATATTAATAACATTTGTTTGACTTTATCAGTAATTCATCTTAAATTTTCAACCAATTCTAAAACAAGATGAGATTGGCACACTTTCTCTATCTTTACTTCTTCAACTCATCTTCATCTTTATCATTACATAGATTTATTTATTTTTTGTATTACTCTTCCCTATGGCTGCATCTGGATAACTGAAAACACGTTAAAACTGTATTTCTCTCTTTACATCTGTCCAATATTAAATTTTCAACTCTATTTACTTCGAATTATCCAAATTCGAATTAACGAGAGACTACTGTATTCGGAAAGGCGCGTCAATGACGGTGGATATACACAAACGTGGATAGCGCAAAACTCTAAATGTTGCTTAAAATCTTACATATTGGATTGTGTCTGAGGACGAAGGGCAATTATGGCAGGTAAACTTAAGGTCTTCCTATATCCCAAAATGACATCTTTTGTTGTAATTTTGACAAATACCATAAGAATTGTTGCTTCTATATTTGCGTGTGTTAAGACAAACCTGTATGAGAAATTTGAGATTTGTTTTTTGAGATCCCAGTTGTCTGAAGTGCTCAAACTCTGGGGGAATTATGGGACAGTCTCTGGCGTATTATATTTACGCTGGCTTTTGGATAATCATGGCTCGGGCTTGTTTTAACCCTTTAAAAAGTGAGTGTTTAGCAGACGGGGTCCAGAAGTACGTAAAAAAAAAATGCAAAATTTACAGGAGAAATGGAAGATGCAAGTACTTAGACCTAACTAACCTAAAGTAACCTGAACTAACTTAAACTAACCTAATAATAATAGAAATAAGCGAAATTCTCTAATTTTTTCGAAAATTATGCTAGACCCCTACACTAACAATCTAACCTAAGCTAACCTACTTTGAACAGAAACTACCGAAATTGTAACATTTTTTAGAAAAAATAGCTGGACCCTTCTGCTAAACATTGCCCCTTTAAAATGGTCATGTTAAGTGTTTTCTGTAAGATTCATAAAAACGCCAGATAGTAAAATCTACTATGAACTTCTTCAGCTGTAATGTGGGTATCTGCTCCGGATATTTACAAGAACATCCACATTCAGCAGAACCTTAAACAGTCCATAGAGCGTTGTTTTGGTATTTTTTTTTTAATTCTATATTCTTGCTAAAAAGAGAACGTTGTCATAATTATCTTCCTTTTTTGCCGTAATTTCCAATTAGCATAACAAAATGGGACATAGTGTCATTTATTGTGTATAACTAATGAGATTATTTTTTTTTAAATGCTTTATAACTTGGTAAAACTGTCTTACTAAAAACATTAAAAATCGATATCTTAAATTTTAACGTCATGCAGTGTTACGAAATCTCCGTGTGGCGTATGGATTTTTTTTTTTTTTTTTTTAATTTTTTATAGCATATAATAGCTACCAAACCAATTTTTGAAAAGAAAATTACGCTTACCTTGTATAGGTGTTATACTAAATAATACAGACACACAATCATAGTCATACGTCTTGCAAATAAAATCAGAAAAATAAATACACTGCTGACTGCGCTGAAAAATAAGACTGCACTTATTTAATATAAAAACACATTTACACGTGACGTTTCGATCTTCTAGCCAAGATCCTCACACTCTGAGGATCTTGGCTAGAAGATCGAAACGTCACGTGTAAATATGTTTTTATATTAAATAAGTGCAGTCTTGTTCAGCAGTGTGTTTATTTTTCTAAATAATACAATTATACCGGGGATTGAGCTATAAAAAAACTGAAATGCATAAAAATAGGCCCTTGCCAGAGTTTATCATCGTAGGTAATGGACGTTACTGGTTATTTATCAGAGGTTTTCATTGCTTCGCCTTGGTGTTTTAAAATAGCATGACACATTACTTACATGAATTTCACAAGTACATGTATCCCTTAACTATCGAACACGTGCGCATGATGAATTAGCACACTACGTTCAGATACTTAACTGTAGTTAATGGCTAGTTTATGGACGAATCCGTGTTTTAACAGGTTACGCTTTAATATTTCTACGTAGATACACATCTCACAGGTAATAACAAAACCTATTTCGATTATTTACACACTAGTCTATTAAAATATTACAAATTTAGTCCGTAAATTTTATAAATATGTTGATCCGTACAGTAAATCTTCATTAAAAAGCTGAAGAGCAAACGGATCAAAGATAAGGTAAGGAAACGAATTTACACACTTGCATACAGACCTGCTGTTTGATACCGAAAACGTAACTTTTGGAGCTTTGCACTTAGATTGACAGCGGATATGACAATTGCTTGATTTATCCATTCATTTGTTTTGCAGTCTTTTTACTGCAGGGCATGGATGCGGGACTTTTAATGTTCTCCTATAGGGCAGGTTAGATAACATGATGCAAAGATTATATCCAAATTATAGGTACACAATCTAGGAGTAGGGGCATCGATGTCTGTGGTAGAACGCTGTAAATCTACTGCTTTTATTTTTTAACATTTCTTTTCGTGTGTGTAAATATTGTGTATCCAGAGTGTCTCGAGAGTCCCCAGACATAAAGTAACTCTGTTGTCAGTTATAACAAAATGTAAGAGGGTAAACAGTATGCAGATCTGTTTTCAACCTAAAGTAAATTTTTTAAATCTCATGAGCCGTTTAGGTTGTACACTCTTCATGCGCTCAATGTTTAATGAAAATGCAACGTTGCAATTAATAGAGGGGCTGGGGAAGGTGGATAAATTTTGTAAGAGTATGGTGAATTGGGACATGTTTGAAATGGGGGCTCTATCGACACATTAGCGTAAAAGACAGTAATTTCATTCACTTATATTGTGGGTCCAGGTAAATTGCAACGTTCCATTTTCATTTAACATTGGGCGCATAAAGTGTTCAGTCCAAACGGCTCATCCAATTCAGAACATTCTTTCACTTTAGATTGAAAACATCATATTTGGAGATAGTTTCCCCTCATACAATTTGTTGTAACTCGGATAATAAGTTACCCTACGTCAGGGACTTTTGAGACACCCTGTATATTTGGAAACTATTCCTTCAGCGACGTACAGTATCATTCCGAAGTGTAAATTGAAATCTACCTTTAAATTGCCATCTAATATAATTATAGGACATGTAAAGTGGAAGTTTGCTTCCCACCCCACTTCGCAATAACCCTGTTAAATTGTAAGACTGTAGGCCTAAAATCATAGTTTCGTACGATAACTGCAAATAGAGAATAACTTCAAAAACTTTACTTATTATTATTATTGACATTTACCATAGTCTGTATTACAGAAAATACCACAACGTTAGTTATTTTAAAACTTTAAATTGTACTGGGTGACCCAATAAAACCTCCGACATTTTATACAAAGTAAAAAAAAGTATTCCAGATGGAAACTTGTTTACTCAAAATATAAAATGGTATTGAAAACTGTTTATAATGACTTTCTTCTGATTTGAATTACTGTTCTGATGTGCCTTGAAATTACGACTATCAATAATACCTGCCACGTTCTGATCTGATGTAGCGCTGTTAGTGTAAGTGGGAGAGGAATGGTGGGTCGTCACTTCTGCTCACCATTCCTTTGCTTTATTATGGTTTGGCCAGGAGCTTATGGCTCACGCGCAATCGAAATTATTTTCAGAAGCACCAGTTCCATGATTACGGTGCAAACGTAATGAAAATATTTCGGAAGATTATCTGGCAGTGGATCGAGAATTTCCGAACAATAGGTTCACTGTTAAATCTGTCAGACCTAAAAGTGCTCGTACGTCTGAGAATATTGAGATTGAGACAGTCTGGTTTATAGTCCCCCAAAACTTTCTCCTAAGGAAGAATACTGCAGCTGTTACGCTTCCTAGGAAGAGTGTAGGAATTATTCTAATAGTTACAGAAAGTTTTAATTTTATATTTTTGAATGAAAAGCTACTATACTTTCTATGAGTCTTTAAAGTGTGGAATGCTTCTTACCGTGTAATAAAATTTCTATACAAAATCGTATAGGAATATTCTTGAGTGGTATAAGTATATTTTTAAGTGGAACTCTATTACAGCAGATATCCAACATTCTCTAATATCTGGTATTGTTCTATTTGTATTTCAGATCTCGTATAACAGATCATATTGAAAGCCCATAATGGCAAACGTTGGAATTAATGGATTTGGCCGTATTGGTCGCTTGGTCTTAAGGGCATCCCTCGAAAAGGGTACTCAAGTAAGTTCATTATAATTTTCAAAGTTTAAAAAGTTTAGGGTGTACATAGTTCTTAGAAGCACAGAAAATTAACTGAAAGATTGATTATAATTATTTTTAAATTGCTCTTTCAAGATTTCGTGTATTAGTAGCTTTCCTGGATGTTTAAATGTCAATATTGTCCAGAAATTTATTGGTGGATATTAATTTTATATAATGGTATAATAGTATGAATGTCATCAAATCCTAGATTGATAGGATTAAAACAGCTTGTAGATTAGATTTAGTTCGGCATGATGTATATTTATATCATATTACTATGAACTTCACGTGATTGTGTAACTGTACAGGAATGTGCAAGATTTACTGTTCTTCATTTTATGTATTTAGCGAATGGTTGGATTCAGTTAAAACTGATGACTAGGTGGTTTGAAGGAAGGAATTCAGTTTCGGCTTGAATTAGGAATAGCTTTACTGTTAAGGAAACTTACCACTTATTTCGTTCAGTATTTTCGGTTATTACCTTATTAAATTTACCAAAAATTTATATTTAGTGCTAAGTAGTATTTACCTGTTCTACGTCTCATTAAATACTTCTTGATACACAGTAGAAAATAGTAAGATGGAACGGTAAGGCTAGTGCATTCATAAGAATCTACCCATGTATTGAATAGTTAAGTTGAAAAATATACAAATATTCTTACTGGAATAAAGGATTTAAAGGTTAATCACTGTTGAAATTTCCTTCCATTACCATAATATTACTATTTCCTCGTAGACTAGTTTGTCATCACTGCACCTAGGTATTAGATGTCAAATATATTTACATCTATTTGTATTAAGTGAATGTCCTAAATATGCATAATTATACCTACATCCAGCTGAAATGTAGGCGTAGTCTTATATTCAGCTGTATTGAGTGTTGGTATGATGGGGAAAGAAACTGTTCTGTGTGCCCTCTAAACCGGATTAGTTCCAGGATGGTTTGTTGCCGACGTAAAGTCACGTTCTTCATATCCTCGGGTTGAACAGACGTAAAAGAAAACTCAACCATAACTACATTAACTTCCAGAGAATTATCCTACAATCCGTCAGGAAGATATTAGCCTGATTTTACTAACCCTATTTCGCCTGTCAAATTTACATCCCTGTAGACAAATAATTGCTTGAAACTATCATTAGTGATACGCTATTTCTATTTTAACCAGTATAGGATTTTTCATGTTTAGAAGTTTTACTTCGTAAACAAAGATACTAGTCTTTCTGTCGCTTTTGACAATTTAGTAACTGACCTACTTTCATTCAGTCTTCGTGTTTTAACCGGCATGGGTTCGTACCTTGTTCGGTACTCCTTTTTCTTAGTGATTCGGTTCGATTCCTGTTTAGTGCAGCATTTCTTTAACCAGTGGGGGTTCGGCATATAGCATTAATCAGATTAACCCAACATTATACCTCGTACTAGTTACTTACCACTGATGGTTTGCTCAACTTAAATCTGTTCATGCTGCATATGGAATTCAGGATTTGAACCATTGCACAGTTGTATGATTAATGTCTTCGACTTCGTGATTGAAGAAGGAAATAATTTACGAAAGCTCTAACATAAAAATTAATTACTCAATATTTACCTTTAACACATGCGTAATGATTTCACTCAAAATATATTTATTGACATGAGATTTTGCTCTGTTTGAATCAAATACCTAGACGTCGGATAAATTGATATATTTTATTTTCCAAAAGCTTCAATTAACATATTTATGAAATACGTATCATGTGTATGAATATTGATACTGTTATGTTTACGATAGCCCATATTATAAAAGAAACCAAAGCTCAATAACAAAAATGATATTTTATTGAAATGTCGGCTTATTTATTTTTACTGACACGTATATAGCACTTGCACACATTTCACTTTGGCTTTTGCATTTTTTTATTTTTATATTTTTATTTCACTAATTCACACGCACAAATACCTATTCGGGCAATAGGGGAATTCTAGATAATATCCACTTTATACATTAATATATTGTTGCAGTACTATTATTTCCAAGACGACATAATGAAAATTTTTTTCTATTCCATGTTTTCTCATGACATTATGCTCAAATGTTCGTAAGCTTAAGTTTTTGGTATTCACTTTGGATAATTTCACATAATCGTTGGATGATTCTATTTGGAAGTTTCTCATAACATCTATACTTGATATTTTATCATTACAATGTTGGATTCACACTTTCAATGTATTATTTAACACGTCAGTACACGCCCCTCAATTGTAACATGAGGACACGCCATGACGGCAATTTGCTCACGCAAGTTTTGATTGTTAATATCAGTATTCGTACATTTTTATTGAGAGTAAAAAATTTATTCTATGAAATTTTGGCTTCTTAGCTTATTATAGACACTTTCAGTACCTAAAAAAGATTAACCTAAAGATTTTGAGAATTTTTGTTGTTTTCACAGTTTTTGAATTTTCTATTAATACACGAGAACACGCCACGTTAGCATATTGCTGCACTCTTTGATTTACAAAGTAACGCCAGAACACGCGCTGTGAGCAAATTGCCGCATTAGCTATTTGGGCTATAGGAAATTTTCTCCGCCATATTGACACACGTTTTATTATTACAAATACAAAAAAATGTACAAAAACATCATTGATGTACTAGAACAGTGATGTTATGAAACTAGTCCAGTGAAATTTAGAACGTATATTTACATGTTACCTTCTCCGTCCTTATCGTTTACACCTGGTCCTTGGCCACGCTCGGTGCATCAAATTCTGTACCGAGTTTCAGAATTTGAGCTGTTAGTGGTCCTGCCAACTTCACGCACCTATGGTCTTATGTTCCTTGCATTTCGGAGTGTTGCAGTTGATGCATAAGACAGTAGTTTTCCTGTTCTTTCTACGAGGGCAGATACCGCAAACTCTATTGTGACCTCGCTGATCAGGTGCTGCTTGAGATTCTTGTCTAATTGGCTGAAGTTGGAATATTTCAACTAGCCGGTCCTTTATTGACCTTGCGATTGGATAGTTTGCAGCTATTATTCTTTGCACATGATCCATAATAAGCTGTCGACCAACTGATTTCAAGAAGTCTTTTCTTGCAGGCTTGCTGAATTCATTATCTCCCATGTTGTTGGCTTTCCAAATAACAAACGAATTTATTCCACCAACATTCAATTCAAAGAAAAACATGGTTAGTGGCCAGCGATTTGATACACTCGATACTCTATACTCTTTTTGCATGGCGTCACTGACATCTACACCACATTTGTTTTTATTGTAGAAGGTAATTCATGGTTTGCATGCATCACATGTTCATCAATCCATCGTCCTTGCGCCATGTGGAAAGTAATACAATATACTTGTTCTTTGCAGCTTTGCACGATACTAGTGCCATCTGCTGTTCTACTCTTCAAACAATACGTTTAAAGAATGAGCAAACGGCCCTTGAAATACAACACTTAACACCAGAACATGCCCGTTAGCAATTTGCTCACGGTGACCAATACACACCCTTCCACTCCAGAACCATGCGCGTGACTGGCAAAACCGGTCAGGGTCAGGTAGAGGTGGGGTTGGTAGGGGATAACTCGGCCCCTCCGCCCCTATTGTCTTAGAATAAGGAAAGTGCAGGTGTTTTTTGCCGCGGGTGCGTGTAACGACGAGTTAACTAGATATCTGAGAACTCGTTGAAAATCGTCCTACGACACCATTATTTGGGAGTGAACCACGCTTCTCGCGGGCTAGCTTATGTCACTTTTTGTACTCCTACACCAGTACATAATGCTGATTCATGTTAAATTACAAATAAAAATTATCATACTATATGGATATAATGGAATTTAACTATGGTTTTTCACTTATTTAAGAAATTGTCATAACAAAATCTTCAGTTCAATTCAGATAATGGATCTTTAGGGATTATTTTCTTACCCATGCCACCATACTGTCTTTGTTTCGGGTGTGACACGGCAACGCCTACTTGATTCTGCTGGGTGCTACGAAAAAGTTCTGTTGTGCTACCAAGAAGAGTGCTGCTAATGAAAATTCTGCACTGCAACTTAAGAGCATCATTCCATACGAGACGAAAACTTGGGGGGGGATATAATAAATGACAGGAAGTTAGTGCCAAATGATCGATTTCTAGTGCTGGTATGTTCGTTGAAATTTACGTGGTTATTCTTCGGTAATGGGCTCCAGGTGGAGGACAATCGCCCTCCCCCCGAATAGGAAAACTTTATTTTATATATATATATATATAACCAATTCCAAAGTTCGAGTTCGGTGCTCTTAAAAGTAGCAGTATGACAACCCCCCCCCCCCAGAAGTCGGTCCTGGATCCGCCCCTAATGGGCTCAAGCTAGAAATCAATGAAGCAGAAGTAAAGCACGTGCTTATGTAGTCAATATAGAACAAAACACGATAATTTAATGAACAATTTGTACAGGTTTCTGCAGGTTTTTCCGTGAAGTGAATTTGTGATGACAAGGCATTCCTTTGCTTAAAATTCAAAAGGAACAGCTCTTTTACCCGCGCCTTAATTAGCTTCATATTCAAATGCTTTATAACTCTTACCAAATACTACAACATATTATATAGTCTTACTCGAATCAAATGCATTCTTGAAAAGGGTGGTTGGTGGCATATTCCATAATATTTCTACCATTTTTGACTCTTGTATATTTGCAGAATACTTTGACAGTGTTGACATGTTATTCCTAAGTTACACTGATCCTTGATCTACGTACAAAGTTCATAGTGCAACACCCTAATCGTTTGTAGGTGGGTCATATTACTTTGTTTTTATTTAGGTTATGTATATTATATCGGTCAGTTCCTTGAATTTTCCTATTTTACTATTCTAATGTAACAAATTTTAGAAATTCTGTCACATTATAATGCATTCCTTGACTATTCATTTTGTTCATGTAGTTAATTAAAAGAAATCATGACAGTTTTAAAGAACATCAGTGATGAATTGTTAAGAGATAGAAGTCATTTCGTTGGTCGCGTGTTTTCCTTTAAAGCTTCAGCCTTTTATTCCTGTCACCTTGTTCACCAGATTGTCATTCTTATGAAGATCAAATCACTTCGTATACGTTTCACTTTTGGTAAAGGGTTTAGTGGTTAAAAAAATTTATAGAACTGTACAAAGCGTATTTTAAAGTATTAGATTTTTCCACGTTTATACTCAGAGGCTAAGGGGAAGGTGATAAGTGAGAGGAATCGGGGGAACCTTCGAACAGTGTTTGTCCACTGCTGATTTATCATATGTGACCTAACCTGGTAAACAAGACCAGAAAATAAGTGGTTGAAATTGCACAAGAAAAACTGCAGTCAACGACATAAGTGTTCTGTTTTTCTAACTAGTGCGTCAATTACTATCTTGAAATATTAATGAGAAATAACAATTCTTAATCCATCCTCTCCCCAACTAAGCATAATTTTAATGCAAATTTTCAATCGCGAGTTTTCCAATCTGCATTTTCTTTGCGTTTACATTTGGTATTTTATCACACTTTCTGCTCGTGTTATTCAGTGCCAGTTGTTACGTAACATTATCTACTTCAAGATTATTTTTATCTTAAGAACTGCTGCCGAATAACTTGTTATGTATAGCGGTAAAAAAAAAAAATAAAAAATAAAAAAAATGGATGTTTCAGTGATTAAGAATAAAAGCAGACTTGTCGGGTTTAAGTGAGCCCAATACTGCATAATATATGCTATATAGAGTAATTTTAATATTAAATTAAATTTTATTAGACCAAAAGATCTTCAACTGAATGCATTGTCAATCTGGATCATAGATAGAACTGCGTAATTGTCGACTAAATAAATAAATAAATATTATGAAATCACAAGTTTGTTTTTTGTACGTGTGGTGTTTACAAGGAATTGTAAAAAGTATTTCTCTCCTGAGAAGGTTGGTTAGCACACGTTGAACATCTGGAGTTCTATGAGTGTATTTCCTTTAATGGCAACACAAGGAAATTATTTCACTTAATCACTTGAGTCTGAGAAGATAGTCAATTGAGATCATTCAATTTTAAGTTCCTTGCAGTGTGGAGTGATTTTCTCACATAGACAGTCTGATTGTGGTTACCATAATTTCAAGAATAAAAGGACTTAATAGGACTTAATTCCAAATTGTCTTAAATATACATAGTGGTTTTCAGATACTTTTTTTGTTTCCGGGACAAAGCAACAAAAATGTTCAGTAAATAAACAGTATAGAATATAATAAAAACTAGGACACTAAATCTTTGGAGACTTAACAATCCGTATTAGTCAGATTTTTCAAGAAAAGAATGTTGAATTTCGCACTTAATTTTTCTCGCATCTTAGTTCGTCGTCACTAATTGTTTGTTTTATTTGGCTGATACGTGTGAAACTAACATGTTGGCCTATACAATAAGTCGTGCATATGGATAACAAAATGATAGCTCGTTCAACCTGTGCGTATAGCCATACGTAAAAATCATGATAGCTTTTGAAATAGTTGAGGTACAAATACCTAGGTACAAAATGAGCGTTGTGGAATCAATTTTGCCTCAAACCCTTAGTTTTTGTTGTACCCACATAATTGTACTCCCAAACAAAATCTTAAACCTTCTGCTTCACAAATATATTTTGTTAATTAAACTCGGTCCCACCGATAACAACGCAGTTGCAGGGTTAATAATGATTACATGAATAGAGAAATGGTGTGAAACTTTATTAGGGTCGAAAGATCCTAAATTGAATTTACACACTGTAAATCTGAATCAAATAGTACTGCGTACTTGAGTAAATAAATGAAGAAGAGGCATAAGTTTTTTGTAAACCGGTTAAAACGTAGTGCGATAATCAAATTTCTGACCGTGGAAGGTGATGTCAATTGTCGCGTGAGTCAGGAAGCATATAAGACTTTAGCACAATGAGGAAAAGGGTTCAGACTGCGCACAGTCCAGCCACGTGTCTGCATGGCGAGGACCGCAATGAACAGCCAGTGACTGCATCCACTGCAGAAAAAGTTGGATAAGTTGATACACTGGTTCACGGTGATCGACACAAGCAATGGGTAATCACTCAGAACAGTGAATTGTATCTTAAGAAGCGACGAGTTTGGGTTCAAGAAAGTGTTGAAGCTGCGTTCCGGGTCAGTTTACAAGGAAATGAAACGAGCTCGCAAAAATGTGAGCAAAATGTGGCCCGTTCCAACACCGAAGGAGATGCTTTTCTCGTGCGTCTCGTAACTGGGGACGACTTCGGGTCTATCATTTCGAGCCCGAGATCGTCCGACACCAGTCAGTGGGGTACAGACATTCCCCATCCGAAGTAGTTCGAAACTGAGCCATTAGCCGTTAGTCACAATCTTTTGGGACAGTGAAACTGGTGCTGATTAATCTTTTGACATGTGGCACTACTGCCAACTTCGAGAGCTACACGCAAACACTAACATGTTTACGTATGCCTGTGTGAAGTTTGTCTTCACTAAAATGTTATCCTTCAACACTACAACGCAACGCCGCACACAAGCCGCGGGGCACCCCCGCGTTGCAGAGGCTCCATTTCGGGGATATTTTACCGCATCCACCTTACCGGGGATGTTAACCCCTGTGACTTTTGGTTATTCCCAAAGCTTAAACAGCTCACGACCAGTTTCGCATCTAACATGGAGGTCCTAAGACAGTGAATTCGTAATGTCAACAACTGGGATTGGCTCATTCTTCACCGACGGCATGCAAGAAATAGTGAATCGTTGACGCAAGTGCGTCGACGCTGGTGGGAACTATATTGAAAAATGACTTGCGTCGACGCTGGTGGGAACTATATTGAAAAATGACTTCTCGGAAAGCAGAAGGTTCAAGCTTTCATGTGAGGATAGTTATTCATATACAACACTTAATAAAAAAAATTAGTGGGTTGAAAATTACAACGAGATACGTTGTATAAATTGATAATTACTTGTATTTTTGGGCAGAAAGTGCTTCTACATAAGCACTATACCAGATATAATGTTAATTTAAAAATAACAAAAGAAGAATGTTTTCAAAATATATAAGATATATACATTATTGTATAATTAGTTGCTATGTAGTTGTTTATAGATACCTAACAAACATGTACGATTGCAAGACAGTCTATGTGCATATTCATTCAAAGAGAATCAACGAATAAAATTGTTTAATACGTATCATCGTTTTGTAATTTCCGTATAAAAGGTGAGAATACTAGTAAATGTAATCACGGAAGATATTTTAAGGTGTGAATAATTACTACCACTAAAAGTTTACTTATATTATTAGCCGAACCAGGGTTAACGATTACCTTTGGCGAATCGTTGTAAAATAAAACTAATCGAACAACCGTAGTACTCGTTAGAGTGCAGAATTTGAGAAAAAAACCGAATTGCTTTTTCATTCATAGTGCGATATATTAGTTCCAATATTGTTTATGTATCTTTAATGATATAGCAAAACATTGTAAATATTTATTACACATTTTATAGTAATATATTATGGTGTAGTTTCTAATTAAGATGAAATTCTCTTTGTAGGTGGTAGCAATCAATGACCCGTTTATCGCTTTGGATTACATGGTGTACATGTTCAAATATGATTCCACACACGGAAGGTTTAAAGGTGAAGTGAAAGCTGAAGACGGCTTCCTTGTTGTGAATGGTGAGTGTATAATACAGCTACAATAAAGGGTTTCCAGTGTGAGCATGTCAGATGGGCACAATGAGTTCATGTATACGTTTTTTACCGTCGTGAGACTGAACAGCGTGGAGCTTTGCTTAGAATTTTGTTTACTCCTTGTTTTCTTATCTCAGTGTAATAACAACAGCGGTAATGACTAAAACCATCACTGACGTAATTCCGGAGTTTTTCTTTAATCAGTACTTTACTTTTGTACTCTTCTATTCCAGTTCTTTTCACTTTCTCGACTATTTCACGTTAATTTAAATGACAGCGAAACAGTTTTGTATACATGATATTTCTAGTGATTAGAAGTAACTTTAATTCAGTCAAAAATAAATAGAACAATAGAAATAATAGCCATAACTTATTTTTAAGAAAGCGTAAGGATTTCGTACTTGACAATTTGTTATAAAACCTGTATTATTTGTTAGGAGAACAAGATGTAGTCATTCATATATTCAAGAAATGTAAATTTGTTTAATATTAATACAGTGTAAGAGTTAGTCTTACGGTGCTTTTTAAAATTGAAATTTATTTTGACCAAATTCACATTCTTTTGTTTTGACACGTTAGTCAGTCCAAAATAGGTCACTTTCAGTATATTTGATCAATGTTCTGATTCGCGAGGCTCCTAAGACAATGACAAATCGGACAGTATCGGCTAAAGTATATTTGCTTGACTGGTTAAATCTAAGCATAACTTGTATTTTATGGAAATACCACTTCATAAAAAAATATATGCGTATATCCTGATATATACGGCGAAGTGATGGTTGTGTTTAGGTTAGAGACCTGCACGGGCCGAATTTTTCGGCCCGAGCCCAATCCAGCCCGAACGTACCTAGGCCCGGCCCAGCCCGGGCCCGAAAAGTTTAGGAGATTTTCGGCCCGGCCCGATAACTTTTTTAAAATTCTTCGCCCAAGCCCGGCCCGGGCCCGATAAATTTTAAAAGTTTTTGGCCCGACCCCGGCCCGATAATTAAAAAAAAATAGCTCGAGCCCCAATCTTTCTCAAAATTTAGTACTAAATTTGACCTAATCTCAGAAACCTTTTCTAAACACTGGTTTACAACCTGACGCTTGCCTCCCGAATGTTACCATTGCCTCCTAGAACTTTGCCTGTCATCGAGAGAACAAAATCTCCATTCCCTGTAACAAAAACCTAACTTAATTGATTTTTAGCATAAAGTGAGGATGGCAATATTGTTTAGCGACAGTCAAAACATTCCCACCCCTTCCTGTTATATTTTGAGTTCAGTGAAGGTCAAGGTCAGAGTTCAATTTACCGCATAATGCCTGCAATCCTCTATAGTGAAAGTGGAGCCACTAAGCAACACAAACTGTAAATAGCTATTGCATTCTTTGTAACATTTTTCACGGACACACTTCTTCAACGTCTGGCTTTATTCCAATTATCATTTAAAGAAAGTCTATAATTATTAAAGAATTGCAATTGATCGGGCCCAGCCCGGCCCGACCTGAAGAGAAATCAGTTCGGCCAGCCCAAGCCCGGCCCGGCCCAAAGAAATAAGTGTCGGCCCGCCCAAGCCCGGCCCGGCCCAAAGAAATAAGTGTCGGCCCGCCCAAGCCCGGCCCGGCCCAAAGAAATAACAGAGTCGGCCCGCCCAAGCCCGGCCCATGCAGGTCTCTAGTTTAGGTTATATAGTTATTAGTGTTTTTACATGTTGGCCAACGTATTTGTTTTGAGACCTATAAGTATTCATAGTTTATCGTACTCGGAGCGACTAAGGATGAAAAAGTAGTGGCTTTCGAAAATATTTTTCTCTTAAATTACCACTGTAAGGATGGTCATTTAGATGGAATAAGAATATTAACTGTAACCTATGTCACTAATAACAGGAAGAAGAATCTCTTAAGATAGTTACACCTAAGAAAACACACTTAGTTTCTACATCTTGTTAATAAGTTACATAACCACATTTACATTCGCGGCATCCTCTATTCCTATCAGTTTTTTTTTTCTCTCTTTATAATTCTTTCAGTAAAGGAAACAAATTTAAGATTGATATAACAAAAATGTCATCTTATTGTTCACCACGTAGGAATGCAGTCACGTTATATTAATAGGACAGGTTAATCGGTACTAATACAGAAGAAACGAAGAAAAGTTATAAAATTATGCAAAATATTAAAAGTACATAAATTAGTGAAAAATATTAAAATAGTGATGACAGTAATGTAGAATGAAAATTTCTAGAAAATTACCAAAAACAAAAGAAAAAAGCAAATATAAAAATACTGGTGTGTTAAACTAACATTGGCATTCTGTGTAAATTTCAAGTGGCATAGATCGGTGACATAAAACTTACACTGAAACCTATGCTACTTATTAAGTCCCCTGATATTACAGGAGGGAAATGGTTCATAAAAAGGGTGTGTGTGATTATCATAGCTAGCTATACATGATCAGCAGCGTGTTCCCATGCTGCTTACAAAGTTGATGAATTGTGGTATGGAGTTTATAAATCTCCCGTTTGAAGAGCTCAGTTACCTGCGCTGTTCGACACGGTCATCATCCATAAAGTAGTTCGGGGTGACTCCACCTTTGGAAAGACACATATGGAAGAGCACAATGTTAAAATAATGCTGACCGGTGAGTGTACAACGTTCAAAAATTTGAAGGTCTGTATTCCCATATATTATCCCTTTCCACACAAGAACACCCGACCAATAAAATGATACGGGGTTCATTGCGTGTTCCTAGATCCCAAATGATAGTACATCCAGAATCACTAAGACTGAATTTGCTCTCATCGGAGAACAACCCACCCCACTCCTCCTCGGTCAATTTCTGAAGTTCTTGCCACCACGGCAAACTGCCGCTGTTGTGCGGATGTCAACGAAACTCAACGTAATCATAGTCTGACAATGAGACCGCTCCCATGCAGTCGACGTGCCACTGTGGAGCATGAGATTGGGTTACTTAGTCCTCTTAGATGTCTACAACTGGACTTACTGACGCCGGGCGCTTCTTACCTGTTGCACAACGTAGCATTCGTTCGCTACTCTAGTCGATCACCTCTCATTCGTGTAGCATTGCCTGTGGTTCGGAACACTCATGCATATGAAACCTGCTGTGGGCAATACAAAGCTTCTGGGTCACACTTAATTCTTCTTCTAGTTTCCTGATAAGTTTTCCGTTTGAAGTCGTCAAAATGTCTCCGGACCATGTTATAACAGTACCGCAATTCTTGTAACTTGACACACACATCCTTTCCTTTTACTCAATTGCTTCAAGTTGGAAGCATTTATTCGGCGCTCCAGTTACACTATGCAGCGCTTGCTACCAGTGCATGTGTGAGAGACTTCTGGCAATATGCTGCCAGGCTTTCATTAACTTCCACCGATTACGCAATATTTACTTCGTGTATCTCGTCCTTAAGTTTTGCACACCAGCGTATAGTTAATACCAAGTGGATAGTTCGTTGGCAATGTGCGGAAATAATTTTAAAGATACTTACACGGAAAGTGTACTGTAATATACTGTTTTGAGGGATAGTGTGGTCTCGGACAGGTAGAGAAATTAGATACCGCAAGAGTATGTGATCGTTCATGCGAATAGGTTAGTTTCGCCTAGGTACAAGAATGGGCAGTGGGTGTATTTAAGGTTGTAAACTAAGTGGAAAGAGTAGCAACTAGCGGAATAATGAGAAGTGTTTTCATAAAACCGGCCTTACATTAACCAAAGACAGCCAAATAGTCGGAAGGAGGTAGGAGAGGATGCGGAGAGGGGTCAGAGTGCATTGACCGTGTACCAGTCTTTCTTGGGAAGGCATTTGTCTACCGTGTGCTCGAGTAAATACAGTGTAAGGCTTTGTTGCATTACTCACAATACCGTATACTTAGTTTTTCTCTTGTATACTTTTAGGTTCTCAGACTCTGTCCCTTTTTCCCTGAAACTATGAAGCAGCGCTCAAATAGCGCCACCAAACTCCTCTCCCAATGGTAAAGCCCATCGGGATAAGTGTTGTATGGCGTTACCTTGTCTTTTTAAATTGCCAAGCAGGGTATATTGGGTAAAAAGAAATCTTTCTGTTGATCAGTGGCTATTTCTTGTGACCCGTCACCAGCGTTTCCTCATCAGTTTTACATTTTCTTGTATACACCTGAAATGACGTTACTTTTCACCAATATTTCACGATTTGGAACATACGAAAATCTGTTTTAATGAGGAATTTAATAAATACCTGTACATGCAAAAATACAAATCAGGTTTAAGCGGTATCGTATCACATTTTGAACACAAAATAGAATTGCGATATAAACGAAAATTTGTATAGGTTACTTTCCGAAAAGTAGATAACTAGTAAAACAGGGGATTCTAGTGAAAACACAACAAAATGTTCAAGCAACGTTTAGCTACTATGTTGAACGTTTGTGTGAAATCGAGTTTGTCATAGTTAAGGAGGTTCACTTCCTAGACTGCATAATTTCAATTATTCGTATCCAGTAGTTAGTAAACGTTTCATATGGACTCAAAATCTGCTTACAGTTGTTTAACTACGCAAAAGGACCGACAAGTAAAGGGTCCAAATGGATGAATCGAGTTGCGGGATGAGACATAGTGCGCCTAATAGAGGTTGTGAAAATATGTATATGTGCAAAGTTATAGCGGCTAAGCTCCAGATACAGAGGGGGAGGGGGGTCAAAGTTGGTGAGATATTGGCTGTGCTATGTTATAGAAATAAATCAAACTTTTAAGTAGTAAAAATAGTGATAGATAGACAATGCAAACTGTGGTAATTTCACATATTGGCAAAAGAATGGGAAGAGTATATCACAAACCTCCGCCGCCATCTTAAAATCCGTAATTTTAAAAATATGCGATAGTTTTTGAAATGGAAAGATAATCATGTGGTATATCAATTAGGGCCAACATGTTTTCAGTCAATTATGAACTTTAGTGATCGTTATCTGTACTTATTTGGAAAATTTAGGATCATCTTTATAGTTATTTACGAAAATCTGAGACTGATACTCGTATGTTGAAAGTTTGGATTATCAAGAAAATACATTCGACTGTAGTAGTCCACTTTTAATCCTGATATCACATGCTACGCTCGTCCCAAGTTGCTATTGCTTATGAAGGCGGACAAAGAAAGTTGAATGAAAAATATAGTAAGTAGTGAAAAATAGTTATCTACGTACAGTACGTAATAATTGGGTTCCAACCTATCAGGTTTTATTGTGTTGTGGTTTATATTAGTACGTCATTTAACAAAAGGTAGCTATATAAACTCCACATAGTTTTCACCAAAAGCGCATAAAAAGCGGAAATGGTTCTTCCAGACCGGAACAGTTCTTTTCGGCATTATGTGAAGCAAATTGGAAGTAATGTCATAAATAATAATATACTAATATACAACTTGGATATCAAATTTTCGCTGTTAGTTTTCTTTGTAGACATTAACTTACATGTTTCCGTAACCCAAACTTTCAACATACGAGTATCAGTCTGATTTTCGTAAATAACTATAACGTTGATCCTAAATCTCCCAAATAAGTATATTACATGACTATTTTTCCATTTCAAAAAAATCACATTTCAAGATGGCGGTGGAGTTTCGTGATCTAGTCTTCCCATTCTTTCGCCAATATGTGAAACTACCACAGTTTGTATTCTTTCACTATTTTCACGATTCAACAGTTTTTGATGTATTTCTATAACATAGCATAGCCCTTCTCGCACCAACTTTGAGCTCCTCCCCTTCTGTTTCTTATGGAGTTCAGTCGCTATAACTTTTCACATACACATATTTTCTCACACTATCGGACGCACTACGTCTCATCTCGCAACTCGATTCATGCATTTGGATCCTTGACTTGAGTTTGGTGACATCCACTACCATCGAACAGAAAATGTATATAAGGATAGCAAGCAAGAAATAGCTTGGTTCGGTTCTTCTGTCCTAGTTAATGTGCGGCTACTTTAATGGTAGTGGCAGTCAAACTGGTACCGAATATAGGACAAGTTTTATCAGGATATCTGGAAGTCCTTTGTATTTCATTGAACCAGTTTAAGGTTGAAAGGGGAGTAGTAGTTTCGGTAAAAGATTAGTCGGAAAATTACCCGTTAAGGCAAGTTGGTGAATATTGATAAAAATACTTTGTAATACATAAATTTAGAGAAATATTAATGAAATATTGCTGAAACATATCATGGACTGACTTGTACTGATGCAAAATTTTATTTTTTAAAATTAGGAAACAAGATTCACGTGTTCGCTGAGAGGGACCCAAAGAGCATTCCTTGGGGAAAAGTTGGTGCTGATATTGTTGTTGAATCTACTGGCGTATTTACAACATTGGAAAAAGCTAGCGTAAGTATTCACTTCCTGTCAGCATATAAAAAATTTTAATGTCTCATATGTTTGAGAGTCGATCCGTATCAAATCAGCAATTTCATTTCAAAAGGGACAAAATTTACTTACATTTTGTTATAGTATTACATTCAGGGAGTTAAACACATTCAAAGAATGTTGTAGGAGTTTTGTGGCCACCATTTTGTATAGGCGCGTCAGCGTATTTTGCACTTTAGAGGTTTGCGTGACGTTTTTTGTAAGCTATTGAGTTCCAAGAAAAAAAGAAGGAATGAAATGTATAACATTGTTATGTGCACCTTTAGACGTAGTTTAGTGATACGAAAATAAAAGCTTTGAATGTTGTGGTTTGAAACCTAAAACTCTGAAATTTTGAATTAAAATGTTTACATGTAAATTTCCGTCCATAATCAACAATCAAAAATGAGAAACAAAAGGAATCTTCTGTGAAGATGATAGTAATTATTGTGAAAAATAAAGTTCCATATTACAATTTCATATTTGTTTTACAAATACTTACTGTAACTTAGTATTATTTGGAAGTACATAAACTTGTTGTAGAAAAAGTGCCGATATACGCCATGAGCAATCATTCTAACTATTTTAATTTGCCTCCTTTTCAGTCTCACCTGGAAGGTGGAGCAAAGAAAGTAATTATTTCCGCTCCCAGTGCAGATGCTCCCATGTTCGTTATGGGAGTCAACCACGAAAGTTACGATCCAGCCATGAATGTAATTTCTAATGCTTCCTGCACCACCAACTGTTTGGCTCCATTGGCGAAGGTTATCAATGACAACTTTGGAATTGTAGAAGGGTTGATGACAACCGTTCATGCAATCACCGCCACCCAGAAGACAGTCGACGGTCCATCTGGCAAAGTAAGGAAATTGTTTGTATAATCAATTTTAATGCAGTCTTTGAAACATCTTACTATCATGAACTAAATTTAACGAAATACTTCTGTAGAAGCTGGATAAGTTTGAAGCTTGCAAAGGGTCCTAGAAGTTCCCAAGAAATTTTAGAAGCTCCAAAATTAAGAACCCAAAGGGGAAAACATGATAGTCCTTTGCATTCGTTAATATCTATTTTCGATTAAGTAAATTCATGATAGGGCCCGGTTGATTAGAGGCACTCAGGGCCCTTGACCGATCATGAACCATTAATTTTTAGTGAACAAATTGTGCTTTTATATCGTCTTCATAATTTAAAAGTGCATATTAAAGTAAGATTCTTAAATCTTTCGCCAAGTGTACTAGTAATTAGAAGTAAGGATTTAGATCAACTCGATAAAGATGTTGTGGATTATCAGGTCTCCCTCCAGGCTGATGCCTCCTACTGATTTTGTCGTTAAGGTTTCCCCTTTTGTTTCAGTACTCCCATTCCAGAACTAGTAGTCTTAAATAATTTCCGTAATTTGTCTGTTTAGTTTCCTTGTACCTACTTCTCTTTTTCCATCAGTTCTATACAGTATTTTATTTTATCGTAGAGATCTCTTTTTAATTGTTTACTTATTCCCTGTGGTTGTAGTTGGATCTCCTGAGCAGTAGACTGTGTGGAATTCGAATCACATGTTCTCCCTTCGGGAATCTAACCCGGGTCTCCCATGCCAAAGGCGCGCACGCTAACCGCTTAGCCATGAGAGAGTTCGTCAAAATTGATGGTAGGGTAAATTTAATGAATTCAGCACAATATTACACACACTTTGAAAATTCTCTTTCTGGTGGTACAGTCCCTCTAGTTCTGCGTGGTGTAGGTTTTTGTTTCCATCTTGTACGGGGTTAGGCTGCGATTATGGTCTTTACGAAACTGTTTTTATATCTAAAGTATCTTACTATATTCGGATCAGTATTCATTTAAATGTTGGCAAATCATGAAAATATCCATAGCAGATTTTTAAGACCTGATGGAGATAAGTAAAGGCTTCCCTTAGGTTAACCCTGTTTGATCAAATAAAATTCTTTATAAGCTTCCTTGTGAACATTCCTTGTCATGAACTAGCAAAATCTTATTTAATTTCTGTATAAGAGCTCAGGACGTCGTATTAAAAAAGATTGAAGTGACGTATGCGAAAAACGGGCTGTCACGAGAGAAACTAAGACTTATACTAAAAACAAATGGTACCATTGCACGACCGAGTTTTCTAGTTACGACACTACTGGCGCTAGAAGAGCTGAAACTTGCTTATTGACTGCCAGGTAAATCCGTGCATTTGATTGGGTACACCTCGTCTCGCTAATAACACTGTTCAACAAATTTTGATCGAAAGTATGTAAATTCTTTGAAATTGCAATTTTTACATTCATTTAAGCATAATATGAAAGGAAATTATAATAGAAGAATTTTCTTAGCTTAGGTTGTGAAAAAAAACGCCCTTGTACAATCCGCAGCAAAAAACCTGCAACATGAGCATATAAGTTTATTGTGAAATGACGAAGTCTTTTGCTCCAAAATAAGCGTGCACGGGAGGAGGCCGAGGTTTATCCTGGCGTGATTCGTTAGACTTAGACGTTATGTTCATTTCCTGTGCTGTTAGGCGTAGTTTCACAATAAACTTACATCCTCATGTTGCAGGTTTTTTGCCGCGGATTGTACAACAGTAGCTGTGTATATATACAAATGTATTAATATTTATAGAACATTTAAGTAAAATCCTTGTAAAAACCTACATTTCACTTTTTTTTTTTTTTTTTTTTAATATATATATATATATCTATTTATCTGTGATGTGATAAGCTGGGGAGTTAAGAAGTACCCTAACCTATAGCTTTCTATACCCTTGTACTTCCTTTTTCAAAATTGCGCAAATACCAGTTTCACAGCGATACAGAAAATAAAGTAACCGTGGTCGTAATAAAAATCAGTATTAACATCAAAACATGAAAAATATGTACAAATACCTTTTTGTGCAACAACTACACTGCAATGTAGACAAAAGTTTCAAGTGATCACTTGTACAGGATTATGTTTATTTTATTTTGAGCGTCTTGGCTTGGCTTGCCTTTTGTAGGTTACATCTGGAGCATCCCTTGCAATAGTCCAACAGTAGTCGGCCAATATGTTAGAACTCCACTTTCCCTCATATCTCTTCTCCATGGCTGCAATATCTTGATGGAAACGCTCACCATGTTCGTCACTTACTGCTCCACAATCTTCGGGAAAGAACTCTAGATGTGAATGAAAAAAGTGGAGTTTCAGAGACATATTGCAACCAAGATTTTCGTAGCACAATAACAACTTTGCTACCAGTTGTTTGTAATTTGTTGCTCGGTGTCTTCCCAAGAACTGTGAACAAACACTCTTCAAGCTTTCCCACGCAGCTTTCTCCTCACCTTGGAGAATTTCGTCGAACTTGTGATCTTTGAATAGTTGCCTAATCTGTGGCTCTATTAAAACACCCTCTTTAACTTTGGCATCACTTAATCGAGGGAATTGTCCTCTTAGGTACTTATAGGCCTCATCCTCTTGGTTCATGCTCTTAACAAAACTTTTCATAAGACCTAATTTAATATGTAGAGGGGGAAGCAAAATTCGGTTACGATCTACCAGTGGTTCATGCTGCACATTTTTCACTCCCGGCTGAAGAGTTTCTCTGGTACTCCAATCACTTTTAGCTTCCACTCCGTAGGTTCGTAATTAATTTTAAGTGCCCTCATGAGACCATTTACATCTGTACATGCCACAAGTGTGTCTTCCATAGTAAAAAATGAAGTGAACATCTTCTCCCTATTCCGATACACTGAAATATTTACTTTTTCCTGCAATAAATTCCATTGCTTAAGCGTGACGCTAAAATTTCGGCTTTGCTTTTCGAGAGGTCCAGGTCTGATTAGATCACTTAGTTCCTCTTGAGTAAGTCTATGTGGTTCACATGGAGGTTCTTCTACAACAAACGTAGGGTACTTCGAAGTACTTGATTCAGGAGCTTCAACTTCTTGATCATCATCAGAAAAAAGATCGTATTGTTTAGGTGGGTCAGGAACAGGTAGTCCTTCTCCATGTGGAACAGGGCGCATTGCAGAAGGAATGTTAGGATAGATCAAGGCCCGCTTCTTCGTGGAAATTCCCTTGACGGAAGGAACCATACAAAAATAAGTCTGATGTGGTCGCTTGGCTCCCTCCAAATCATGGGCACTGCAAAAGGCATTGAGCGCCCCTTCCCATTAATCCAATTTCTTAGATTGCTGGCACAAGTGTTACACACAATGTGGGGTGCCCAAGATTTATCTTGGCCTCCAATTTTACAACCAAAGTAATATTGATAAGCTTTTCTTATTAGTGGTGTTATAGTCTGCTTTTGTGAGGAAAATGTCACTTCCCCACACACGTAGCAGAAGCTATCCGCACTGTTTACACAATTTCGCGGCATTTTTGTTTATTGAAATCCTCAAAATGTCACTTGAAATAGTTCCGACAACTATTTAAAAATATACATTCGAAATACCAGTATTTTTGCGTACTTGTTGTATTTTTGTCCTGCACTACACAAACGTCACACCCAAAACGCTGATAACTGCACTAAACCTGTCTTTTCTAACAATAGCAGAACACTACTGAGATAAAGAACACAATGAAACCAAGCGTTCATATAGTTTCTCCAGTGTTGCCGGATCAGTGTAACATTTTACCCCAAACGAAGCGAATATATTTATTTTTAAAGCGTTATTATTAGACATGGCTGTAAAACTAAAAGTAGAGCTAATATTCGAAAATAACTTTCAAATTCGTGATCAACACCACAAAATCAGTAAGAATTAGCTGATTTTGTTCAATTTACATTTTCGTTGTTAAACAGTGTAATCATTCAATGTAAGTGGATGCGCCCGTATTGTTAGGCTCCTACTGAATACGAATAAATATGAGCATATTTTTCGTGGGACCAAGGAAGTAAAATAACTAAATACGGGCATTCTCATTGCTTCGTACTTGATAACGTAATTTTTCTCTTAATTCAGATAATATATACTGACGTTCGAGTCGCAGGATTCGTAGGACAAGGTATGACGTACGAACCATTACAATCCCAGCAGAATAATACTGCGTCCTCAATTTAATGATTGTGTTTGTACCACGAAAGGGGTTTTTTCTAGTGAAGCGTGGACAAATGAACAGGATATAAACACGAATGCATTCGAACGAGGCCGGAATCGGATGGTTTCTCGTACTGCAAAATTTGTGCTCGTATAAGGCATGCAGTCACGAGAATGGTGTGTACATGAGAACCGTACGCAAGTCTGTACACCGCGCAGTGACCACACCACAGGATGATTATAGAGCCGTACAGAGTTAGCTGAACGCTGGCCAGGTAATAATGGGTGCATGAACACCAGTATTGACGTCCTGAGTGGCTCGCGGTCGCGTTTTCAGACTAGTCTCGCTTTATCCTGGCCGCATACGTGTTAGAAGCTATCTTGGTGAGTTCAATCCGACTTGCATGGTAGAACGCCATAGCGACCAGTTGCAAGTGTTATGTTGTGGGGCGCCATTGGATAAACACGCAATTTTAGCCATGTATTGAGCGTAATCTTACCAGTGACCACTATATCAGGAAAGTTTCAAGAGGCTGAAGTCTTGCCCTTTAAGACAACTCTAGACGCCAAATTTCAATAGGACAATGGTTGGTCACATATCCCGGAATATATGCATACAATTCTTCGAAGAACTGCGAATACTACTGCTACTGTGGCTTGCGCAGTCGCCTCACATTACGTATCGACACATGTGGGAATGATTGGTTGGCACCTTTGCTGTAGGACTGTGATGGAATAGTGTTGCTGTTTTGTAAACTCTTATGCAACGAACGTATCAGGGGATTCCTCGGGAATATATCGGACACCTGTTCATTTCGATACAACAATAGAGGTTCTAATTGCAACATGTGGAGGCTTCACACCATACTGAATTATCAGTGTTTTACAGTTCTGGAATTGTAGTTTTTGTAGTCATATAAACGAACCTATGGTATAAACTACATTCCACTCAAACTTATTAACATAAAAATAGGGACCACGGTATCATCCTTTTACCTACTGTTTTATCGTATTGAAAAAAATTTAATTTTTTGTAATTTTGACATGAGATTTGAGAACTTCTGTTTAATCTTTCAGTTGTGGCGAGATGGGCGTGGTGCAGCTCAGAATATTATCCCTGCTTCAACTGGTGCAGCTAAAGCTGTGGGCAAAGTTATTCCATCTTTGAATGGAAAGTTGACAGGAATGGCCTTCCGTGTTCCAGTTCATGATGTATCCGTAGTGGATTTGACAGTGAGGTAAGATACAGTTCACATCTTAATTGTTACTGAAAAACTTACTGCATATAGTACAAATGAAGGGGTAATTTGGATAAGGGCGTATCGACCTATTTCTGGTTAAATGAGATATACATATTTTCTGCAAGTTTGAGCATGTTCGTATGTATCTAGGTGGTGTTAAATTAATATTTCTGCACCGTAGCAACGCTTGTCTCCAAAACCAGTGTGAGAATACGTTGTTTAATTGCATAAGGGCGTTTGTTTTTCTGCTCTCCTGAAAAATTGAAGAATTGCTATTTACGCCCTTATCCAAATTTACCCCTCAATGGAATATTATTTTAACGTGCATATATTCTGTTAAGAAACTTGTGAATTGTTGAAGGTAGTTTGACCTTTCTACCTAAACTAATTAAATCTCCGAATTGTACTACTATGCGATTGACAGGTTTTTGCTTTAAACTGTTTAGTAATTCAGATTAATTAGAAATACGTAAGTACTCCTATAACTCCACTCCTTCTGTTTAATTAGTTCTTTAGTTCAAGCCTTTATTCAAGTTCTGGAAGAATTAATGCGATGTAAGTGATATAGTGAAGTGAGATGAAACATTCTTCGTTAAGAGCCATGTAACTGCTTCAGATATAAAGGTGGACCTTTTGTTATAGTAAAGCTTCAGCGCAGTTTTAACAATTTCTTACAAATAGCACCACGTTGAAATCCGACATCTAGTCATCAAAAAAGAATACGTTCAAGAGATTGTAATAGCCTCATTTTATTGGAAACTGATTCACAACGGTTGAACAATTTGTGTAGGAAATAAAAAAAAAAAGCTAATGAAGCACCCATCAACAAACTTTCCGTAAAGTGCAGGGCACTTTAGCACACACGAGAACGAAATATTTAGACCTAAAGTTGGAGATTATGCTTTCAAGACAATGTAAGTCGTCCGTCGACTTGTATGCATGAAATGTTCTGCTAACATCATGATCGTACAAGTAATTATCATTGCGCTATTAACAAGATTAAATTGTCAAGTTAATAGTAAACCAGTTTTTTTCCGAACAGAATAACTTAGTTTTGATCAAGAATGTCAAGCCGCCATATCTTGTTTCAGAAATTAGTCCCTTTACACTAATATGGCGTGATACATGGTCTTGCAAGGGTGACTTAGCAACTTGGTGGGCAAAGAATATATTAAATCTGAGATAGTTTTGATTGAAAAGTATCTGAATTGGTTTCCATGAATTAAGCATTTAAAGTTGTCAATTATTTTCATTTAAAAAAAAAAATCAATAACAATAAATAAATAAATAAGAGTACGTATTTTAGGTTCCTGGTAACATCGAAACACGAACAACTCGAAACCCAAAATTCCAAAACTGATATGTTAGTTCGATATATACGTTATCCGTGAGTTTCTCGAAAGGAAGTAAGATGATCTCATAGTATCTCATAAAATGCTAAGATTAAATTTCATGTATAAATTCACCGAAAAATTTAGATAGTGATTTTGGATTTAGGATATGATTAGTTGGATGTTTAACAGTTAATTTGTTGTAAGTGTATTAACTTCTCTTTTGTAAGGAATATCTGCTCACACAGGTTTGTCCTGGCATTGTTCGTCTTCATCAGTTGAAATCGTAAGTTTTTGTGCGTTCATAAGTCCAGTCTTTATCTTAAATTCATAATTACTTGTAATAAAATTTCGCATTAATTGTTTTTCGTACACTTTGTTCCAATTTTTTTCTTTATTTTTTTAGTCAATATCATAGAGCGTGATAAGAAAATAGACGTTACCACTGACTTTGGAAGAAAGTTAAAATGCGTAATTAGAAGAGAATACCTTGATCAAAAGTTCTTTGTGAATAGCAGCATTAAAGAAGTTAATACATATTAAGCTAACTTAACTCAGTAAAAACAGCTTTACATCGAGGAAATGCAGATTTGTCCGAAACGGACAATCTTCAATGAACTTATTCTACCAGTTTTGACATTTAAATGGAGACATGGACAGGTGTGTGATAGGACTAAACTGCAGATAGGAAAAGTTAAATAGTTCAAGAAGTTATCGTGAAATAAAGGTACTGAAGGTTTAATGGGCCGGATAAGTTTCGAGAAGTCTCGGTGAATCGTTCCAATAAACTCCTCTAGACTGAAGGTTACAAACTTCACTGCAGTAGTTTCAATGCAAGGTTCTCAGTTTGTCATAACTAAAACGACCCTACTTTAAAATGGATGGCAAAATACACACATCTTTGCATTGAGGTGTTTTCTCCATCTTGACCAGACTTGAAAGTGCAAACGTATATGTGGAAAAATAGTTTTGCTTCATTGCATGCGAATTTTATCCACATTAGCATGTGAAAAAGCCCTCTAAGCAACAGTATTCTGCTGAGGTAGGCATATTAGTTTTTATCGCATGCCAGGTACGAACAAAATTTAAGTCTGAAGGGGCTGGTAACCGATATCGTTATGATTCCCAATGACAATTTTTCTCTGTATATACTTCCAGTGATATAGTAATTTGCAAACGATTTGCTAAAACTTTGTCCCAATTCGGCACAAAACATGGTATTTTAGTTCGTGGTAGGAAACAAGTGATACCAACTAACTTCTGGTAGTTATTGTAGCAGTAACACTTCTAAACATCTTGCAGAATAATCGAGATAATGTTGTAGATATTCACTCTGATCTGAAAAATGTTTAATTCTATTTCTTCCCCTAACTTCATTTAACCAAGTATTCAGTTTTTCTTCATTTATCATTTCTGTAGCTTATAGCACGTAATCGTAAGACGTTCATTTTTTTATTTATTTTTATTTAAGATGTGTAAAAATTAGTATCTGTTTATATAAAATATGGTTATTAATTTTTTCAGACTGAGTAAGGAGACGACATATGACGAGATCAAGCAGAAGGTGAAGGAAGCAGCTGAGGGTCCATTGAAGGGAATTTTGGCTTACACCGAAGACGATGTTGTATCCTCAGACTTCATTGGAGATAACCACTCATCGATATTTGATGCCAAGGCTGGCATCCCATTGAACAAACAGTTCGTGAAACTTATCGCATGGTAATTTTTTTCCTCTCCTTAGTTCTTAATATCACTTAGTTAACTAATAATTTTTCATATTAGTGACATTAATTTGGAGATACGGTATTGGCATTTCAGATAGAGAAAAAAAGTTTCTTTACGAATAAAAAATTAATATAACTATCGCTCATGCCAATGGTAAAAGTACCCATGCTTATTATAATTGTTATAAATTAGGTAGTTTAAGGGTGGTGGAAGCGAATGGAATTGTGAAACATTGGGACCACGAGAAAAGTAATCCCAAAATTGGAATATAAATTTGCTTTTATCTCAATTCTTTTGTTTCTTCCAAATATTTCATAAATAAAAACCCTGTTTACATTATATCCTGTTCGTATTTTTTCAGATACAGAAGTAACAGATAATTAGCAAAGTAATTTTTAAAAAAGCAGTAGTATGTAAAAGTTGATGAGACAGCAATTAACTTGATATAATTATAAACACGTGTTCATAATATGCTTTTGAAAACTGCTTTTGCGGTTTCGGTTTTGAAAATGCCGTTTCCATTGCCGGTTGTGTTCGATCTGCAGGCCTCCTCTACTGATTAGTGTCCGGCATTGAAGTTTCCATTGCAGGAGATTGCATTGCAGTTGCCTATGGGTGTTGCATCCCAGTCTTCTTCATAGGCCGGAGACTGTGCGGACTTGAAGATGGGACAGGCGCAGTTTTGAGGAATCCGAAAGGATAATAGTCCATTGGGCTTGTATCTGAACTCTTAACAGGGATGACAGAGAAAGAAATTGCCGAAATTCTGATTTCCTGTTCATACGGCGATAGAATTCCAGGAAAGTTTTCGCCGTGTGGCTGGATGTCTTCTTGATGTAAGTCAACCTGGTTCACGTCTGGTCCTTACAGTGCAGGGATTTCATACTGGTACATTTCAGTCAGGACGTGAGTGTAGTAGTATGCAGCATGGATTTTGACATTTCGCTCCATCTTTTGGAGATAGTTTGCTCCTGTACGAGAGACTGGCCACAATCCTGAACCCTTTTTGGAATCTCTTCGCACTGGCAGAAGAACGTCCTTCGGGCCCTAGGCGTAAAGTCTGACTAATCGCTTGAACTTATGTGAGGTAAATTCACGTCTCATCAAGAATAAAAACTTCTATCAATCACCCGCGAAATGAGATTCATACAGCCTCGTGCAGTTTATTTTTCGCTCAGTCATACGATACGGTTTCAAGGCGTGCACACTGCTCTTGCGAACGACTGAGAGGTGTAAACCCTTGTGAATGCGGTTGATTGTCTCCTATGATGTGCGGCATTTCCTGGCCATTGTACACTTGGAGATTTTCAGAGGTCGGTATACGTCGAGCCACACGCAATAGGCTGCGGAGTCCTCTTCACGGGAGGTAGTTTTCTACTGCTCGCCTCGGTGTGGTGGGATCAGGACTCTGTGCTGCATATTTTCGTATAATACGATTCACAGTGGCACAACCCACATGAAAATCACGCACTTTACACATTTCTAGGACGCGCGACGCCGTGAATTAAGCGTCGGAAAGTCCCATCCCAGGATCTGTTTGATTTTTCGGGGCTTCATACCATGCTCGACCACACTGCGTGACTAACGACGTTACTTGCCTCATGGCAATATTATGGTGGGAGTTGCGAATACGCGGTACAGATGCACATTGACTTCAGCTCAATAGAAATTAATCGACCTCTATGAGAAACAGATTCAATACCACATTGATATGTTTAAGATTGAATGTTACCCCATTGAGTACAGTCATACTATAGACATTCTGCACATCAACTCTGATTTCTTCAGCTCCAAAATATAGCAGATATCTTAAGATATTCAGAATAAAAACACGTTGAGGAATTTTCTTGCGTTCATAACACTATTCACATTAGAGTACGCGCCAACTTGTCACATTTCTTTTCCCTTCGAATCTGGCTCCCGCCTCACAGTTGACATTGTGGTCTTTGTACTATCTATATATATAAAAGAGAACGTACAAATCCTTTGTTAGCTCATCACGCTAATACGGCTGAACCAATTTCTTTCATTTTTGGGGGGTTATTAAGATTTGGACCCTAGATGGTTTTTATCATATCACTTTAATTTTCAATTACCAGTGTCTTGAGATAATTGACCATTCAAGTGTCCATAACGTACAAATCCTTTGTTAGCTCATCATAGCTAAATCTAACCGTATTTATATGCAACCCACATGACAGTGTCACTCGGCGGGTTAACATAAATGACAAGCGATATAATGTTAACATTTACTCCAATCTTCTATGGTTTTTATCATATCACTTGAAAGCGAAAAAGTAAAAATTATCTAAGTAACAAAGTTTATTGCGTTCCGGGGTGACCCCAGCGAAGCGGGGTGAACGCTGCTAGTTTAAAAATATATATATTTTAGACAATGTACAGATCGGAAGACGATTGTTTATTCCTGAGGAAAAAAAAATGTAAGATCTGTATAACTTTCTTCAGAAATTGAGAAGTTTGTAAAGAATATGGCTAGGATTTAATTACTGCAACAAATAAATTACCATTTACTAAATCTTTCACTACAAATCAGTACTGGAAGGCACTTTTTAAAATTATTATAGTAAAATATATTGAATAAGCCAATCAGAGCTTCGTAGTAGTGAAGTCATTGATGAAAAGCTACTTATTTGAATCTATTAAAAGTGCGAGAATCGTGGAAAGATGATTCTTCCTCAGTCTTGAATGACTCCTGGCATGTGCAGTATAGATGTATATTGACTTCGGCACAGTATGAATGAATAAACTTCTGTATTCATCCATTTTCTTCCACCACTGTGACAGCAGTAAGTTATAACCTAATTTGAAAACTGGAATATTGAATGAAGTGACTGGATCCTTGATTACCATTGGAAATATCTTTTCTTTGAACTATTGATTTCCTCCATCAGATCAGCTGACTTTTGCAATTTGGTTGCCTGAAGTGGTGTTGACTGAACCGGATCTTGGAAGTATATCCCGAGTTCCCCTTCTGTCCTTTGTATTACAAGCATTTGTCTTTGTCAAATAAGATACGTATAATATCGTGTGTAAACTATAAAACTGCAATTTGTTGGATTCTACTAGTCTTCAATGGAAATGCTTTTTCTTGTAGGTTTGTCTTGTTTCCTTGTTTTCTTTTTCCTTCGAAGATCTAAGTGATTCAGATGTTTTCCAGCACTTGAAGTGAGCTTGAGGTCTCTAGCAGTGCGCCATATTATGTTGGGTTAAGATTTTATTGATTTACTTAAGCTGTCTGTAGAATAGGAGGATATTGATATAAGGTAAAGGTCCCCCCCCCCCCTTCTATTTGGGACAAGCCATAGAAGATCCAAACGCTGCGTAGAAGTGAGGCTCCACAGTTTCGAGGCTTTACCCGCAGGTAACCCATAAAGATATAATATACGCGTGTCTTTATATAGGCAGTATTGTATGTCGGGCTTTTTACTTCAGTTTGATTCGAATCTTTGAGCATGGATAGCACTCAAGTCGACGTGTTTTTTATCATTTCATTTTGATAACGAACTATCCGTAAGTTGAGATAATGGATCATCAGTGTCCATTTCATTGCAATGGAGCCAATTTCTCATTGTTGTAGCACACTCCTGCCATCTACATATATATACTATTTAACAGGTCGTTCAGATCGCTTCATGTGTCGCTATTGTTGACTGCCAGCGTAAGATTTTCCTTGAGTTGATATAAGTGAAGCCGGTTGAACGAAGCTAATAATTAAAAAATCTAAAATGTACTAAACTGTTTCAGCTATCACTGTTCCCTTCCTCAGTAGCTCTGGATAAAGTAAGTTTCTCTGAATGTCACTTTACACTTTCTCCGTGTGCCCAGTTGAAAAATATTTAACTCTACTTTCGAGCTTTTTTTTCTACTACGAACCACAACTTATTTGTAAAGACAATTGGAGTGTAGAACTAGTTTAGGAGAACTGGGCTGACCGTAAACACTTCGTAAGGTTACCGCTTTAATCACTTACGAACACGTATATTTCAACTTAGCACTCCATTTAAACGGCAGTTAGTGTATATTTACTTACTGACATTGGTGCATTTCCAATCAAATTATTTTTTTAAAAATAAGAACATCAACTCCGTTGAATGCATCTAAATTTTCCGGAACAGTTTCTGCCACTTTTTTCTGAGTCATTGTTCATTGTTGATAATCTAATCATTTTGTAAACATTTTTACCTTTGATGCAAAGATGCAAAATCAGAATGAGAGCTCTTGATAAACTGATTGTTGACTTAAAATAATTTTCCTGTGAGAGACTGACGATTTAGCACTATTTACGTAGTACAAATGTATTTGAGCTAATTCGATCTTTATGTAAGGGTAACTTAATCTGGTGTACAAAGTCAGAGAATATATGGCCGAAAGTGTTCAGAAAAACTTAGTCACCGCAGTTAATGTTTCCACTTACCTTTTTAATAATTAACAAATACGTAGTTAATATGGAAGTAAAATTAATGTTTAGACTATTAGTTGATATGAAATGGGGGAGATGGATAACTGTGGTGTATAGAATTTATAAAAATAGTGTTCTCCTTTTATTTACATCTAAAATGTATTAAACTGTTTCATCAATCACTATCTTTACAGTAGCTTAAGAGCAAGTTTGTGATTAGTAAATTATAAAATTTAAGTTCATGATTGAAACGGTGACCTTTCAAAGCGCTTTCAACATAGTTCCACGGAACTAGTTTTGCATTAAGTTTCTTTACCAATATGTTCTGGTGCAAAATGTTTGTAGTAGCAGTTAAAAATAGTTTGAAAGAAGTTATCTGGGTGTGAGTTCACAGTAAGAAGTATTAACCTAATTTTTGACAAAGTGCAAAAGGACATTGTGAGAAATAAGTTTCATATGAGTTATCCCGAGCTAGCGAGGAATAGGACAGTGCTGAAATGTTGAGTATACTATATTGTATTTTTAACGCATATATCTTCCACTTCATTTCACAACTCTAATGATCTAAACAATTAGATGTCTCTCATAAGTGAGACTTCCATTACACAACCACATTAACTGCAAACGTTACCTAGCAGTTGTGGTAGATGAAATGGACCAGCCCTGTTCTTCCACAATGTCATAAGCATTATCCCTTAAACTCCACTTTCTATTGTGCTGCCAAAATGTCTTGAGCCGTGGCAAAAATGCGAACTAAAGCTCACACCCTCACACACCCACGCGTTGAGCCAATAAGGATTCAGCTGTTGCTAAGCGAGAGAAAGCGAGTGGAATTCCTTCAGCCGATAGCAGCGCTTGCAACGGAAGACTAGATATCAAGTCAATGTGGCATATCTTTAACAGGTGACACATTCATTTGCTTGGGTAAATAACAAGAAAAGAATGTCACAAGGTGGACGAGTATTTCAGCGGCTATTTAGTGTAGTCTTTCTCATTCTTTTCTCTTGAATAATCTTAATAATAGTTTTACCTACATCTTGGGTTTTTATCTTGAATTTACAACATTTACTTAACTCTGCTGCACACACACACGTATATACGTGTATATATATATATATATATATATATATATATATATATATATATATATATATATATATATATATATATATATATATATATATATATATATATATATATATATATATATATATATAATTGTCAAAATTCCGAAATAAAATGAAATAGCCGTATTATGTAGCCAAACTGAATTTAGCCCAGTTTAACTATACATTAAGACTTTGTTTCTCTTCCAGGATTTTGATTGAATTTTGTATATGTATAAAACATGTTAAGAACGTAATGCGTGAACATTGCAGCAGTTGTAAGAAAGCATTGGAAAATATCAAGATAATGAAAATGAACTAACCAAGATGCAGTTAAAACTTGATTCTTCAATTAAAGAGGACTTGACAAAGGTTCCAGTAATAGGTGCCGAAATCATCGTCCCACAAAATAAAAATAATAAGTTGACGGAACTACCTTAAGTTAGTTGAGCAAGAAAGTGAACTGGTTCCTTTCTATTTTCTTCAGTTACATATAGTATCATTCTTAATTTTACTTATTTTTTCCAATACAATTTAATTTGCAATTGATAAAAATGTTTAATGTTCGTTCATTCATAAGCGTATTTTAACAAAAGTTCTACCTTGCAGGTACGACAATGAGTACGGTTATTCCAACCGAGTAGTCGACCTCATCAAATACATCCAGACCAGGGGTTAAGTAGACAATAAATGCGGCTGGACTCGTTCTTGTGTAATACTTCCTCAATCGACTGATTGAGTCAACGTGAGGTATTAGCATTTCGATGTTTTGTGGAGATCTACCAGTTGAAAACATTTCCGTCATGTTTGTGTAGTGTACATGCTAGAAACAATGTTCATTCACGAGAAAAGAGAAACAAGTAAAATGTAAAATCCATCACTGTACGGTAGTTCCCCATAAAATATATAACAATAATATAAATATACAATTTTGTAGTTTTATTTTTCTTGCCATATAAATTATCTGTAGGGGTGGGAGTTTTCTTTAAATCTAAGATTCAGAGTGGATCTAATGAGTTATTATTATTATTATTATTATTATTATTATTCATATTTTGAAAATATGAGCAAATGAGAGTAATAAAACTTCAAGTTATTGAAGATGTTGGACTGTTTTGTCAACTCTGTTTAAATTAACACAGTCTTAGCCTTCATTCCTGCTGTTTGTATTCTATCAAAATTTTGATCACACGCCACCATTGGTTTCTTAATCTCGACAGATCGCTCTTTTGTAGTCGTATACTGGATTAACCTGTTGAGAGAAGTGGCATCCATGAGATGACAGCAGTATATAAGGCATCCTCCACATAGTTGTGTGCGCGTGAGAAAACCTAACGAAGCACATCACTCTCAAACATTTCAAAACCTTTCCACCATTTTTCACGTTCTTCAAAATACTGCAGAAATGAAAGAAATTAAAATTTACTGCGTAAAAAATGCCATTTGGTGAAATAGCTTGTTTTTATTATTGATAATACATAAATTATGACGTCAGTTTTAGCCTACTAATAGCAAGAGTGGTGAGTTTCAAACCATGACTGATTTACGGAGTATAATTTTTGTACTTAAAATTTTTGAAGTGGAAAAGTGGTAACGGAACTGAGTACTCTTTTAGAAAGTCTTGTTTTTAATTTCCATTCAGATACGCTCCCCAGAGGGAGGGGAGCGGGTTTAATCTTTTATCTTGGGTTCTTATGCTTGTAAAGCTACACAAGAAATTAACCATAATCTGAAAATACTGATCCAAGGATATTCACATATTCGTATTCTTACTGTAGCGTGGATCACATGTACAGTCCGAAAAAATAAATAAATAAATAAATCTGCAACTTGAGCATGTGTTTGTGAAACTACGTCTAACAGCGCAGGGAATTAACATAACGTCTAAGTGGCACGTATCACGCCAGGAGAAACCTCGGCGTCCTCCCCTGCACACTTATTTTGGAGCTAAAGACTTTGTCGTTTCACAATAAACTTACATGCTAATGTTGCAGGTATTTTGCTGCGGACTGTACCACCCGTTGAACACGCACCTGCGCTCCATGATTCATCATGGGATCCGAACGATATAAGCTCCCACGGGGAATCGAACCCAGATATCTCAGGCCAAAGGCATGTACTAAGGATATAACCCCGAGGAAGCTCTTATTTCATTCAAAGTAGCTGTCAAATTTTCCTTAAGTCTTCTATAAAAGGGGACTGTGGCCCCAACCCTGGAATTGAAGAATCAGTTGTATGAATTGTTTCCAAGCACGAAAATATTCTAAATTTATAACTCTTGTAAAAAATTTGATGCCAGGTAATTAAGAAAATACTTGTACAAGAGCATTTGTGGTTTTGCTGAAAACTGCCTCTGGGCCACTTTCAGTCCTTCCACCTGATATGCTGAGCTTAGCCTGATATACTAAATGGTCGTAAATAGCCAGATTGATTCAAGTTCTAAAGGGAAATAATTCGAAAACTATCAACACTAAGTTTGTGTTAATGATGAAACTAAAGAAATGGTAAAGTTTGTCGTGGCGATAGAAGACCGCACACTAGCCTAGTTTCCAAAATTGCATGCAGTAGAAAGCATTGTTTTGGTATGTTTTAAGTTATCATACAATGTGCATGCTATAGACAGTTCTTGTAACTCTACCGCTAGGTTACCAAAGCATTTTAAGATTGGCTGGTAGCCTTCACACATGCGCTTCGGTGATCCGCGGCTCTGAGCTGCTATGAAGATCACCCCGCCGGTAGCTGGCGAAGAAGAAAATAACATGCAATCTTATGAGTCCTTCACACGAGCGTAAACTCAGTTGGAATGGAGAAAAAAGGTACAAATATTTGATATTACTCTGATGAAATGCACATTTTATACTGTTATACAGTTTATCAAACGAAGATATCAACATCTTGAAGTAATTAAAAAATTTCCTACACTGAGAGATAAAAGAAAACACTGTAAAAAGAACATTCTTCCAGTCTTGATCGATTTATAGGACGAATACACACTGTTCCTTTTTTCTTAGAATTTATCGCCAAAATTAAACTGTAGCTTCTAACTTTAGCATGGCTGCTATCTTGGTATCACGATCTTTTGAGCGCCTCAGAAGTACTTAGTACCTTTACACTACAGGTTCACAAGATTCTAATGTGAAATATATATATAATGTGTGTCTCTGTCTTTTAAGGGTACTGGATATCTCAAGGTAAGAGCACGAACGCCGAAGCCGTTGGATTGGACGATGTGCTGCAGATTATTTAACGCTTTTTCTATGGCCGCCTAGATCTCCCAATTTACCAGTTCGTGATTTTTAGTTTTGGGGGCATGTGAGAGCATATGTGCCTCCACAAACTTTGGGTGAGCTCCAGTATCTCATTACAGCTGATTTTAAGACCATTAGTAGGGATATACTACAGCACGTGTGCAGCGAACTAGACTACCACATAGATACATGTCCTAGGATGAAAGGTCACATCTAAAATTTGTAACAGTATATCTGAAACTTGGACAGTTTGTGTGTAGTGTCATGTATAATTAGTTATGGTATGTTACATTTTTTTTTTCCATGATTGATCGGATTTGAACTGGTTAACACTGTAATATAAATCTTTGCCCTCTCCTGCGGATGCCCATCCCAATCAAGTACTTTGTCAACTGGTAACCAGTGCGGCTGTGGCGTAGTCATTGGATTATTTTTAGTTTCTAGTGTTCATTGGTTTATAGAGCATATACACCTGCAGATTTTCATTTTGTACATGTGTTGGTCTTCCGGCACATTGTGCGTCTTCGAGTATTTTGTCATCGTCCTTGTTAACCACCGCTGCACTGTCCGCGTAGTGACGACACCTTCACCAAAGACCTTGGCATATCTTCCGCCCCGCTGCCGCGACGTTTGACCCGTTTGAACTCGTACAGCATACACGCCATTATGACGCTCTGTGGAGGTCCCATGTTCACTCTGTCCTTACTCAGTCACGATGTAACAACTGTTACAACCAGGTAGTATGTTACATATACCCACACCAACAACAGACCTCCACAAAAAAAAAAAAAACGATAGAATTTTCTTGGTTACCTTTTATAGTTTTTTTTTTTTTTTCTCGTTTTGTGAAAAACGAAAGAAATCTCATTATAACACACATTAAAATATTACATGAATAGAAATAGTATCTACTGGTACTGTACGGTAGACGCAAGGGAAATAAGTTTTTGGAAACAGTGGCGGTGGAAGATAAACTTTGCCCAGGCTGAATTTTACAAAAAGAAAGTTAATTTGTCTCGGATAGGAAGCAAAGTCCATCGTACGTTTCAATTTCTCTCTTCCAACACAAACCATTTTCTGCGGCCCACAGTTCTCGCGATTTACGATTGTTATTACCGATACTATTTTCATATATTCATTCTTTTAATGTTTCCACTCTTCTTTCGAAATAAGGCATTCATTTAGCGCTTCTGTACAACAGAAAGGCGCGGGCATCCATGGCAACACGTTTCTCTTACTTTTGTGTGTTTGGTCGGAAAACAATGTCAATGTTTGGTAGCATTTGTTTCTGTGAAAGTGCATTTTCCAGCATCAAGATTGCGAAGAATCGCTTCAGAAGCTATCTTGTAGATTCTTCTTTAAATCTCCTTCGACTCGACTCGCTACAACAGGAATGGATGTAGATGTCCCAGCCCTTGTAAACGCTGCTAGTCACCCTCATTTGTCACACTGAATAGATAGGCCTATGTAATATTTCAAATACATTTTTATTTTCTTTCGTAGTATAATAATAATAATAATAATAATAGTTATTATTAGCTGCGGCCCTCCACCTTACTAGTAAAGATAGTTATGGCCCTCAGGCTCATTACAATTGGACACCACTGTAGTAGACTATAGCGAGTTACAGGAAAGAGAATCTTGTATAAAAAGTGATATTATTAGAATTGACCATTATCATAATATTCGAGATGAAAAATATACTCAACGGTCGTTGTCCTTAGTTGTTTGCACTGTAATTCCCATAATATGCTCTTTCATTTACTGATATGAACTAGTCAGCAATGATACTGGATGATATCGTAGCTTTCTTGCGAAGACCTTTCTAAATTGTGAAGAATCAAGTGGTTTAGTCCATGTTGGGTCATGGTACTCCGAAGATTTCGTTTCTTCGCAGAACCGAAAATGATCTAATCTTTCTGCTATCACTGGCGTCATAGAAATTGTAAGTTAAAGTATTATGAACTTCCGAAAACATACCATGAGTTCTCTCTTTCGGTTCAGATTGCATTTAGGGCTCAGTTACATTTTCTGCATTCTCCAAAACAAACTTCATTAGGTCGTTGCATTTCGACTGAAGGACATGTTTCGTTACTTCTACTGCTGTGTTAATCACTTCAGCGCGCTGATATTACTTTTCTATAATTATTTGGAAAAATGTTCTGTCAATCAAAATATTTAAAGGACAAGTAGCCAAAGAATGTGGAAAACATCACCAGAAGATCAGTAACTTTAATACCTGGCTCGTTTCTTTCGTGAGAAATTTCCGTCAGACTGTTCTCTGACACTTCAATATTGTTTAATATTGATTATATTTATTTCGTCCAGTCCATGTAGTTGGACACGCGTTTCGGATAAGGTCCATACAAATTTGCATTCCGAGAATTACACGCAAACATTTAGGAGAAAGCCTGATTAAATTGTGGCCCTCCACGCACAAATTTAATGCTTCTCGTAGAGACCTGCATGGGCCAAATTTTTCGGCCCGATAAGTTTTTTAAAATTCTTGGCCGACCCCGGCCCGATAATTTTTTTTTAAAAAAAAATTAGCTCAAGCCCCAATCTTTCTCAAAATCTAGTATTAAACTTGACCTAACCCTCAGACCTAGAAAATGTTTCTTTTTCTAAACTCTGGTTCACAACCTGATGCTTGCCTCCAGAATCGTATCATTGCCTCCTAGAACTTTGTCATCGAGAGAACAAAAACTCCATTTCCTGTAACAAAAATCTAACTTAATTGATTTTTAGCATAAAGTGAAGATGGCAATATTGTTTAGCGACAGGCAAAACTTTCCCACCCCTTCTTGGCATATTTTGGGTTCAGTCAAGGTCAGAGCTCAATTTACCGCGCAATGCCTGCAATCCTCTATAGTGAAAGTGGAGCCGCTAAGCAACACAAACTGTAAATAGCTATTGCATTCTGTGTAACATTTTTCACGGGCACACTTCTTCAACGTTTAACTTTATTCCAATTATCGTTTAACGAAGGTCAATAATTATTAAAGAATTGCAATTAATCGGGCCCCAGCCTGGCCCGACCTGAAGAGAAATCAGTGTCGGCCTGTCCCAAAGAAATAACAGTTGGCCCACCCAAGCTCCCGACCCGTGCAGGTCTCTAGCTTCTCGTATTGAGGAACAATGAGGGAACGCATCATGAAGCAGGCCCGCAACCAGCCACTGAGGTTTGATGGGGTCATGAATAAGTTAGGGGGGCTGTCGTTAAAAATTATCTTACAAATATCTTTTTTTTCGTATTGATGGCATTTTGTATTGAAGTCTGGGAGGCCACGAAAAATTTAGGGGGAGCCAGGCCCCCCTCTAGTTGCGGGCCTGTCATGAAGACATTGAAGGACGTGTGCAGAACACTTGGAATCTTTCGCAGATGCGAGCACTAATGCCACTTATAGTTCCTGACATAGCTGCTCCATCATATGCATGTCCGCAACAATTTTCAATCTCTAGACCACATCTAAGTACAGCATCACATATTACATTGGTTAAAATTACTTATTTTGTCATTCAGACTTACTATTCCCATAAAATCTTCATGAATATAATGTTTCTTTAACCACCCACCTGATAGACAGGGAGAATTGTTCACATCTTGATACTATATCACTGGTTTCATCGAAAATGAGTCAACTATTTTGTATTTTGGCGACGAAACTATTTTCTATAACACACGTCTGTAAATAAGGTTCAAAAATTTCATTCAGAATGTCATGAGAGAGATTTTTTGTAGCATGTTTAAAATGCTTGGCTCACCTTCCCCTACCTCTCAACATTCTGTCAAGTTCCCTTCATCAGAATACCCCTTATTTCAAGCCCTTGGTTTGCTAAATAACCCAAAGATGATGTAAATAACTGCTAAGCTTTTGATGATCGGAAACTTGATGACTTAATGCACACGATATAGGACATTATAGATTCCATATGTCAAGCGCATCTATCCTGAGCCTTAAATGATTTTACGACTTTTCTAGGCTCCAAAACCCATATTTATGAAAACTGGATCCGCTTTCAAAGACTTAAGAGCAATGAGACTCAATTTTCTACTTTTTGGAGAACTGGAAACAGTGTTACTGTTTAGGCAAAAGCAACCACTTGTGTTTTTTAAACCACTTCTTTTGAAATGTTCTTGTCTGGTTTTACAAGTCAAAGAAGTCAAAATTTAATGGTTAAAACTCACTACAGTTATTACTGACACTATTTATACACATCACTTTTCTTCTACTTGTCTGAATTTGTTTCTTCTTCAACTTTGTATGGACGAGTGTTCGCCCTTACTGTGTTTTATTTTTTGAATAAAGGATTAGTGTAGAAGTGTATATAAATACGTATCGTGTGTTATATATTTATAATTTTTTCTTGGTTATTGTTTACTTATTTGTATGTGTATATCTGCTTAAACTGTGTATTTCTTGCTTGGATTTCTTTCAGCTTTATTTAAGGAACTCAACATTCAAGTTTTTTTCTATATAGTTTTTTCTTAGTGATCGATAGAATTTTAGGGATAACTTTGAAGTCTAAAACAAAATATGCTATACGAAAACAGTATTTTTATTAGGTTTATCTCGATTGCATTTTTTAGAGGAGGAGGTAATTTTTTCATATGTATTCTAGACTGATCAACACCAAGCACTGGAGATTTTAAGCTTGAAAGAGAATATATAAGATTGCATCAAAATCCAATAATTTTTATAGTAAGTTATCGTGAAAACTTATTTTCTTATCACATGGTATATATGCAAAAACTTCCCCCCCCCCCTTCAACAATGGTCAACGTACTGTGACTAATTGTACTGTTTCGGTGATCTCGTGACACTTTCCTCAACAGATTCATGTAACTCGCATCTCAGAATTGCATCTTGCATCATTTTCGTAAATTCCATGCATTGGAATCTTTTAAAAGCGTTCTTTTTATCAAAGATTTATGTAGAAATCTTTTATGAACACTTAATGTAATTTTGTGCTAGGTTTGTAGACATTTTGCTCATTTCTAACAGGACTTTAAGATGTCATGATCTTAAATCTATGTTAACGTTTAAGACAAACAATCTGATTGGAAAGTTTCAACAATCCCACCTCCAAATTACCAGCGTACTTTGTATGATATGGTCCAGACAAATGATCAGCAAATGTAGGTACCAAGTGTATTTATGACTAATAATATTTACCAATATATTTTTTTAATGAACTGATGAAATACTTGCTTTTCATTAATACAATTGAGATCAGGTAGAAGAGTAAAACACTCGTTAGCAAGTGTGAGTCTCACGTGTTTTGTGATATCATTTCCAAACATAAACATTGTAACCCTGGAGCTGAGCAATTTCCCAACTACACGGATGTATGCAAGGATACTAATACTTTTAGTTTTAGAAGAAAGCGTTGTAAACTTCCCCCCCTGAGAAACTGTGCAAATTTCAGTAGAGCTACATCTAACTTCAGGATTCAATTACTTTGCGAAAATAATAATAATAATAATAATGCTTGGAATATGTAGTAATTTTAAACCGTGGTGTTTTGATTGAAATAAGAGCGTAGCCACTTCCTTCTTGATCTGGATAACTGTTTGCAATCGTTATGTTTAATGTTGGAAACTATGTGAAATCATAAGCATTCCTACAATAACATTTCTTTCATTCAATAGCGCCAACTTTGGGCTACTAATTTTCGCCCTTCAAATACCTTTCAAGGAGTACTGTTTCTAGTATGATTTAATAGTATAGCTACCACACTATAACTAATTGATATGTTTATTCATTTTTTCATAAGTTAATACTAATAAGTAGTTATGTGAAGCACATGTAGGTTTGTATTCATCAAGAGACAAAAGCTGCTATAATTAGTTGTAATATGTGCTATTTTATTTATAATGTTACTTATACAGTATAAGAAAAAGTATAGTGCAATTTACATATATGTACACAAAGTTAGTTTCTCCACATACGTCCTCAAACACACAAACTCACTCATGCATGACTATTTATCACAATAATAATATTAATACAAAATACTGGACTTTTCTGAACAATGCCTCATTTTTATATATATAAATATAGAATTCCAATACAAAATCAATTTAAGAACTTTTTCAATACAATAAATTTGAAGTTTCAGTACATTATGGTACTAAATAAAAATAATAAAAAGATAGTTCTCTCTCTATCTGTACATATAAAGGAAAAATATTTAAGTCTTTCTGAATTCTATGGCATGCTTTCATCATATTCTCAATATTTAAAAAGGAAAAATAAAAAGATACGTACGGTATTTTAAATCTTTTTTAAAAAAAAGAAAAATATACATACACAGAAGACAGGTAAATTACAAGAACAAGTAAAACGGTAACGAACACAGAAAATGGTTTCGAAAATCCTCTTTAGTGAGGTGGTGATGCATTTCCGTTTTGTGGCACGCCATTTTCACCATTTTGGCCATTCTGAGAGGAACCATTTTGAAAGAACGCTGCCTTTTCTTTAAACGCCATTCTCCTTTGTCTTCGCTCTTCCTCTTCTCGCTTCTTTTCTTCCTTTTCTTGCCGGATTTCCTCTTCGAACTTGTTGCTTCGCCTCAACTCTTCAATCTAAATAATAATAAAAAAAATGTGTTAAAATAAAAATCAAATTATACAATAAATTATCGAAAGTATATAAGGATGAAAATTTAATTCAATGAAGTCCTTTTAAAATATAGCTCAAAAATGCACATGTTTCACACATATAACTATTCAAATCCCTAAACATTTGCTCATGCAATGGCAGAACTTCGGATTTCCTTCATAAAAATCTATTGAGTATCAATTAGATGGTAGTAGTCAGTATGGAAAGTGATGGAACAAGGCTCATATGTTACTGTAGAAGTTTTAGTTTATGATGAAGCAGTAAATGAAAGTCTATGTTGATGTGAATAGGAACGTTTAGGATGAAGAGTTTCGGAATTAGATAATACAGATCCCTCTTCAATCGAACCTAGGTTGTGTGGTATTCGCAAGAGGATCAGGGCTGCGAATAAATCAAGAAAGAGTGATATAGAGATTATAAAATTTGGCCTTTGTGATATTGTGAAGTTCATCTTTTATGTGACTTAGTCGACTGACATACTCCACTCAGTATTTTGAGAGACAATTATGATCTTACCAATGGAAGTTTACCTAAATAATACCCTTCTATGATACTGTATCTGTAAGGGGCTAAGTAGCTTCGTTTCATGCTGTTAAAATCTAGTTATACCTGTAAACGTACAGTTATCCTATAACCCACAATGTATATTAATCAAAATAAAAGGATAGTTCTCTAATTATTTAGAACACATACTGAAGGCACTACAAGCTACAAATTCAAAGCATGAGTGCGGTTGAACTTTTACACTGATGAAACTAAGAAAATTTGATGTGAGATTCTGTTATGGTGTATACAAAAGATATATATATCAGCAAACAAAATCTTAGAGAACGTTGAGTAATCGAACTGGCAGTTACACGATCGAACCCCTTCTATCTCCAACATTCTTGTTCCGACTTCTATTGATGAGCCATTCACGCTTGAAAGCTAAGTATGACGGGCGAGGGGGGGGGGGGGGGGAGGGGGAAGCGTACCTTTAATATCTTCTGTTCCGAACTACAGAAGTTTCTTAATTTATTAAACACTCGAGACTTAACTGGTGAGCAGCAAAACTCACGCGAAGTCTCATTCAAATTAAGATTAAATCTATTAAACAAATTACATATAGCGATGGTTTATGGTAAGGTTACCAGAGTCTATGTTTAGCAGGACAGGTCTTAGAACTTGACAGAACTTGGAATAGTAAGTTACATGTAAGAGCTATAGTGTACTTTTGATTTTTTTTTTTTTTTTTTTTTTTCACTGAAACTGGCTATATTGTCTACGTCAATAGACAATTGAATGGCGCAATGAGCAAAAGAGCGTTAGTAGTAGTGAAGATGTGAGAATTAAACTGTTTTAGTTTGTACACAGTGTTATATTGTATTGATTCAATTTATAATAAAAGACAGTGTAATACTATTTTGTCAATTTTGCTGGAAAAATCTGGTTTTAATAGTTTCTTAAATCTGTCCTGGTTTTAGAATTTTCACTCATCAATATGTAATAATTTCTTAGAGAAGAGACAGGGGAACGTAGGGTTATCTTCTGTGCATCTTGTTAAACATTCACTTTATTTTGAAAAAAAACTCGTAATTCTTATCTATATATAGATTGACAAATAAATGTAAATCATGTTTTAAAGTTTGCATCTTAACATACTATTTTACAATAATAAGTTCTACTGTATTATTAGCTATTAACAAAAATAAATAAATGAAAGATTATTATTGTAAATAAAAAGATATGTGGGCGAGTATAAATCATGCGTAGTTTGACAAAATCGAGATGATTATTATGTTTTTTTTAAACCTAAAACTTGATGTCATACGATAACTACATCATCTAGAGTCTTTTTGTTTCAAGTGTTCCATGCTGGTGCTGCTGTTGATGTATGTTTTCCTGTATCTCCCTCGAAAGAGAAGGGACAAGTTGCTTTTGCAGAGATCCTTCAATAGCTGGAAGTGCATGGGATGGCCAGATTAACGGGCTTGGTTGTGTACTTACTTGATAGCTATTCTAAGTAGCCTACGATCTTAACTCGTCAAGACTAAATGACAAATTGGCAACACAAACTAGGTCGTTCACTTCTTTCCCCAAAGCAAAGGGATGGTTCCCTTCGAAAGAGGGCACAGGGGTGAGGCCGATGTATGTTTCACATATTTTCCGAGGGCACACTTAAAATAGGAAAGCTCTAAGATGAAACTGATACTGAAGTATCTCCAAGCTTTTCGTATCGACTATAGCAATATAGCAGTACACAGTGTAATTAACGAAGTACACACAGAATTAATAATGTAACTTCTTAAACTTTAATTTTTTAAAAACTATAATATCCAAAGATATGACATACGGTATATGAATCAATAGATAACATCAAGCTGAACAAAATGAGGGGAAATTCTTATGTGTACTTTTCGAGAAAAACATTTTTAGGGCCATAAAAATTAGTCGTTCGTTGTCAATAACATACTTTTTAATTCTGCTGGAATAGATAATTTACTGGATATTAAAAAAAAAGAAAAAGAAAAAACTTAAGTAGCATATTCTTTCTTCTAACGGTGACGCATAGTTCTACCAGTGACGTAATACTACTTGTAATTTATTAAATGTAAATCATGTTTGACAAATTCATTTTTCTACAAGTCAAAGAATTAAAAGAAATCTTAAGATGGGTAGCTCGATTTGAAGAACAAGATTGTAACTACCCTGCATGTAATGCGCTTTTGGAAGGTAAATGGAAGAAGCTTCTCGATATGGATTTTTTTTTTTAAATTTAATTCTATTAACGAAGATATTATATTTATGAAGCTTTGAGTATATCATGTTCAGAACTGTGTTTTACATCGTAAAGTCTACTACGTAATTTAATAACTACGTTCTGGGCTGTTAAAGATATACTGGCTAAATTTCAATTATTTAAATTAAAGTTCCTCGGATGGATTAGGAAACAAAGGCTTACACTCAAATTATCACTACACGAAATGTTAAAGAACTAACCACTCTAGTTTTAACTTCCCACTAATAAATATTATTGTTGAATGTGGCCACACGAGTATATGCTGCATGCAAGAAAAATTATAAAATGTGTACTTAAAATATATATATGTATGTTTAAAAATGAAATCGTGGACAATTACAACGAAATTGTCTTTTAAAGTATATAGACAGCTGATACAAATTTCTCACATACTTTGGCCTCAAAGAAGGTTTTGGCTCCACCAACTCCAACTTCTTCCACGTCAATTTCTGTTAGGGCTGCCAATTGACTCAGACCACTTTCTTCAATGAGTTCTCCAGCTTTAGCTTTTCTGTAGATTAATAAAAACTGAAAAAAAAAAGAAGGTAATTAGTACGTACGAATTAAAGCGTGTTACAAAACATTCTAATGATTTACTTTTCTTTATACAATAAAATATTGAAGAAAAAGCAATATCGAAGTTGGAAAATATGCAACCCATTACATAATTTACTATTTTAAAAAGAAATATAAATAAGTATCGTATACGTAATGTTTATTACGTAATATCGTAGTTTGTGATCTCTAGGTTATGATTATACAGCGTGGCCCAAAAGTAGGTATACAGCACCGTACTGATTAGCTCATTGCATTTTATATCATTTCTTATTGTTATCCATAAGGTAGACTTAGTTTCTTCATTATTTGTTCTTAATGTATTTTTACTTACATCTTAAGCTCGGAAGAGCCGAAGCAAATAAAGCCATAAACTAGAATGTTATACTTGATCACTATATTAATTCCTCGAAAGCACGAGTTACCTTGTTTAGCCCGTCGTTAGTTGCAGTAGTCGAAATCAAATAGATGGTCGCAGATGAGCGCTACTCTCGCCTCTTGCTTTTAGCCCTGTGGCAACTCTCAAGTTTAATTCATATTTCTTATACTTGCATAAAAAGGTAACATAGTGCTCTCTTGCAAGTAAGACTGAGGAAAACAAATTATCCATTGTAATATTGTGTTCACTGTTCAGAATTTGCTGTGCCAGTCATTTTATTACACTGTTGGATGAGTTACAAAGTACCAACAGTTTATCAGGTTGTTGTTCCACATATTGTATTTTTTATTATTATATTTATTTATTTATTTATTTATTTATTTATTAGGTATTGCATGTAGATTTACTTTATTTTTATTACGTTCAACAATGATTCTGCAAAGTAGATTGTCAACTATTTAGACTTACCTGTGCTGGCAACACTTCGGCTGAGTGGAAAGAGTCCACAAATTATCGGGAGTACAATCTATCTGCATTATATATAGGGTTATTCCATTTGCAAACATGCCCCCCCCCCAAAAAAAAAAAAACTCAGAACCCTGGCTACGTCCCTGAGCAGAGGTATAATGAATAGTTATTGGAGCAAAATAAAATACGTGAGTGCCTCGGTTACCAGCGACCAATGACGGGTTAACAGTAACTTTGTGAATTCTGGATTAGGATGGACAATTTATCTTCAAATGCCCTTCTAACTTTTAAAATAATATATTTAAAAAATGCTGAACTTTTATACGATGCAAATACCGACAAATTGAACATTGTTCGACATACTCTGCAATACCACCAAATTATCAGTGTTGCCAACACAAAACTTATTTTATTTTAAATGGCAGGCTATTCCATATTTTAAATCTATACATATTACGTCAGACTATTTTACATATTACACGAAAATAATTTATTATTCACTGTTTCGAACTGACACTGGCAATTCACATCAAAAGTAGCTTAATTTTGATTATCATAATATGACGTGTTTCGAGTCAATAGAAGCAAAATTACTAGAAATTGAAAGTTTAACTTTTTCAGAAGAAAAGATTTTATTTCGAGAGACTGCTTAGTTAAATATCACGATTTTCAATAGATAAAGACCATAATATGGTTTACAGGAATTTGATATCTCAAATGGTTCCGGAGATGTATGTAATTGTGAGAACTCGTCGTAATTACAACTACCGAACACATTTTCTCTAATGTTACAGAAGCAAAGGAAAGAAATAATACCCCACTATAAAAATCTCCTATAATTGGCACCATTATGAGTTTTATGTCTTTTGAAAATTATGCGTGATTGTATTATTCTATAAGTAGTTACCTAAACACTTTTTTGAAATAAAATCTTTCGAGGAAAGTATAGCCTATTTTCAATTCCTTATAACTTTGTTTTATTCATTCGAAATCCGTCATATTATGATCATAATTAGTATTAGACACTAAAATATTTTGTATGCGCATTGGTCTGTCTGTCTTACTTGCATTATTACTGCTGTAGGGGCCGTTAAAATTGAGATGTTTGCGATATTTTGTATCTTCAGTTTGAAACGCTGTAATACAGGTGTTACTTCAAATTTGCGTGTAATATGTGTATTTGAAATATAATAATCTCACCAAGTACCATTTGAAATATACAATTTCATGTAGGTATGTAAGGTAAACCAACACTGTTAATTCGGCGGTATTGCAGAGTTTTCAAAACAATATCCTTGTATCGATAATGGTAATGTACAGAATTTTAGCGTTGTCTGTCTATTAGTTTAAAAGCTACAAATACATTTCAAGATAGATATATATATATATATATATATATATATATATATATATATATATATATTCTACTCTGTAAATGTAGTGATCTTTTTTGTTCTTTGTTTTCACCTTATTTTGCAAAATAAGAAAAAGAAAAATGAGATGTAAAGTCTGAACCGGAGGCCACACGCCGTATCTTACACTTATAGTTTTGAATGTGTCAGCAAGAAAAGTTTTGTAGTAGTTGTTGTAGGTCTAGTAAGAATTGCTATTGAATCACTGGCTAGCAGCCACGTTTATTTTATTAATTAATTAATTAATTAATTAATTTATTTATTTATTTATTTATTTATGTTACTTATTCTTAGTAATTTTTCTAGGGAGTATCAGTGTAAGCCGTAAGTACGGATATTCCACCAAAATCAGAAAAAAAACTTTGGATAAAATAAGATTTTGAATTAACATACTCCCTGCATATATGTTCTAATTCAAAAATTAGTTTATTAAAATGTTTTAAAGAAAGTTTAGGAAGGGCACAATACAGTATTTTTTTCTTCTTTCTTTCCGAGCACCTATAGGTTAACCAACAGAACAGTGGATTAAAAGGTTGTTTGTCATCTCTTAGTGCATTTGCATTAGGAACTACAATTTAACAGTTTCAGGTTAACATACTCAAAACTCGTTACACTACATAGAAATAAATTTCTACAATAAACTTGCAAATTCCGTGAAACAAATTTAGTTCAGAAAACAATTTTCGTTAAACACTGTTCTACAACATAGTAAAACACTTTCAATCATACCTATGTAAGACCAATATTATATTATATATATATATATATATATATATATATATATATATATATATATATATATATATATATATATATATATATATATATATATATATATATATATATATAATATATTACACTTGTGTGTTAAGAGCGAATTAATTTTTAACAATGTATGTTATTTTCAATTGCATGTGCACAGTGGCGCTGAGCCGTAACAATCGGCGGTGCAACGCACCGGCGCTCTGCACCACCTGTTTCAAGCTCAAATCTTGCTTATTACTGAGTGAAATTTCAGATTAGTAGCCAACTTTATTGCCCCCTCTCCTATTATTAAAATACAAATAATGTTCAAAAAGTACAGTTTCATTTAAATATTAAAACTGCTTGCATTGTACAATACACAGTGCCTTTCAGATAGCCAGCTTAGGTTGGGTCCTTGAATGCAGAATAGAAGCAGTCACTGGAACGATGGCGAAACAAACTATTATTATACTTATTAGATTTCCAAACTACACTATGCATAAATGTCGGTAGTCTTACAGAAAGGTTTGTTCATTCGTCTGTCTGTAGATAGGTGTCAGAAGAAAAAAACTAAGGGATATCGAAAAGTCGTTTATTGCCTTCAATTCAGCATCCCAAAAATAGGTTCCATTTCCTCCATTAACCCTTTATACAAACTGAAATTGGTTCAAATTTACCATTTCCGGTTTCAATGTATCGTCATAGAACAGAAATGGTAATAGATGTGGCAAACTGTTCTCTGCAATCGATTCAGGGTCTTAAGAGAACACATCGTCACAGCCTGCAGTGGTTGAAATTTATAGTAATTCCGATTTCAAGTCTGATTTCCATATAGCAAGAACGGTAAGAGATATAGAAAAGTTTTCTTATAATTGATTCAGCGTCCCAAGAATAGGTTCCATCTTCTTTAAATCTCTATACAAACTGGAAGTGGTTCAAATTAACCATTTCCGGTTTGAACATTTATCGCCATAGAATGAAACAGTAAGGGATAGTGAGCAGACCTAATGGCTTTTTGATATGGATACAACGTCCGAGGAACAGATTCTATCTTTGATCTTATTACTCTATTGCAGCCAATAGTTCTAGATGTACTAGTTTCAAGTTTGAGAACTGAACTCGGATAGTTCGGAAGTCTACTGTAGTTTCACACTGTGAAACAGAACTCACTGGTTAAAACTTTATGAGAAGTTCCCACGTAACTATATGATTAGCGTACGCCCCTTAGGCGCGGGAGATTCCGGTTCAACTCCCAGTGGGAGCTCATTTTGTTTGGATCTCAAGTTAGGATGTAGGTCCACGACTGATATAGCCTCGCTGCTGAAAGGAACGCTGAATTCAAGTCCAACCAATCAAAACTATGCGTAATTGTCTTTGTTGAAATCAAAGGATCTCTCTCAACATTGGCTTAGTTTTAGTCGTGCTACCCGCTCATGTAACACCTACAAAATGTTGATTTAAAACATGGTGTATCTTCTAACGAAGTCATGAACTTAGTCTCTAGGGTGGAAAAATACACAATTCAATCAATCTATTATATATTAATTTGCACATTATTTCTTTCTATGGTACGTCAAAGTTTTAATTTTATATTTCTCTCTAGTTTTTTCAATGTCTAACTCTTGCCGTGAAAGCTTACAACAACGAATGAAGTTTGTTTGCATTAGGTAATTAGCTGTATATGCTGTGACTACAAAGAAAGACACTGTACATATCCCCATTTTTCAATTAGACAGTCCAAGACGATATTTCAATTTGTTGATAGGTCTGATGTCATCAAGTACAAAAGAAAACCACCATATAAAAACTGGACACAACTGCAATGACAACCAATTAATGTCCATGAATGGTATTGGTCCACTGGTGTTTGCCCTCGATTAACATCAAGTTGATGACTTGAAATGACTATTTCCCTTGTTAAAGCGCAGTGCATTAAAGAAAGAAAAAGTTCTTAAGAAGAATACATTACAAAACATTGTAAACACTGCGAATTCAAAAATTGTATGTCTGAGACGTGAAAGTACTGACAAAACAGGGTGTAACCACGGGAGGAATGAAGTGGAATCCCATTGAAGCACATCCTGGCCTCTCAAAATAGGGATTGTTCCTTTTGTGTTCACTAAACTGGTTTAATACTTACAGTAAATAAGAAGTGTTTATAGTAATAGAAAATGAAGACTTTTTTTTAAAAAAATACACACACCATTTCATTACATTAAAATAATTTAATCAACTGAAATTAATCATTCACTTTGTTATTCTCATTTGTTTAAGTGGATGCATACAATTGCTAATTTATCACTATACGTCACTATTGGTGTCTGAATTTAATCTGATTTTTTAAAAAAACATTTATACCTATTTACAAAAAAAAAAAAAATCTAACTTCCTCATAAATACACGATGTAATTTGTTAGAATCACAGGCTGTAGGAAATGTACCAACTTCACACAGTGCCAATATTTTTCGGCATAACAGTTAATATTTTCCGGCCCTCCCATTTTTTTGCGCAAGAACGAAAAGACGAGGCCAAAAGTTTAATTTGTACAAAGAAATTATAACTATCCTGTCATCCCCGGCACCAAAGTGAATGAACATGAATGAATCTTCCTAGACTGGCGAGTCATGAGATCGTGATGCTTCAGTGGTAGAGCGCTCAACTCCAGTATATGGGATCCGTGGTTCGTTACCAGCTCCCGCCCGGTGGTCATACACTGTGAGTGAGGGTTTTTTCGAGGTTTTCCAGTTTCCTCTTATTTTCTTAATTTCACCATTTTCATTCATATTATTACAGTCTCCCTTAGCCTCGGTTCATAACCGTTAGTCGTAAAACAAAACTGGCCAGTCAGATATTTGAAAAATAAAAGCAAGCGACTTCAAACTGAATTTAATACTAGCTGTAGAATGGAACTTACATTACAGCAAGTTGTGAAGAAATATTCAGCTTTCAAAATTTCTGGCACTCTTCTTGTTTCAGCAGACATATGCAGCTAAAAGTCTGTGCATACAGCCAAACAATCTGACACCTGTCCCGTTCTTTTTCATTTATAGAACAAAAGATATGAGGGAACAAGACAAGATTCGTGTGAAGTCCTAAAAATATTACACCTTATTTTCACTCCATTTCTTAACTTCAACTTTGGAACGTTGAAAAGCTACAATATGTCGATTAGGTAGGTATTCACATTATATATATATAAATTCAGAGTATACCGAAACTAAGCACGTTTGTTAAATAATAACTTAAAAGTTAATATACCAAGTTTAACTTTACAGCATAAAGGGAAATAATGAAATTTATGTAAAGAAAATATCGAAATTATTTGTATTTTATTCCCAGATCTGAGCCTTCCGCTGAAGAGAGTTCAAGATCCGCCTTTGGTGTGGGTACGCTTTATTTCTCAGAAGTTAGGAAAAAAAAGTCCTGTCTAGGTAGTAAATGCATGTAAAATGTGTGTTGTATAAAAGATACAGAGTTTTATGTCCAATTATATATATATATATATATATATATATATATATATATATATATATATATATATATATATATATATATATATATATATATATATATATATATATATTGCAGTCAGGTTTATATAAACATAAACCTGATTGCAATATTTTATAACTGTGGCAGAATTGTTATTGTCCCTCCCTCCCCCAATCTGGAGAGTTAAGATTTACCGAAATCGAGGAGACTGAATTAAACACTGGTTAACGAAATACCAGGTCCGCAACTAGAGGGGGCTAGGGGGCCTGCCTCCTAAACTTTTCGTGGCTCCTCCAGTCCTTAACACAAAATGCTATTATTAATACAAAAAACACAATTTAGTTATTTATAAGAAAATCTTTAATGACTTGTCCTCCCCCTAACATATTCATGGCCCCCGAAACCTCTGTGGCTGGTTGAGGGCCTCCGCAATACATGGAATATATTATTGAAACGCTGAGGGTTTTTTTTTTTTTCCTTTCCTTTCAAGAGACCACCTGTCGTTCTCTCACAATTTTGCTTTATAATGCTCTATTTTGAAAATTTCTAGCACTTCCAGTTTAAATAGAAAAAGGCTAGTGAAGACTAATAATTTTCAATTTCAGCCACTGGAGGGTTTGAATAGAGAGCGATCGGAAAAGATGGAATCCATTCTTGTGAAGCTGAACAGATTAAAAAAAACTCTTCAGTATCTCATTGCTCTGATACCAGTCGACATGCGGAACATTAGCCGCTGTAAGACTTCCAGTACTTAAGCATAGTATAGGTTGGAAGTATATCATTGTAAATCTTGACATTTAATGATAAAATGAGGAAGGTTCTTAGTTAGCCTAAAAATACTTCAAGTTACATAGTTTTCCTCTCTCCCGTCCAAAAGTGAAAAAAAAAAAATCCAATTACAAAATCCTATATAATGCATAAATTTAAGTAATACATAATGTAATAGGCATATTGTATACGATGTGATGTGTTTGTGATTTCATTAACTATTAGGTTTAGTAACTTGAAGTAGAATTAGAACACTCTCTGAGCAAAGGACAATTAACTAAAATAATTAATATGTAACAGTTTCCCCAATTATTTATACCTCTTGGCTTCATTAGATACAGTATCTGTACTGTGATGAAGCCAAGAGGTATAAATAGATATCTTAACTGTTACACATGATTTTAGTAAAACGTTATGGTTTTCTCAGAGATTGCTTTAATTTGTGATTTCAATTTTTCAAATACCAGAAGAACACTTACTTCTCTGAAACTTATTCTGCCATCATCATCCTCATCAACTTCTTTAATCATTGCCTTCAGACCAAGATGTGTCTGAGGAGCTCCCAATTTCTCCATCATTATCTTCAGTTCTGCCAGATCCAGATAGCCATCTTTCCCAACATCGTATCTGGAAAGGAAAGGTTCACATAAGAATTCCTTCATTGCAGTCATGTGAATGATTGTTGCACATCAAAAACTTTTTTTTTTTTTTTTTTTTTTTTTTAATCTCAGACCAGTTATCACTAGAGAAATCGCGGTAGGAAATAACGGGAAAATACAAGGTAATCGATGCTTGAGGTTTATAGCGGTCTACTTATTACTTAAACCTTAGGAAGAAAATATTATTAGACAAGATAAGCAATGAACAAGATGTAACTGCGTATTTTGACAATTCTGTATATAACGTAATAATTAGCAGAAGCAGATCAAGGGGGAGGGGGGCGATTGCCCCCTCAGAAGAGGAAACTTATTTTGCATATAAATAAAACCCATCCCAGAGTTTGGAGCTCTTAAAAGTAGCTCTAACCAGTAGTATTACAACCCATCGCCCCACCCAGAAGTCAGTCCTGGATCCGCCCCTGATAATTAGCAGTAAATCCTTTGTTTTGTTTTTAATAAATACAGTTCGTGGAAATATGGTGAATCCACCGTGATTTCTTAATATATAAATTGTAAAAAGTGTGTTTTCAGGGAAATCCAAGGAGTTTCTTACCACTTCACGTAAATTCACAAAATTCAAATATTTGTATCAAGACTATCACCCGTAGACTGAAAAATTAACGAGATGTCGATTGCACAAAGGTAAGATTTAATAAAGATATGGCCCACCTTGCCACACTTTCAAGCTATTATTTCCTAAAACTGCTCAATGTTTCAGTTGCTATTAACTCATTTATAAAATTTATTATTATTATTATTATTATTATTATTATTATTATTATTATTATTATTATTATTATTATTATTATTATTATTATTATTATTATTATTAATAATAATAATAATAATAATAATAATAATAATAATAATAATAATAATAATAAATAATAATAGTTTTCAACGAACTTCGAAGAAAAGTAAGGACAAGAGTAAATTACTTTTAAAAAAAATGCTTATGCCATATTATGCGTTTTGTGTATTTATGTACGAAGTATGAAATATCGCCTGGATCCGCCCCTGGTAGTATCTTATAAGCCCCATTGTGAATTACCCTAATAAGAAGTAGCGAATATTGATTCTTACATATATATCATTCCGGTGTGTGTTATAAATAAAATAAACCATTTTTTGTATGTGACTGACGTAAAGCATCACCATGGATACAAAAGGTCTCTCACCGTTGCTCACATTGATGTTCTAGTCTAGTAGAAGTCGTCTTTAACATGAAGTAACAATACACTTGAGTGATCTTTTGAAATCAAATTCAATAGTTTTTTTTTTTTTTTTTTATGTCACTCTCGTGTAGCCGAATAGTTAACCTGTGTGTTTTGTAGGGCCGGATTAAAGAAGGGGGGCTTAGAATGGGGGGTTAGCCTCGGACCTACAGGTGGATAGGGGACTCTACTCTGATCAAAATCTCAACTGGCTATCTATCAAGAATCATGAAGATACAATCATCATAATAAAATAAAATATGACCAAAAATAAACATATTCCCTTAACTTTCCTACTGTACTTTCACACAAATGTATTAGGTTAAGTCAGAAGGGGCCACATATTTTCTCTAGCCCCGGGACTTCAGATGGATTAATCCAGTCCTGGTGCTTTGGGATTTTACTTTGAGTTTTGGGATTTAATACTAGTGTCGTGAGGCAAACTGGAAACTATTTGAAGTAAAAAGTCTAAATATACCCAGAAATAATAGTATCGGGAATAGATTATGTTGACTGCTTGTCTTTAAGTCTCTGTGGGCTTTAGCGTCAGAGTTTAGTAGTAGTAGTATGAAATCGAACTGTCATAGCGCGTACAATTATTTAAGCACATTACATAACTATTGATTACAGTAAATATACTATAGTACAGCGTTTCCCAACCGGTGTGCCGTGAATGGGCCGCTGGTGTGCCGCGAGGAAATCGAAACAAATTATTAATTCTATAGCAATCAAATTGCAAGACAAAAGGAAAAAAAAAATGTATATTTGTATTTCACATTATTATGAACCTCTACTATGAATCTACAACTTTCATACCGTGTTACTTTTCTGTACATTTTTAATGTTGAAAAAATATTTGTTATCATTGTTACGACTATTATTGTTTCTTTATTGCTGCTGCAGACTATTTCGTATTAGTTAACTTGAAATTTTAAAATATCATTCAATCCTTTCGACAAAGCAAACATGCATACAAATTACCAAGAGATTTGTTTGTTCGTTCGTTATTTAGTGATCTTTCTTCTTAGTGAAAGGTTGGATACAGTTTTTTCGAAAAAGAAAGCTTAGTTTTAAAAACCTGAGTCCAATATTTCATTATAATTGTTTTCTATTTTTAAATTAGAATGAAAAATAAGCATAATTATTTACCACGGGGAAGAACCAGTGATTGAGCTTTCTTCTCTGTGAGAAGATCAGTAACCACAGAAAAAAATGCCACGGTATTATATATATTTACAAAGAATAACTATGAGTGTGCCGCGAGAATTCAAGTTACACCCATAGTGTGCCGCAAGTTGAAAAAGGTTGGGAAACGCTGCTATAGTACTTTATAGTATATGAATAAGCAAATGTTTTGACATGCATTTCGAAGAACTATATCCCTTCGAAAATCCAAGGGGGGACTCTCACCCTACCTTATTCTCACCCTGTTGATAGTCATGCGTAGACCTACAGATTAAGGTAGAATCCGAACTGCATAATGCATTCAGTGTTTTTCCACTGGAATTGAACCTGGGATCCCGTGCACCAAAGTCACTTGCTAGCCACTAGACTAGCGGACAGTCCAATTGAATAATTTTAACCCCCCTTATTCAAATGACAAAATCTTAAAAAAAATAAAACCAATAGTTATTTATCCTGATACATCCTTTCGCGCAAAAATGTAATCTTTATCAGTTGTTCCATACACGAGAAGTGTTATATTGGGTTATTTACATAATTTGTTTTTAATGGAAAATACAGTGACGAATTTTGTTGTTATTGATCCCTGTATCAGTTAAAGAACAGTGGTCTGCGTTAATTAAAAAAAAAATCAAGATCAGTTGGGAGACAGCGCGGCTGTTGACCTACCTTCTAGTTCCAAGAAGACGCCAACCCTCCCCTCGTTTGCAACCCTGTTCTCCAGGAAAATTGTCTCTTGACCTGTCTGGCTTCCTTTTTTTTTTTTTTTTTTTTTTTGTCCCTCTCTCTGTGAGTCACTGACCTCATATTGACTAAACTTGTGACCCATTTCACATAAAAGAGTTATAAGGAGGAAACAAATATCAGTTCATTTTGTTACTCCAACCCGACTTTCTTCGACAAGACAAAATGTACTTTTTTTTTTTTTTTTTTATGTGAGACGAGAAACTTAACAATTCTAGTCTCCTTTTCAAGACTAAAACTTTCAAGAGCCTCGTCGGCAACACTAATTTACTCAAGTCTTAGTTCTTAAACACTATTTCTGTTACGTAACGGAGAGCATAAAAACTACTGTATATACTGATAAAATGATTGTACAAGCACAGTGAAGAGTATTTATCAACGTTTAAAGATACGATACGCAAGTCATTACAGAATATACAGTACAATATACTTCAATAACAAAATTTAAATGGTGTTATATCACACCCTTCATGGACTACTTCTGACACGGAAGGATTCTGCAATTCTAGATGAAATTAAGGGGGAAAATCAGGGCAATAATTTTGTACATAAATTTACAAAATGATACGAGAAAACCTTTGTGTCTCGTCTCATGGGTAACACTAAATAACATTTAAACACAAAATGAAACTCCACATTGCCTTATAACCACTTTTCGCTTATTCCAAGGTTTGTTGACACCATTGATAAAATTAAAATAAATAAGCACAGGTATAAATTCTGCAGTCACAGTTCATCGAGATAGGTCTAAAGTTCATTATAGCAGAGCCTGTACCAAAGAAAATGGTAGACCATAATTAATTTAATTCGCTATATATATATATTTGATAGCGAATTCATTATACATGTAATAAATAGATTACAAATTACGAAAATCTCGTCCTCACCCGTCCCCAGGGCCGGGAACTTAGACCTTTCCAGTTTTTTGAGACACACACACACACACACACACACACACACACACACACACATTATATATAAGCTCATGATATACCTATCATGGTCTGGATTCTGTCTCTCCCCCAAGTTTTTACCTTACTAGTCCTCACAACCGTAGTCATATTTTACACATTGACAAATACATGCAAGGCAGAAAGGTTTCGTTGGGAATTACCCAGGTGAGAAAAGGCTTTGGCTGAGCTAAGTAGTACTGATTGACTGTCGCAAACAATTACTTCGAGTTTTTAATCTATCATCATCCTGACAGAACCACGCGCAGAGAAATCATTGGAACTAGAGCAGCGTTTCCCAACCTTCTTCAACTTGTGGTATACTACACGTGTAACTTGAATTCTCGCGGCACACTCATGCACATATTATTATTATTATTATTATTATTATTATTATTATTATTATTATTATTATTTATAAATATAAAATACCGTGGTAATTTATTTCTGTGATTACTGATCTCCTCACAGAAGAAAGCTCGATGACTGGTTTTCGGTAAATAATTATGCTTATTTTTCATTCTAATTTAAAAATAGAAAACAATTGCAATGAGATATAAAATTCAGGTTTTTATAAATACACTTTCTTTTTCGAAAACTGTATCCACCCTTTCACTAAGAATGATCACTAAATAACGAACGAACAAACAAACAAATCTCTTTTACTTTTAAAACACATTTGTATGCATGTTTGCTTTGTCGAAAAGATTGAATGATATTACGAAACAGTCTGCAACAATAAAGAAGCAATAATGGTCATAACAATGATACTTTTTTTCAACATTAAAAATGTACAGAAAAGTAACCGAGTATGAAAATTAAAATTGTAGATTCATAGTAGAGGTTCATAGTAATGTGAAATACAAATATACATTTTCCCCTATGTTTTGCAATTTGATTGCCATGAATTAATAATTTTATTTCGATTTCCTCGCGACACACCAGCGGACCATTCGCGGCACAGCAGTGTGCCGCGGCACACCGGTTGGGAAACGCTGAACTAGAGTAAGGTGTAAAGATTAAAACAGGATTTTAATGTGGTGAGTGGTAAAGATTGGTTTGTCAGACTAAGGATAAATTGACCAATTTCTTTCTGCGGCGATGAACGTCGTAGAAAGACTTGCCTACAACAAATGTGTTACGATGATCCTTTTGTAAGCAATGTTCAAGTTTCTTCCTAGAAGTTTAAACTGGCATGAAAAAAATGTTCATTGCTTCATAGTTCCCACAGCAGATGGCTTCACAATGTTTAATAAACAAGAGAATCAACGAGTCTGTTGAAAAGTGTGAAGTTACTTATTCGTTCCAAAGAAAACACCCCGTGAAGTAATGCAGTGACTGTGGAACAGAGCTTGAAACTAGTCTAAACTGGTGAAAACTGGTTCCTTTTTTCGTTGAAATTGTGAATGAAAGTGTCTTAAAAATAAAGGTAAAATAAATATGAAAGCGAAGCTCAGCATATTTCTTCCCCCTTCCACAATTCGATGGCATTATGACTAAGCATTTTGGAATACATCTTTTTCTAAGCATTTTGACGTCATGTAGAAATTTTCTACTTTTCTCCTTTCCATTAATTTTTTTTTCCTTGTTACCATCCTCATTTGTTTCTTCTTCCTAAATATTGTACTATTTGATATCGTAAAAGCTGCAACTATGTACTAGCCTATTATATATTATTATTTTTTGCTAGATTTGAGTTGCAACACCAGTGAATACTTTAGGTTCAAAAGGTATAAAAGAGAATTTTGGTTTAGAAAGGTGCAACATTTTGGAAAAAATGTGCAAAATTTAAGAAAATTGTGTTAATTTCAACTGTAAATATTTATGCAAACAGTAAAAAACATTACATCATACATAAGGACTCAAAATGCATTGATGTATTAAAAAGTCTGCCTAAACAAGTTTCAGGACACAATGACCGAGTTTGATTCACGGTGGGAGCTTATTTTGTTCGGAGCCTATGTTAGCTGTCGTTTTGTTCGCAGTCCACGTCTCATATAGCCTCGGTGCGAACTTGAGCGTTGCCCCTGTAAATTCCCAAGCAAGTTGATATGCCCGTTCTTGCCTAACATTGAGTTTCAATGTCATCAGGTTGACACTGAACAGCTAGATCATCCTAAAAACATAGTTATTAGCGATGGCCCCCGATGAACTTGACAGTAAATTTGGTAAAGGAATAATAACTAATAAGAGGAACGTTTTGACTTCGCCCCAACGAAGAATGTTTCGGAAGCAAGCAAGCTTTTGTTGAGTCCGTCCTTACTGTCCGGAATGCTTAATCATTTATCAGAAAAGTAACATTCTATCCCTACTATTCCTTATGAGTATTTTTTAAGCAACAAAAACAGATGTGACAAATTACGGAGTCAAAAGTGACAGGAGTAAAATATAGTGAAAATCAAGGCGTTGAAGTGGAAGGGGGCCGAACATACTGCAAGCAACAAATTATGATCCGTGGAGAAACCTTGACTGGATGAGAAAAAAAGACAAAAAAGGTAGTATGAAGAAATCAAAATTAGAAAATAATTGCCCAATATACTGTAGGAGTTTGTAGAGAAGAGTTGAGAGATCTTCATTCAGCAGTGGATTCACAATGACTCATCAATGTGTGTTGCTTTTTAATTCAGTATTATATATACTCATATACTCATTCAGAATTGAAAAATAAATAAGAAGGAGTACATTACAATTGTATAATTTTGTGTTAATATTGTATTTGAAAACTCGGTCCAATGACTGTCTTGAGTGTTTTCCATTTTGCTACCAAATGGAAACAAACTACAGAAAAGTGTCAACGTCCGGAAGAAATTGGCAGAGGAAAATATAGCAAAATATCAATAACTCTTGCCGTTATGTTCGTAGTTTGACAATAGGCAATAAATATAACGCTCTTAAACAGGCCAGCTACGAAGGAAACTGTTCTTTTGATTGCTGTAGTGGCATAAATGGATTTGACGCCATGAATCTATTTTGGGTCGGGAGTTTCGTCTCCCGGATAGGTCTTTTGTGGATCCATGCGTTAAATAGCGACGCCATATAGGATGGCGATGATATATTTTGAATCACCACAGCGACGCCACATATATATATCTGCAAACGCGAGGTGAAAGACCTTCTGATTAATAAGAGGCAGATGGACGTTCTAAAATCAATGTTCTATAAAGGCAACATGAAAAATTTTTAGTTATTAAACATACATCGACGACACTATTTCTACACTTTTCCTTGTTACTTGCGTGCTCATGAAGCAAGACTTCCCCTTGTTTCGCAATTTCTCTTGGCCTTGTCTTATCTACTAGTCACATTAGATTTATAATTAATCCTCTTCCTTTTTAAATTTCAGCAGAGAAAATTTGTGTGTGTGTGTGTGTTTGTGAATTTAACGTTCTACAATTATGTACCGAGGCTAAGAGATTGTGCAAGTGAAGTGGATGATATATGGAATGCGGGTGGGAGGAAGCACGAGAATCTCGAGAAAACTATGTACATACTGTTTGTCCAGCATAAGTCCACTTGGCGGGAGCTGGAATCGAACCCGGGATCAAAACATACCGCCATTGAGGCACCTAGGCTCAAGAAACACACATTACCCATTTTGAAACAGACGTAATTTAGGGGAAGCAGGGAATAATTTATCCCTCCTTAAGTTTGAGATTTATTTCTTTTTAATCGATGGTATAGTGAATAAATATCCTGATGGAAAACGAACCTCACGAAGAAAATTTTTGAAAGAACACTGTTGATTTGAAGTCAGTATTATAGTACACATAGTACATACTTCAAAATACAGTATATTAATTTGCTTTGTGCTTACATGATGCAGAGTCTAGCTCAGTAATAGAGTGCGCGTAGTCGGTAAACACCAAGACTTACAAGATCAGATCGTGAGGCATCGAATAGTCGTTGCCTCAACTGGGCAAAAGGTTGCCTTAATGACTAGTTCGAAGCAGGTAATGTATCAATGTTGACGTCAATTCGGCCAAGCGACGACGATTATGCAGCACTGATTGTTGGACTGTATTCGCATATACAGCTGTATATAATTCCAGCTGACTTCTTTCCGCATTATTTCGATTCCAGCAGCTCCTATTTCGGATTTGGATACGCCAACGACTTGCTGGGGCAACGAATATATGAATTGCAGGGGATAAAACTTAAAGTCCAATGATTGACGACTTTCACCTCACTCTGTGGATGGGCATGTGTTTGGCAGAAACCTCATGAAGAGCTGAATACCTTGTGCATTGATGTCAATGTAGGCTGGTGGCGGCGCGTTAATCGTTTACATACAACTAGATCCCGTGGTGGTTGTAGACGAACGTATAAGATGTGTCTCAATTTTCTGATAGACCGGGTACCAGAGATAGCTATTGTGAAATCGGAAATCACTCGTGTTAAGCTCAACTATTCTCAAAGAAGTTCGTGCTCACTAATATCAATGAGGCTCAAGCTAGAGCCCGGGGTCATCCTCAATGAGGTTCGCGTCCATTTACTTCATTAAACTGGCACTTACTAAGGGTCCGGGTTTTACACTATCCTCACTCGGATTCCGACTGTTTCGCCATCTTTGGTAGGTACATCCCGCTATGATTTCCTCTCCCCTTTTCCCATGGCAATGGTATCTTCCAAGTCAATGGCACACAGTACAAGTGAACGTACAGTACAAGTATTAGTGAAGGAACACAAAACGGGATTTTTCATGACCTCCATACTCTCCGGACTTCAAGCCCATTGAGCACCTGTGGGACATCAGTGCCTAACCAGACACACCGCCGCTTTCATGTCGGCACTGATGTATGCAGTTCGGTAGCAGGCTCTTATCTATATGCCACCCTGGATTGGTGTTATATGAAATGCGAAAGAATGACCTACATGATATCAGGTAGGTGGTCATCATAGTTCAGTGATCGCCCATATTCTCAACGACGAACACGACCAACAATCATCTCATTCAATAAGCCTTTTTTTTCTGTATAGGGCCCATCTCCAACACTCATTCATTGCCATAATAGCGAAAGTCTTTCACTATCCAGATAAATTGGTTAAGTGGTATAAAGTCACGCATCTCGCCTCCCATCGCAGTCATTATTGACTTTTTAAACCACACTTTGCAAACTCTTAATTTAAAAAGCATTTAAATTATCCTTATGATGCTGCGTCACAGAATTCCATGTTCCCACCGAACTTTCGATCGCGTGATCCAATAGCACTGCTGTTTTAGAAGCACTATTGTCTATTATTTGTGTATTGTTCGCAAGTTAACATCCATAGCAACATCCGAGCTCCTTGAGACTTTTTAAAACTCCACTGAAAAATTAAAACCTCCTTCCACCTTCATTCTGATGAGGAACGTTCTTCATTCTGATGAGGATATTTTGAGATGAAGCTAATAAAAGGATTGAGTTATTTAATAACAAATAACACTAGTTAACAAAGGTTTTGTTACATAAAAGGAAATACCTATTCTTAAAGGAACTTTTTGCGCTGAATTCGAATATGCACTCGGTTTTTCTCCATCACGTACAATTTTCCCGTAACAGAGGGATTTTCGGGAAAATCCCTCAAAAATTTCCCTTTTCGTTTATTTTACACCCCAAGATCTTGTCCCCTTGCATATACTAACATAGAAATTATACCTAAGTATACTTTGATTCATATTTAACAAACCCTCCAAGTTTCGTAATAATCGCTTTATTCTTTCTAGAGAAATAAATATGTTTGTATGTATACTGTGTGTACTGTTTATTGCACCTTATAGTAATGCTTTCAGATCTCTTAAGTTGAGGTAAAACGTTTTGCTTTATTACCACAAACACATATATAAAATATAATACAATATAATTTACAAGTGTGACAATTTACAATAAACAACAATACAAATGTACCAAAAGGTCATGAAAAGACAATCAAAACTATCACAATATATGAAACTTCCATTGGGTTACAAAAACGTACACTACTTCCTTCTTTTGTAAGAAATGTTGCATTCTCTAACAAGACCCCAACAATAGTCCCCCATCATTGAAGGATCCCATCGTCCCTGGTACCTTTTCTCCATTGCCATTATATCTTGGTGGAATCTTTCCCCCTGTTCGTCGCTGAGAGCACCTAGGTTAGCAGGAAAGAAGCTGAGGTGGGAGTGCAAAAAGTGGATTTTTAAAGACATCCTACAACCCAACTCTTTGTATTTCTGTATCATGTCCTGTACGATTTCTGTGTAACTCTCAGCTTTGTTATTGCCCAGAAAGTTGCGCACAACACACTTAAATGCTGTCCAGGCAGCTAGCTCAGCACTGTTTAACTTGCTGTCAAAGCTATCATCAAGCATTAATTTCCTAATTTGGGGACCAATAAACACTCCCGCTGAAATCTTAGTACACTCAGGTTAGGGAACTTATCTCGCAAATACTTGAAACCTTCACCAGATGTGTCCATGGCTTTGACAAAGTTTTTCATAAGTCCTAACTTGATATGAAGTGGCGGTAGTAATATCTTATTAGGATCTACCAAAGGAGCGTATTTGACGTTGCATTCTCCAGGTACGTAATTCACTCTAGGTTCCCATTCCTTCACTTCATAATGTTTGTCATCAGCTCGGCTATCCCATATACATAAAAAACATTGACACTTCGTGTAACCGCACTGCAGTCCTAATAAAATACCAACTACCTTGAGATCACAACATATTTGCCAACAATGGTCCTTGTAATTTATAAGATTTAGCAAAGTTGACATGGTGTCATAGGATCCCTTAATCTTCACTGAGTGCGCAAGTGGTATAGAAGGTTTTTAATTTCCATTATGTAAAAGGACAGCTTTAAGGCTGACCTTTGACGCGTCGATAAATAACCTCCATTCTTCTGGAACGTAAGGAATTCCTAGCTCCGCCATCAACCCATTTATATCCGTACATACGCACACATTATCTTGCATTGAGAAATAGCTTGAAAATTGAACATGCCTTTTCCTGTACACTGATATGTTTGTTTCTGCATCCAATAAGTTCCACTGCTGGAGCCTTGATCCCAGAAGTTCCGCCTCTTGTTTTGTCAGGTGCAAATCACGGACTAGGTCAGGACAAAACGAAAAAAACTTGGAGAATTGTATATATATATATATATGTATTAAGATATACATATACTGTACGTTTAAAAAAATATACGTTGGAAGTACATTCTATTTTTATACACGTTTCTAATTTACAGAGATCAATACAAGTGTGTTGTTGACTATTGTAAATATTCATTTTTATGTCTGTGTTTGTAGTAATAAAGCAAATCGTTTTTACCCCAACTCAGGAGATCTGAAAGCATTACCGTACTATCAGGTGCAATAAACAGTGCACACAGTATACATACAAATTTATTTATTTCTCTAGAATGAACAAAGCGATTTTTACGAAACTTTTAGGGTTTATTAAATATAAATCAAGGTATACTTAGGTATAATTTCTATGTTACTATATGTAAGGGGACAGGAGCTAGGGGAATAAAATATCTGAAAAAGGGAAATTTTTGAGGGAATTTCCCGAAAATCCCTCTGTTATGGGAAAACTGTACGTGATGGAGAGAAACCGAGTGCATATTTGAATTCAGCGCAAAAAGTTCCTTTAAGATCAGGTGATTTTTCTCATGTAACAAACAAAAAGTTTAAATTTGTTAACTAGTGTAATTGTTTATAAAATAGTAGCTTGTCAGTATAGGGTCTTCATAGTTTACGTTTGATTTCTGAGTAAAAGAATGCTATGCAACCTAAGAAAATTAAGACGCTAATATACTTTGGCATAGGTATAAGTTAAACTCTCCAAGCAATGAGCCAGTTTTCAACGTAACATAAATACTAATCAAGAAATGTCAGTATTTTTTTTTTTTTTTTTTTGTTCAGTATAACGACATTTTCTAATCAATTTCTGTGAAAAGAAAAATGAGTAAATAAAACATCGTATCCTTTTCCTGAATCAATATTCTTCGCCATAGTTTCCTACATATTTGATAAGTTGAGTGAAATTAATCATAAGAAATAATGACAGAAGTTAAAAAGTTAAGAGGAAAATAGCTCAGTCCATACCTATGGGGGGAAGAAAATTCAGAATATCTCCTGAAATAGCTATTCATATAGCTCGTTATACAGTATAATTAAAATTAATTTCAATCCACAATCTACAGAAGTAGAGCCGGCGTAAAGGAATATGTTTAGGCATTTATATGAAGTAATGAATCATATCGCGATGCTAGTTATTTCTGGAGTTGAAGACTGGGAAGTTCGCTACAAGTTTCCTCAAGATATTTGCTCATCCATTCGAAAATCTTACACCAAGTGTGAATGTCGCAACCAATCATTCGAAAACAAGGAAGTACTAGGAATAATTTTTCAGAGTTTAGCAGAGTGGGAAATCATTGAGGGAGGAAAAAATCTTCAAGAATGTGTCTATGGAAACCTTTATTTGGCATGTGCAATCCCAACAGAAGTGGGTATCTATTCATTAAACTGTGAATAATTTCGTAATGAAATGAACTTTGAGTATTTCTTAATGACAGAAAACTATTCTAAAACGAACTCCTACAGTTCAATTTTTGAGGAGGAAAGCATGTAACTATTAGATTATACCCGTTTTTCCTTGTGATGTATAATTTCATGAACTTTTGGAATTGCTAGTTCATATCAACATTTTCATTACCATGAACTCCTTTACAACCACCAACAAAGAGTTTGCGTTAGTAAGAATAAGGCTGAATATTTAAAGTACTTGGTTTGTTGTTCTGTTTTTGTCGAGTAAACTTCATACATATGCTGACGGAAACAACCAAGACTATTCCTACCAAAGAGGATGGAAAAATGATTGGCGAACTGAAATTTATTAAACTCCCTTGTGGTTAACGTACTTTCCTTTGGAACGAGAGGCCTAAGGTCGATTCCTGTTGGGAGCTCATGAAGTTCGGCTGTTAAGCTGTAGGTCCCAGTGTCATAGAACCTATCTGCTGAAAGGGATGCTAAGCTCAAATGCAGCAAATCAACCAACAAATAATGTAGGAGAGACCGAAGAACAATACAATTTTTAAAGATTATAATGGTATTCGTTGTATGAAAGAAACTCGTTACTCTGAAGTCGGATGCTCCTCCTGCTTTTCATGGTTACGTTCGAATGTGTTGCCACTCACATTTGTGGAAAACTCATCTGTTTTTTATTTATTCTATGGTTCACGGAATGAACTTAACGAGTTCAAAAAAAAAAAAAAAAAAAAAAAAAAAAGCCTGTGCTCGTGATGGAAGTTCATATGATACTATCAGGGAGACTTCCTTTTCTTCAATTTTTGTGAAATTAGGATAATTTATTTCTAAATTTTAAAGTTTTAATTACGAGAATTGCGCTGGCATATTCAGTAAGGCGTCTACCTAATAATGGGCAGCCCCAGATTCCATCTCGGGAGTGGGATCTGTTTTTCGTTATATTTCCTTTCCAATGCGGTTTTACAGAGGTTGGACTAACTTCTGAATTATTTCCTGGGAAAATCTGGGAATTAACAACAGCGGGTGAAGTGAGGTGCTGACTAGACAGTGTCCTGTACGTGCCAAGGTCCGGTCAACGTGGAATCCAATTATTTTTATATTAGGCTTTCTCGGGCTCGGGATTACTTCTCAAATTTGGGCTCGGGCTTACAAATTTTGTTTAGATTCAGTAACCTTGTTGGTACTAGTCCTCCCTATTCTCAATGGAACTCACGTTCGAGTTAGCTACCTCAACTGCGCTCATTAATCTTATTGGGGCTGGAACTCACTCGGGTTTGACCTCAACTGAGCGTGAATTCAGAACTCGTGAATACTGGGCTCAAGAGTTTGGACATCTGGTGGAATGTTACCTCCACACGCCCGTGGGTCAAATGGGGACGTGCCTTTACACATGTATTATGTATCTTTTACTGTATGTAAGCAGTGTTGGGTAAGTTACTTGTAAAAATGTAACGCGTTACAAGTTACTTTACTTTCTCTTAAAATGTAACGCGTTAGTAACGCGTTACTTGCCCCCAAAAAGTAACTGTTACTTTACTTCGAAAGTAACGCGTTACTTTTAGGTCCGAAACTTTCCGTACTACTATTTTCTTCAATTTTCCGTACTACTATTACTACCGCTATTATTATTATTATTATTATTATTATTATTATTATTATTATTGCACGTTCTGAATCGCTTTATGTAAATGCAAGGACAAATTTTTACTTGATATATGAACATTTTCATATAATGTAACATTGATAAAATGCCATACTGCGTTAGTCGTAGGGATGAGCACGAGCGAGTTCGAGCGAGTTTTCTTTGACACTCGATTCGACTAGAAACAGAAATCTTTGAGCTCGACCCGAGAACCCGACTCGAAAAATTTCCACCAACTCGACTCGAATTGGGGTCGAGTTCCGAGTCGACTCGAGCCAAATCTGGAGTGTAGTTTCGAGGACATTCTTCAAGTATATTACATAGACAGTATAATTATTATCAATGACACTACTACTACTACTACAACTTTTATTATTATTATTATTATTATTATTATTATTATTATTATTATTATTATTATAACAACACTGTATATAAAAAGAAAGATACGCGGTTTGTATTTGAATACTAAAAAACTAGTTGATTGTCAACCTCGGTAGTCGTGAAGTCTGGGAGTCAAGGACATTGTTCACGAGCTTCTGAATTTGGGTTGAGGGTCTAGGTTAAATATTCGGGCTCGAGCCAAACATTGTTAAAAGTTATAGGGCACTGGCCAAATGTCTTCAAAACTGCTCGGCCCGGATTTAAAATTGTCAACGACTCGAGCAGCTCGGCTCACAGCTCATTCACTATCGACCCGAACCGAGAAGTGAGCCGAGCCAACAGCTCACCCAACCGACTTGGCTAGAGCCCTCGGCTCAGTTGAGCCGAACCGAGCAAATGGCTCATCCTACCAAGCCAGCTCGAGCCGATGGTTCACCTCAAGTGAGCCGGCTTGAGCCATCTTCTCAGTTGAGCCAAGCCGAGCTGAGCTTGTTATAAAAAGAAATCTCTTGTGTTCTCGTTATCGAGACGAGACGAGACGCGAGCAGTGTCCTCTCTCGTGAGCAACACTAAAAGTATTGCATGGCTTTCCTTTTCCAGTGTAATCAGGCCATGATTTCAAGACGACTTAAAACGAACGAGCCATTTATCAAACTCGACTGGACTCGAAACTCGACGCGAAAAACTGAATCGGCTCGGAACTCGACTCGAGGATATTACCCTTGATTTGACTCGAAACTAGACTTGAATTCGAGTCGAGTCGAGTTTTAGCTTGACTCGTGTTCATCCCTATGCGTTAGAAAAAATGGTTGCTTATTATTATTCTGCTAAACTAATTATATAATAATAACAATGTTATGTAAAATTAAAAATAAAGAATATAGACTACTCTATAATCAACGGGACTCTAGGATAAGCAAACTGATCTGAAAGAACTCCAATACAGTGAAACCTCTCAATAGCGGACACCAATGGGACATGAAGTTTTGCCCGTTACTGAGAGGTGGCCGTTATAGAGAGGTTACAGAAATTTAATTTCTCATAAGGGTAATTGTATGCAGTAATATACAGTAAATACATTATGTATGGGCGTAAATACGTAAAATTCAATATGAAAATAGTCTTATTTAGTATAATTTGAATTACTGGGAGGGATGAAGGAGAAATTCATTTCTATTAAATCATAGCCTATTATTGTTGGGCGATGTTTAACGAAAAAGGCATGCCTTTTCCTCTACAACGGTAATAAAACTCATTAGCAAGTGTCCTCTAAAAATCCTCAGTACGATTGCAGAAGAAACATGTGTGTGTGTTTGTGTACTGGCGCGGCATCTTCGTTGACAGAATGGATGAAAAGTCAGAAAGGGATGGGGGTGCATATTTATTGACCCAGGCCCAATCACAAAGAATATCCTTTTAGAGAAAATGAAAAAAGGAACCCAGGAAAACTCCAACCCAGACTTGTTCCAATATCATGAGTAAAAGAAAAATGTGTTTTTTTTTCTTCAAAAAAGTAAGAGAGGTAGCATTGCTCCTTGAAAATGTTATTGTAAAACAAACAATGTTTGTTTTGTTATCTATGAAATTGTCGGTAAAAATGCAAGGTCCAGACGAAAAGGTTAGAGAAGGGAAGATCTTTCGCATAGAATTCCTGGCCGTACGACTAACCCTGCATGACTGTTATTGCTTATTGAAAATTTTCTAGAATTTCCGCCAGAAAGCAGTTTATTGCGGAAAAAATTACAAGTTCAGCTGTTCTGTTTGATGGTTCACCAGGTCTGGACTCATGAGAGATACACTTATGGGGAAAAAGACTTTTCTGTATACTGTAATATATCGCAGAACCGAGAACAATTCCTGTCCGTTATGAAGAGGTTATTCAAACGTTTGGGGGAAAAGGGACTGTCCGCGTCCGTATCTGAGAGTGTCCGTAAAAGGGAGGGTTTTGTTCCGTAAGAGAACATATATTTTTGCCGGGACAAAAAAATCTGACCGTATTATAGAGGTGTCCGTTATTGAGAGGTGTCCGTTAAGAGAGGTTTCACTGTATTACATACCATCAGCAAACTATTTTCTAGTAATAAAGTAGGCCTGCTCATCAAAACACAGTTTATTCATATTAGCCCCTTACTGTATATCGTTAATTATGGCACCCTAGTTGTTAATAAATATTTTCCGCGGGGCACTTCAGACACTTTACTTTTAAATTCTGTCTACCATCATCCTCAGCTCTTAAGAAAAAAGTATTCTTTCAAATGTTCGAACGGTAAAATATTTTCGTTCTTCATCTTTATAAAAACAACACCAATCAAAGTAAAATAGACTACCGGTATCATTGCACTCCTAGTGCACTCACTGAATGTAGGCTATTGATTTGGAGCTGTCAAAATCTACGACAAAATCTTCCAGTTGCTTGCAATCAGTACACGTGATTTCCTTAAGGCTGTCCTCATCTTCAAAAAACAGCAAGTGGCACTATGAACTTATCTGTTTCTCTGTATGTTGTGACTGTAGGTCACTGACATACGTAGTTCATGCTCGATTCTTTCATTCTGAGAAATTCACTTACAGGAAAGAAACTTTTCCGAAAAAAAAAATACATATATTGTAGTTACTCATCCGAAATGTAACGCGAAAAAAGTAACGCAAACTAGGTACGTTACTTAAAAATTTGTAACGCGTTACCGTTACAGTTACTTTGGAAAAACTAACGCGTTACTAGGAAACGTTACTTAAAAAGTAACGCGTTACAAGTAACGCGTTACTTGCGTTACGTTACTTCCCAACACTGTATGTAAGTATTGGTGATTAGAGATTCAGATAATTTCGCGATTATGCGTAATTAAAGGTAAATTACTTCTAACATTTTGCAAACATTGAAATAAGTATTTGAGCTTTTATTATCATTTCACTAAACAAAAAGTTAGCGTAAGCCCCAAGGTAGCGTTGCCCACAAGGGGGGCGGGGCAATTCCAACCAATATCGTCCCCCTGTTAACAGTGAGGAACACAGTGTCAAAGCCAAACTTCAATACTCGGAATTCCAAGAGGTACAACATTACACATACCACATTGTCGCATATTTTCCAGAAATTTGAAGTTTCTGGATCTGTACACGACAAACACAGTGGACGCCCGAGGACTTGCAACGGATGAAGTAACAGAAACGGCAATTGTATTGTAACATTCTTAGTGAAAAGCCCGAAACGCAGTACCAGACGTTTAACTGCAGATTCAGATGTAAGTCAGAGGTCGATCCTCCGTGTGTTGCACACAAACAAGTGGCATCCATACAAATTCCAACTGCAGCAATACCTAACGGAGGTTGACCCAGAGTGGAGAATGAAATTTACAGAATGGGCTGTGACGAAGTGTAACGAGGATTCCACATTTGCTCTTAGTGTGTTGTTTAATGAAGCTCTGTTCCATGTAAACGGTGAGGTAAATTAACAAAATCACCGTTATTGGTCAAACACAAACCCAGCATTGACAGATGCCTGGAGGGTAATTGATGCGGAAAAGATGATGGTGTGGGGATATGGAATACTCGTATCGTCGAGCCGTTCTTCATCCATGGGAACTTAAATGGGGCCTATTTTGACATGCTTCAGGAAAAGGTGTGCCCATCACTACTGAAGATGATTTCCCTGCCTTTTTTCCAATAAGATGATGCGCCTCCTCACTATGCATCACGTATCAGGAAGTGGTTGGATGCACAGTTTCAGGGCCACTTGATACAAAACTAATGGAACTTTAATTTATATCTTGAAGAAACTATAATATAAATATGAGGAATATGTAAGTATTTATTTTATTTTTGGCATTACAATCTCTCCATATTAATTATCAACAGGCAATGTGCATACACACACACACACATTATATATATATATATATATATATATATATATATATATATATATATATATATATATATATATATATATATATATATATATATATATATATATATATATGTATATAATTATGAGAGAGAAAGCTATCACAGTTTAATTTCACCGAACCAGTCAGTGTTGTCAGAACACGATTTCAAATTTCTGATATTGGTAAGTAAACCCTTCACTATATGCATAAGAGGCATGATAGTACATACACATTATACCATAAACTTGAATTACAGTCTAGTCAAGGTGATAATGAAACGAGTAGGTTCAATACCCTTGACAGAAACTTATTCCCTGCCCAGCTTTTCACATTTTTTTTGAAACTCAAAATTTACTTTCGTACATGTAAAGTGAAAGGAGTATTTAATAAAAAGAGAAGGAAAGAACCACCTCAATATATATGCTTCTTCTGACCAGAAGGTCAAGGTCATTTAAATGTTTAACCAGTTAAGTCAACTCTCTTCTCTTTGGGAAATTAATGACGGAACTACGCTTAGGTATGTCCCTCTTTAGAAAGTTATCTATAGAAGTTAATGATATGCATCTCGCATGGTGAAATAGAAAAGACAAAGCACATGTAATTACAGAGATTTCATTAGTATTAACTACCCCCCCCCCCCAACACTGTTTCTAAATGACAAAGATTCTTGTACACAAGTATCCTTAACGATGTTCTCTTTCCTAAGAAAGTCTTAAATGTTGTTCGAAAATAACTTTCATTAACTGAAAGTCACCTGGAAAAGTTATATTTATCAATGCAAGTTTAAATATGTACACAGATATTCTATGGACGTTTAAACTTTCTTTTATAGTACTGTATGTTACGGAAAAGAAACCGGATACTTAGAAGAAATAATATACTCACGTATTTAAAAACCAATAACATGCCTTCGTAGCAAAATGTTGGTAAACTTCCATACTTCTACCTAGAAAAACTGCAGATAGAAATAAATTCGACAGGAGAAAGTGTATTTGATTTTCAGAATTGATGTTACTGGAATGAACAAATCGATTTGAAAATCTTTATGTTCCACGGTTATGTCGGCTAGGCTAAAGACGACGACGACGAGAAATGAAAAGTGGAATGAAGAAAGTGGGAGAACCCGGAGAAAACCCAGGCACACGGTGTTTGTTCACCACAAAGCTCACTTGGCGCGAGTTGGGACCGAACCAAGAACCCCAATGCACCAGAGGTGAACTTTGAACTGAGCCACCGCGGCCCTTGGTAAACCGATTTGAAGGAACTTTTCTGCAACTTAAGACAGAATTACGAACTTTAAAAGCAAGAAATTGTACAAGAAAGCTCCAAACTTTATAGAAGTTATCTAAGTAACCAGATTTTCAAATAAATAACTAGACGAGTTTAGAAAAAAAAATGAAATTGGTAAACATTCTTTGTATTTCTGGTTTAAATCTTTTCTTTCACCAATAATGTATTGTTCGTATCTGACGTTTCCAGCGCTCTAAGTGCTTTTAATAGGCAATTTTTATTCAAACACTTTTATCCACAAATAATTTTAAAATGATTATAAATGTTTGTTGCTTATAATTGCTATTGTGAATTTCTAGTACCAATGTTTTGAACTAACAAAAAAAAAAAAAAAAAAAAAAAAAGGAAAGTTGCAATATAGAGCAAAAACAGGTAAAAATTACTTTCTGTGTAGCGTGTATTTTCAAAGAGCCTTCTCATTTCATCTCTATTGATCGACAGGGTCTAATGAAATAACTTTGTTTCTGGTTTCAAAAAAATACGCCACGCCTACACCACGTTAAGATAGGAAGAAGGGGGAGGGAAAGGACGGAAGAATTTACTCAGCGGTGTTTCTTTTGTATAAATTAGTAACTAATTTACATACAAGTCATTTTGATCGTTCTAAATTAAATTATTTTTCATAAGCACTCTTTTTAGCCACTCCCACTAGTATCTTTATTTTGAATACCGAAAGCACTCATACTTTTAAAATGAATTTTATATTATATATGGTGTTAATGAACTATACCGACAAACTATAAGAGGTGATTCCTTACAGTAAGAGAAAAAGAGAAAAAGCCCGTATCGACCTGTAGGGAAAAGTGCATAAACACAGGTACATATTAACTTTCTCTTATTTTGATGTGAGGAATCACCTCCTACAGTTTGTCGGTATAGTTCATTAACACCCTGTATTATATATATATATATATCGACTGTTTTTTTTAGGTATCAAGATCTCAAATAGGCCAAATTCTTAGTGATCGATATATCGAAATGAGAATATTTCGATTTTTATATCTTATATCGACTTTTGATGCTTTGTCGATATTGATTATTGATATTCAAAAAATGAAATGAAATTAAGTTTTACGCCCCAGTATTATGCCGGGTAGGCTAAAGGATACTGATGAGAAATGAAGGAAATGGTGGGAGGAAACGGGAGAACCCCGAAATGAAATGAAATATTTTGAGTTCTACTTCCCACGATTATGCCAGTTAGGCTAAAGGAGACTGTGATTATGAGAAATTAACGAAATGGTAGAATGAGGAAAGTGGGAGAACCTCGAGGCGGTGTTTGTCCACCACAAAGTTCACTTGGCGCGAGCTACTACGATCGAACCAGGGACCCCATGCACCAGAGGTGAACGCTCTACCACTGAGCCACCGCGGCCCCTTTTGATATTCAAATTCAGACATAATACAACCTAAGTAAAACTTCATCTCGAAAGTAGTTATCCTTTTTCCGAGCAGACGCCTCGTCACAACATAGGAAATCGAATAACATGCAACAACTGTGTATACACTGAGATGTATCAACGCAAAAACAAATTTCTACGTCTCTCATTCGCTCACTCCGGAATAAATTGTAAATTTTAACATCCTATTCCTACCTCAAACGTTCTCTATTTCAGAAAAAAAAAAGTCTTTCATAGAAATATTTAAATCTTCATCCATTTTATTGTGCAACAAAGCCAGCCTGACATATCTGCCCCACGCACGATTAGCCTACAGACACGTTTCCTTTTGTAAGCCTTGACTGGTCCATCTCTGTCGGGTAATTCAACTATACAGCATACTAAATGATCTAATTGAGGATGTAGAAGAAAGAGGGGATACGTTTTAGTGTAGGGGTGGGAGAGAAATCTTCTCACTTCTTGCATTTAATGTCATTGATCCTTTTTTGTCGGGATATACAAGAAGTCCCGACGTGTAGACACATTTATATAGATAATACAAGAGCCAAATGAAAAAATAGTTTTCACGACAAACTGTAAAAAAAGTAATTCCTTTAGTATTACAAGGTTTCTGTTGCTCACATCATCTAGATCAGCGTTTCCCAACCTTTTTCAACTTGCGGCACACTACAGGTGTAACTTGAATTCTCGCGGCACACCCATATTTTATATATATATATATATATATATATATATATATATATATATATATATATATATATATATATATATATATATATATATATATATATTATACAATACTACTATTACTATTATTATTTATAAATATAAAATACTGTGGTATTTTTATATGATTACTTATCTCCTTCTTACAGAGAAGAAAGCTCGATCACTAATTTTCCCCCGTGGTAAATCATTATGCATATTTTTTATTCTAATTTTAAAATAGAAAACAATTGGAATGAAATATAGGACTCGGGTTTTAAAACTCCACTTTCTCTTTCGAAAACTGTATCTAACCTTTAACTAAAAGGGAAGATCACTAAATAACGAATAAATAAGCAAATCTCCTATACTTTTAAAACACAAATGTAGGTAATTTGTATGCATGTTTGCTTTGTTGAATTTATTGAATGATATGTTAAAATTTCAAGTTACGAAATAGTCTGCAACAATAAAGGAGCAATAATGATCATGACAATGATAAATACGTTTTTCAACATTAAAAATGTACAGAAAAGTAACACAGTATAAAACTTTAAATTGTAGATTTATAGTAGAGGTTCATAGTAATGTGAAATACAAATATACATTTTCCCCTATGTCTTGTAATTTGATTCCTATAGAATTGATAATTTGTTTCGATTTTATCGCGGCACACCAGCGGCCCATTCGCGGCACACCAGTGTGCCGCGGCACACCGGTTGGGAAACGCTGATCTAGATTAACAGGAATACATACAACTCTTGTCCCATTTAAGCTTTCCTCTACTACGTGGAACACGATGTGTTTCCTTAAATTCAGGAATAACTAAGCTGCCTTTCAGTTTTTAATGTATTGTCCTCTCCAGATACAAGGAATTACAAGACGACAGATACGTGTACAAAACTATGGGCCACACGAAAGAAACAATTCATACTTAAATGATTTACTGGAAAATTAGCAAATAAAAAAAAATATCTTACCTAATATTGCAGTTCGTTAAAAAATGGAAGGTACATAAGAAAATTCGCATGGTAGCTGGATATCTATTGTTCCTTTCCCGACTCCCAATTATCTTTTTCCTTCAACCAGTTTTCGAATGTCTGGAGACCTGCTGCTCGCACTAGCGATTTTTAGAACAAAAGTCAAAGTTTAGTCTATTTGTTAATCTGAATCACGCTGAGGACTTGTTCTTCATACATAAGTGAGAAAATTTGTTCACACTACACGTACTATCGCAAATGGAAATCACTTTACGATGCGAATTTGTAAGTTTCTGGGAACCGTGCAGTAAGTGTTTGCAGAACTCAGGAACACTCACTTCACCAAAAATTTTGTTGTAGAGATGAGTCGCCCCGAATGTATATTAATTCCATCTCTAAACGAACTGGCACTTCTTTAACGTGGTTGAAAATTGACCAGGAGATCAGGAGAACTCATCTTTGATAGATCTGATATAACCTTTTTTTTTTTTTTTTTTTTTTCGAATTCAGTCTTCAAACGCTTAAGCTTCTCGGCAAGTATTTCGTACAAAACAGGCTCCCTTGAACTTGTTTAGTACTTAGCACAAGTTAGGAAGTGTGTCAATTCTTAGTTTTTTAATTGTTTCTCCCAGAGCCGAAACATGCATTCAAGCGTTGTCACCTGATCAAGTTCGTAATAATTACGTATATTCTTCCTTGCAGTTTCAAATTAAAATCTGATATTTCGTAATATCAACCAGAAAAGAAAGATCTTGTAGCCACAAAGGATCCGTCGGTAAGCTTTGATTCTATTTCTCTGGTATTTTGTTCTTCGATTTTCAAACAGTAGCGAATTTCGTTCCTCAAGTTACAGAGCCTGTTCAAAACCGTGGAGCAGTATAACTAGCGCACCTCATGCCCAGAATAAATGCTTCTTACATTTTCCAGAAAATTGTTGTTAGTTTAAGATCGTATGAAGTTAGTTTGTTTATGAAAAGATTTCACAACATTTTCAATATTAATCACTAGACTAAATTTTGTAAATAAACACATACACAGGGTGTCCATAAATTATCTATGCAATTTGAAAAATTCTCTAAAAACGCAAATGACGAGATGTATGATTAAAATTTGTTTTATTGCACTTAGTATTAAGGTTTGTACTAATGCTCAATTTGTGAGTTTCGGGTAACACTATTAAGAAAGAGACGGCTCACATATGGCTACTCCCACAGAGAAGGCACAGTGTGTCGTGGTTCATTGAAACAAAGTTCGACATAGACTCAGCGAAACTTCAGGACTAAGTATGGAAAAAACAAACACCATTAGGTCCACCAAATCGTGATAGCAAAAGAAATTTAGGAAGACCGTCTCAATTTTGGATAAAGCAAAGCAGTGGACGAAAACTAGTATCACAGGAATCTATCGCACCTTGAATTGTTGATTTAATATCTGGCACTACAACTGGCTGACCAACCAACAGTCATTTACCAGCACGATGATGCACCATCACATACTACTTTATTATAAAGAACACCCGGTATTAATTCGACATTTAATCCATTTTTTAAAGTGCGTATTAGAACTTACATATTACTCTGCTTACTGTATATTTGGTTATGAATATTTCAGAGTTTCTCTAAAGGAATGTTGTTGTACAAGGATCTTTTGTGTTTTTGATTGCTGCGTAAGTTTATAAAAGCAGGAAATATTACAACTTATATCACCAATGTGCAGACAATTTAAGAAAAATAACAGCAATAAATAATAAAAATTGCGACGTATTTTTGGCAAAATTTGTTTTCTTATTTCATAAGCATAACCAGGCATTAGGTCCAGATTTTGAGGGGGTAAACAGCAACTTAACCTAGTGGTTATTAAACTGGGCGCCGCGAATAGCTTGTCGAAGCTCCGTAAAATGACGTTCGATGTGATGCTGAATTTTAATGTTGTTTAGACCTATGCCCTATCCTTGAGCGCCGGAACAAATTTAGGAACAACTGATTCTACCATATTTTACAAGTCCAGATAACAAAATTTCCAAAATATTTGGGGGGACAGAGTGAATTGTCTCCTTCATAAATCATCCAATACTGTTTATTAACATTTTACATGCCGCTTTATCCAATAACAATGATTAAAAAAAAGCGAAATTTTAAGATTCCCGCTTTCAAGATGGCGACTATAGGAGTCTCATACCTCAGGTGATAGAAATGCTAGCGTTATCTATACCCAACACAGAATCAACTGATAACTTTCATTCCGCCTAGGAATACAGTTGTTCGAGTATTATTATTTTACAACTTATAGAATATTAGTCATTCAAATAATTAGAATTTTAACAACACTAATCGATAAGTATTAATCGAATGTATCTCTTACAATCTTTGACATTATACTTGTTACTCTTCCACGCTTACTAAAATAAATTCTTTTGACCTTCAAGCAGGTGCTGGTGTTTGCTATATCAAACATGAGTCAGAAGAAACGCAATCTAATTCATACTATCGGCTTAAGTAATTTTCACGCCAATATGATTCTTTACGGAGCAGTATAAATGACTACCATGCTATATTGTATGAGCCGTCTGTATGTATATACAGAACATTTTCTACAATCGAAAAAAAAAAAAAAAAAAAAAGTAAGACAGCTACTTTTCAATAGAATTACGACTCTACATAACTGAAAACTAGAAGCAAGGTGTGTGAGAGAGGGGAGGGGAGTAGAAAGCTATAGTATAGCTGGGTGTGTGATAAAACTCAGGAGAGTTTTCGCGTAAACCTTCACACTTTTTTTTAAAAAAAAAAAAAAAGAATTTATATAGGTTCTCAAATGAGGAGTACAAAGGTTCAAACAAAAAAGTTACAGCTTGGAACGCAGTTAAATTGTTTCAGTTTTATTTTCTGACGACCAGCAACAAGGTGACAAATGTCTATGGAATTTGATCAAAGCATTATAAAAAAGAACATAAATTCGAATATAGCCTGGCAAAGGCTTGTTATAACATTCATTGCATACACAACAGGAATGCTAAAGTTTTTTTTTTTTCCTTCAGAAAGTGCAAACAATGCACAGGAAGAAAAACACAAAATAGTACATAATATCTGCAGAGGAAACAGTACTAAGGATACACCATTTGAACCCCAAGTCTTACTTCGGATGAGTGTTAAGGAGCCCATAGACGATCTACGGTTTGTGCAAACATTCGGCCATACACGGTTCAACTGCTTGCACAAACTTCAGTTCAATTTTGCGTTTCATCGCGCAAACATATCCACTGAAGCAGCTCGTTTAGCGATAGTAATTGCTTGTGCTTTGGAAGTGGAAAGAGAGGGTGATGGTTCCTGCGAAACCAAAACGGAAGAAGAGGGTGTGGATGAAAGAGTGGTTCAAGAAACGGTCTAAGTTTAGTCATCAAAATTTACCTGGGTAATATCCGAACTTGAGATAAGTTCGACTGTGGACTATAAAAATTATTTACGAATGGATTCAACTTCATGTGGTGAAATACTTGAAAATTGATTTTATTCCTCAGAGACTCTCTATCCGCCTTCTAATCTGTTTTCTTCATTTTAGTCACCAATTTCTCATACGCCGCATTTTTCAGATTCCTGTTTTTATAATCTTCACTCTTTACCTTCCATAGTTCAGGTAAATTTCGATAAAGTTCAATAAATTCTTTCCAGAATTCTTGATTCCTATTCATTGACGCAATAGCGCAAGAAATAAGCGTCTGTACACTAGGCCTCTTACTCGGAAATAAAGCTCGTGTTTGCACAAACATTGCCATACACAGCTCACGTGTTTGCGCAAACATCATGTTCGTGTAAATTATTTTTGAACGAGTTCGATGTGGAAAAAGTTTGCACAAACGTTTGCATAAACAGTTCATACAGCACCATACACGGTCAAATTGTTTGCACAAACCGTGAACGTGTATGGGCCCTATTAGGAATCTAATTCGCTCCCTCTTCCTCTGAAAATCTTCAGGCTACAGTGAAAAAAAAAAAAAAAAAGAAAGAAATTCGCAGTCTCTGTAATAAGGGTTATTATACATCTTTATTATTATTATTATTATTATTATTATTATTATTATTATTATTATTATTATTATTATTATAGTAGTAGTAGTAGTAGTAGTAGTAGTAGTATTGACCATTAAAATTGAATGCATTTTAAGATTCCATTAAAATCGCAGCATACTTTCTGGCCAATTTTTCTTTTGCCTCCCTTTTTTTATCTTGATATTCCTCGTATGTATATACACTGAACATGTCTGTACATATGTTAAAAAGCAAGATGAACCTATTGACTATGCATTCTGATATTCAGTTTTTGAATTTCATTGTTAAATAGCTCTAATCAGCATTCAACAATGTTAAATATTACTGATCATCAGTGCCAGATTTACGTATAAGCTAAACAAGCTATAGCTTAGGGCCCCATACTCTTGGGGGGCCCAAAAATTCAAGGAAAAAATGAATGTACATTTCCAAAGTAGAAGAAAAACAATAGATAGATAAAGTAACATCTTCATATAGCAATAGTGCTTCGTTTGTGTAGGCCCCTAAGATGTAAGTAATGGGGCCCCTTCTGCTAGTCTGTTTCCTAGAATATCATTAGTTTCTTCATTTCTGTATATAGGGTCCTACGTTCATCTGGACACATAAAGGGCCCCATTATCTTCAGTAGCTTAGGGCCCCAACAAACCTAGATCCAGCTCTGCTCATCGTCATATCACTACTTTCTTATTTTACTTAAAACTTAAACATGCAAGAAATAGCTGCAAACATCAGTTTTGAGAGTTATGAAATGACACCACTAAAATGACTTTTTTTTTTTTTTTTTTTTGTCCTATACTAATGATCATGAAATTTGTTTGCTTTTCTTCAGTCCGTGCTTTGATTCTTCACGAAGTATATACATTATTTTCTACTATAACATTACTTTCCAAATTACTAGATTTCTCAAATTATATTTTCGGTGAAAAGAAATGGAACGGTGAAATCTGGCTGGGATCAGGGTCTAAATACTTCTTTTTCTTTTTTCTTGTAAGTGGGACACATCTATGAAATCGTAAGATGGCAACAGTATCGAGATCCTAATTGGATGAAATGACCTTTCTCAATATATTTTGGTCTGACATTTGCACGAAAGATTTAGAATATTTTTGATTGGTTGGTTGTGCTTGGTCGTTTTATGTATGACGACTCTGGTTGTTCTGTCGTCCTTCTTCCCATTAAAGAACGAAATCACGAGGAGACGACATTAAAAGGTCAGGTCGTGATGAAAGTTATTTTAAGGAAATAAAAAAATATATATATATTTAAAAGTTTTTTTTTTTTCTTTATACCATACCGCGCTCAAAGGCAAGCATGCAAAAATCACGTCCTGTCTTACAAATTATATCTACTCTTGTGATCAAGAAATTGCAGAAGAAACAAGGAAAGGTTTACAACGAAATTTATTCTATTATTGAAATAAGTTATGTGATTTTAAAAGATATGAATCTTTGATTTCATTTCATTTTTCTCTGCTTTTAAATAAAATGTTTCTATTCGTAAACATTTTGATTTTAAAGTGGATGTATTCAAGGCTGATCGTCTGTGCTGCAGAAATTGCAAAGAATCGATAACACGTCTGGTTGAAGTAACGAGAAATTCTAAATTGGAACATGCTGAAAATAGCTCACCACTTTTTAACTGATAGAAATCACAAAACAAGGATTTTGTTCAAATCTGCATTTCCATTTTGCGAGTGACTGCACCGCCCTTCCCATCTGTAACAAATTATATGGCTAGTTTATTGAGCAAAATAACGAACATTTTGTACTTTGACGGAGAGCAGTAAAATGAATTGATTATACCTATTTTCTAATGTTAGGTTAGTATTCTTTAATTACAGGGCCGGACAGAGCCGAACTTAGGGGGGGGGGGTGCACTGGTGCACATGCACCCCTTTCTCCGTTGGAAATACTGTACATACTATCTAAATTGAGAAACTAGGAGTGAAAATAGCAATACTTTCCGAAACTTTCTGCCATTCTTTTTCCGTTTTAAAAGAAAGCAGAGTTTTACAAATGCAAAGTTTAAGTCGATTTTCTGAAGGTTGAAGAAAAAATTCACCAAGCAAAACAATATAACATTTTTCAAGTAGAGAAGAAAACAGAAGCCAGAAAAGAATATTTTTCTCCTATAACTACTTGCAACCCTCTTTAAAAAAACTTCCCATCGTTCTATGTATCAGCGTTCTCAGGGGTAAAGAATATTGTCGCATGTCATTTTGAAGAGTTTCTGTGTGATTGGTTATTTTGGTAGTTATTGGTGCACCCCCCTTAGAAAATCCTGTATCCGACCCGGACTAGTGAACAAAATATTTTTCGCCCAATGCGGAGATAAAATATAATGGTCCTTACTAATTCGGGCCTACGATTGCGAAAATGTAATTAGTTTTATCTTATCACCCTCCACTTCAAAGTTGTATCGCTTCAAGGATGACAACAGAGAACAGGAAAGAATATACATTCCTACATTGAGTTCCTACAATTAAAATTATTTCATGCCATAAAAGCACTTACTATTGTGGCCTTATGATGATGGATTTATCGGACATATAGCGTTCCCGTTTTAGAAACATCCATTTAATTAGCATTCCATGTACCTTTATAGCGACTATTCATTCACAATAGTTCTTGTGAGACTTTTCTCCATATTCGTTACCTTTGAAAGATAAAATTTCTACTTGTTCATTGGGTACGTAAATACCAACTTATAATACCAAATTCGTATGACCTTGGATCACACGAGGGTGTCCACGAACCAGAGATGAGCGTTTTTATTATTGAGCCATCGAGTTCCCATGGGAAAACAGAGGGCACAGCATAAAGTTTCCTGATTACTCGAAACTCTGGAGTAAATTAGTAAGTATTCCAGAGACAGGAGTACGTGTTATTTCCAAGTAGAGATTGTAAATACTAAACATCAAATCTTACCTAAACAAATTTTATAAATATTGTTACAACTTATAATACTTTGAAGATCAGATTAGTTAAGCTGGTAATGGAAAGTATTCAATCAAATTTATTTGTCTTGTGTTAGGTAACTTTTTTTTTTTTTCTTTCTTTTATCCTCTCGTGTGATTTCGTATGGTGTTACGGCTGGAAAACCTTGACAAATTGTGTTTCTCCTTCGTTACCATTCGTGTGGAATTTACGTTCTCTGCAATTAAGTTTAACTGCGACTTATGGCACTTTTTCTCCAATTCATAAGAGAGATATAGCTTCGCTTTAAAATCCTACCACGTAGATGCATGCATTGCATGGCGCTACTGTAGAATGTAGGTCAATCGATGCAACGGGTCGCGGATGGGAATGAAATGAAATAACAGATGACATTGAGAAGGTCCAGCAGAGGATGAGTGGCTGCCAGACAAGTAATGATAAAAGGGTGGAAGAGAAGAAAGAAACAAAGTAATAATACTTGATATTCCGACATAAAGCATCTTCGAATGGCATTTGAAAGGAAGACTAGAAGGAAACTGCCCTAAACAATGAACTGATTTTAAAAAGTAATGGAATGCATAACAGATGTCCAAACTCGCGCGTCCGGGACTCGTGTTTAGCTGGCTTTGGGCTCAGTAAACGACTGCGAGCCCGAGTTCTGTTGAAGGTAGTGAGCCCGAGTCCCAATGAGATAAGGGAGTGCCAGTCCAAGTGAGTCCTAGTCCCAAAAAAATACGCGGGCGCAAGCTAAAAAAAAAAAAAAAAAAAAAACCGAGCACGAGTGAATGCAAGTTCCGCAAAATTATCTATGATGCAGTATTGTTCATCTCTGATATTTTCACGTACATACCAGCGTCCGTGACAGGGGTGAAGTGTCCATGGAAGATGTGAAAACATCGTATCAACATAAATAATGCACTAATAATTTTAAAATTCATTATACATAATACCTTCCTCTAAGTCAGTGGTTCCTAACCTTATTTACATGGCGACCCTTCGTCAACCCTGCACATTTCATGCCCCTTCCCTCTCTAGCAATTATTAGGACTCATTTTACAATTTTAGATCCAGCATTAAATCCTCAAACCTTCAGAAGTAATAATAGAATAAAAATAAAAATTCTTACCAATTTCTAGCAAAACTTCTGCTCTTAATGAAACTTCAGTTTTTATTCAAGTTATTTTGCGTTTGTACGATACCGTCGATATTTAACGCCTCTTTGTTGCAATATTCATAATATTTGTAATTGCGAATATAGTTTATTTCTGTCAGTACTTTTCGCCCCCCCCCCCTTCCCGCAG